>NC_090940.1:489741165-490073892 GCF_040938575.1 Ambystoma mexicanum | reverse complement strand
GGAACGGGGGTAGCTGGTGTGGAGGCATCAGCGGAGGACAACTGAGGTATAGATGAGCTGGAGGAGGAAGGGGCCTTTGTAGTGGCCATACCAGAGAGACCATTGGTAAAGAAGTGCTGTTGACAATTGTTGAGTTGGCCCATCTGCTTGGGATGCTGTACAAGTATCTCGCAAGATTCTTGTACAATATCATGCACCAAAGCCTGCCACCTCAAAGCACCATCAGTAGAGGCAGCACCTCATCAGATGGAAGTGTGGCCTGGTCTGGATGGAGGTATCACTGAAGGTGGTTAGTGCTGCAGCAGATGGCCCTGTGATTGGAGGTTTTGCTGGCTTCTCCTCGGTGGACTGCACATCCTCCTGCCTCCGGGCCTGCTGGGCAGGCTGCAAAACCCCCTTGGTACCTCCACCTGATACCATGGGCTCAGCTGCAATGGCCTCCTCCTCTTACTCATCATGCTCCATCAACCCTGATGCCTCTAGAGAGGTCTCCATACTTTGGGGGCCCTGTGTGGCTACGTGACCAGTACCCTGTCCCATCGCTGCTGAGGTGTCCCCCACAATAATGTTATCCTATGACTCATCCTCAGCAGCCTTACCCCATTCAGGCAACGCTTCCTCAGTCACCTCACCATCTGAAGAGGTGGACACAACGGGGCATGGCTGGGGCCTGATTCTGTATTTGGAGGCCTTGTCCCTGTGTTTGTGCTTCACAGCACTACTTGCACCCTCTTTGCCAGCCACAGCAACTGTGGAAAAGGGAACAAAGAACATTGACATCAGTCAACATTGACAATGTATGTGTGGTAGACACAATATTAACAGTACCACAAATTCAGCATGTGTCAACCAGTAACTGCCACACACACATGCACACCCATGCCCTGCAATCATAATGAAAAGTGTCATAAAAGTGTAGGGATAATGAGAGTCACAATTACGAGACATGCACATGTGAACCCAGCACATTGACGTGTGGCCATACACATGGCAACAAATCATCCCTCATCACAATACCAATGCTACAGTGACCCAAGTGTATTATGTAGGCAGAGTCATGGGAAGTGCACCTGGTCACAGGTTTCTGTAGCACCATAGCATGGCTTGCAATATCACCTCTTCCGTTCGCATTGACATACAATGTTGAAAAGAATACAAACAGGACTACCAGGAGGAGTCACACATGGAACAGGGAAACTTGACAGCTATGGTCTAGCCAGTGGCACCCAAGGGCGGGGCCACACTCCCGGCCTTCTGGGGCTTTGCTGTTAACGCTTTAGAGCAGTGCCCTCAAAGAGGCCTGTCGACCCCCACTGCCTTGTGGAGTCCTATTAGCTCATCCCTGGGAATCCTATCAGAGTCTGTGTCCTGCCTGGGGCTTCGATTGTTGGGCTTACTCAGCCTCTTCCACTGGAGCCAGACCCCTTGCTACACACCTGCTCTGGTCTGAGCATGGAGAAGGCCCTCTGGGTCCCACGCCACACGTCAGTCCTACAGGTAGACACTTACCACAGACTATCATGCCAGCACGAAGTGGGGACCATGGAACCTGGCTGCAGACAAATGTTGGAGACAGCTGGGTCAGCTGCGAATCAGGCCATCTGGTGGGCCTGGCCCGGCCAGTTTACCATTTGGGCCTGGGCGAAGGAACAGGTAGTCATGCGGCCATGAGGTTGTGCCTGCCTTGAGGAAACCATCCAGGGTCCTTGCCTTAAGCTGGTAATACTGCACTGTGAGATGCTACCGGCATAACAGCTTCAGTGGGTTGAGCCTCGATCAGAAGGACTTGTGCACCCTCAGCGATGTTTGGGAGTCAGCCACTGTACACCACATTCCCTTCAGCTGCAGGATTGGAATTTTGGACTGGGCACTTACTTCCCCACTCCCCGTTACTGAAGGAATCCTGATCATTGAATTTCCATCCACTCAGTAATATGCTTAAAATCAGTGGTTCATTGCGTCTGAACTAAGATTGAAGTCAAGCAACAGAAGCTCAGGTTGCTGGCCTTAGGCTCGAACTTTGCACCCTCAAAGCTGTCTGTGGGACCCGAGTGACAGAGCATGCCCCAACACTGCAGGTTGGGGGGCCCGGTCCGTCAAAAGGGTGTCAGGGGTACAGTTAGAGGGTGGGAGGGAGAGGCTGGGTCCAGGCACAGCGTATGCAAGAGGGGGACGTTGCTGCAAATGCCTCCACCACTGGCGTGGGGAATGGTGGGACAGCACCCTGTGGAACAGTCGCTACGCAGACAACTGTGGAAAAATGACCTCAGTGGTGTTTGCAAGGGGATGGCTCACATGGGCACGCACCCACTGTGCGGTGGCCAGGCTCTGTGGATAGCCCAACCCACCTCTGCTCTGACATGACAACTGGGGAACTACAGGACTACTCAGCCTTTGATCTGCTCAGAGGGGAGAGCCACCCATGTGATGTGGCAGTCCCTCAATGGGGCATGCTCTTGAATCAAGACTGCCCAAGGATGGTGTAATGGCTGAGGCCAACCAAGAAGTCCAACCCTAGATGGACTAAGTGTGCCAAATGATTGGGCGGACTGTGGGGAGACAGACGGGCAGGCACCTTGCCATTGACGTGCAGGTCATCTGAGGTTCTCTTGTCATCCAGAAACCCTGCTAGCCCATAAATCAAGTTTGCCTTTTGGATTAGTGCCCCCAGCAAGCAAAGCTCTGCTGGCACATTGTGTGGGGCACAGTCCTGGAACATCTTGCGGATGTGAAGAGCCTGGGTGTGGCAGCGACAACCAAGTGGAGCGCAGACAGCGCCCATACACACTTTCTAGAGTAAGCCAGAGGAAGGCCACAATGCATACTTTAAATCTGTGCACCTTGGGTGACAGAGGAGAAGGTCTGTCCAAAAGTGCCCTGCCTCCCCATAGAGCCATCAGGGGTACATTTCAGATTGGATCTGATCTGGATTTCCACATCTGGCCAGCCATCTGGACCTTAAATGCATTCCTATGGGCAACTGCCAGATGGCTGAGCATGGAGAGTGGCCAACTGGTAGTTCAAAGCATCACAATGGACCCAGGCGGAGGGCCTGAGGGGACCTTTGCAGGGCAGGCATCTGCTAAATGCATGGCAGAATAGCTGGTCCGGGGGACCTCCCTGGGCAAGCAGAGTGTGCTGTTAGGTACACCATAGCTGTCAGGTTTCCCTGTTCAATTCAGCACCCCTCGAGCCAGTAGTTATTTGCTTCCACACAGCATGTTCATGCGAGCAGGCAGAGAGTTTTTAAGAGATCTGCTGTACAGTTGTCCATCCAATCACATCTAGCAACATGTACCCCTGACAGTCTGACCTGAATGCATACAACCCGTACAGGCACCCATTGCAGAGAATCAAGCAGCAATGTGGTTGCTCCCAGCCCTAACAAATTCCATGATGAGATGCCATGTCAGGGCCCTCATGCAGTGAGCTGACAGATCACACAGTCATCCCTGAAAGTTCAATAAACTGACATGTCATTACCAGACATCCATACACATGTTTAATCTGCTGGGTGTAGATGATGTAATCATCCTTTGCAAGTGAGCAACCATAAAGGTGCTGTGCATGAATGTCCCTCGCGTGCCGCCAACAACTGAATCTGGCAACTGTTCCTGCCTGTTTACTTGCTGTCAGCAACTCATATTACTTGCAAATGAGTAGACTTTTTCACCAAGAACTGACAGTGGACATGCCTACGCCGTTCACTTCACAGATGTCTGTCATCACACACGTCCGGCTTCGGCATGAGGTAGCATGCCGATAAAGATTTGGGCAACACACAAGCCATGTACAGAAGAGATTTACTTAAATCATGCATACCCATGCAGCACACGTAAACACTGTAGAGAATTACACCACATGGCTACTTAAGGAAGGCATGGTATCAAAGTAGGACAGACACAAGTGACCACAGTTCAAGGGTGTTTAGTGAACTTTATCAGGGGTGTGATAAACACCTATCTAAACCTAAATCTAAAGATGGGACATGTCAGGTAAAGGGTCGGGTGTTAGTCTGTTTGTCTGTGAAAAAGTGTTTGTGTCAGCAAAGGGTTGGGGGGTTGAATTCTTAGGTATCATACCTGGTAGGATGGGGAAAAGGTGTTACAAGGAAGGGGATACCGTGTCTCACCCTCTCGTGTCCCACTTCCACTCCCTGAGAACCCCTCATCCAGGTGATCCTTCTGCACCGTCCACCCCCAGGAACTGGATCCAAAAGCAATGGCCTTGTCCTGGCCACCTGGATGACAGATCCCTGGGGACTAGCGGGCGAGAGACCTTCACGTTTCTCACAGTACTCCCCTGCAGTTTGGATCCTTGCCTGCATGTCAAGGGCCTGTGCATGGACAGCTTGGTTAACCCTCTCTAGGACCTGTAGATGAAGTAGTGCACCCGATGGTGGCCTGCACCATGCACCTCCATGGTGGCACCTGCTTCAAGGGTGGCCTTCGCCTGACTCTGGATCCTGAAGTCATCCTAGCACTTCTTGGTGTGGGCCACAGTAAAGACTGCATCCTCCTCCGCGTTGATGGCAGCTGTGATTTCCTCACAGATCTTCTGATGTTCCGACGTCCCAACAAGCTGCTGCAGTGGGTTAAAGAGAACATCATAATGGACCAAGACCTGTTCATCCAGAATGCTAGCTTTGGTGGTGGTGAAGTTAACTGGCCTCAGCCTCACCTGGTTGGTGTTGGTTGTTGTAGTGGGCATGAATACCCCTGAGGTTGGTAGGGTGCAGCTGGGCCCTGACAATGCCTAATGTGGAGCTGTGGTGTTGTAACAGAGGGGTGGAAGTCCTGTGATGGCAGATGATGTGGCCACAGAGCCTGATAGGTGAGGAGAACAGGCAATGGGGGAATAACAGGCACTCCAAGGCAGTGCTGGTGTTCAGCAGGCACTGAAACACTACCAGGCAGCAGGAGATGTCAAGGCTTGGAGGCAATCTAGGGAAGGAAGGGGCAAGAAGTTGCACAATGAAGGAAGAATAGGTGTGTAACATGAATTCACAAAGCAGCAGTGTGAATTTTAGAGGAAGCGGCTTAAGCGTCTAATTTTCATGCTGCATGCAGTGTGCCTAAGTGCCTAATGTGGTATATGCTGTGCGCTCTATTGCATGTGTGGTGCCGGAGATAGTTAGCGGTGCAACAAGCAATTCCTGTCATGCATGGAGACAGACATTGTTAGGAGTGCAATACTCACTTCACAGAGCTGGGTATTTTTTGGGTGGTACCATATAGATTGTGCACACAGATTTACGGCTAGCTTGTTCTAATGGCACCATGAGTGGAAGGGCTCCACAGAGAGGGAGAGGAAGAGGATAGGGAAGAGGACAGAGGCAGGGTCCACCTGCTACATGTGGTGGTGAGCCTGATGTGCCCCTGCACCCCCAAGTTCCACTAGGACAAGAGGTGCCATCCTGCAGAGCAGGTAGAGGCAGCACCCCACAAAAGGCACAGGGTAAGGAGAAGGGCCCACCAAGGAAGACACGCTTTTCAGATGAGGAGATACAAATCCTCATTGATTTTGTTGCTGAACACCAGGTCAAACTGTATCCTTGGGCCGGCAGTTCCCTTCCTATGATCCAATGGTGGAGGATGTGGCATGATTTCATAGACCACATCAATGCCTGTGGCATGGATCAACGCACTGTTGTAGAGTTCCACAAAAGGATGTGTGATGTCATGCAACGGACCAAGGAGAAGATTGACAGCAATGTGGCTCATGTCAAGGCCAATGGAGGTGGATCACCACTGGAGGATTAGCTGATTCCATTTGAAGACGTCGCCAGTGGACGAATCAGCAGTGAGCTTGTGGTTGGCATGGGAGGCATGGACACCTTTGCAGCCACATCAGGTGAGTGCCATGTGTGCATGTCATATGCGTTTCCATCTATTCATGATTTGATGTCAAATGTTGTGGTACAGTTGGCTGGGGTCCTCCTCACCCATCCATAGGTACTGCAGTAATGCTACCAGTTTCACTTCAATCACTTTTCCTGCATTCCAGGAGGTGGATGCATGGTGTTGGTGTACATTTTTTTTTGTACATATAAGGAGAAAGTCTGATATTTATATGGGTGTAATTCACCCCTCTTACCACAACACACTAGTATCAAATATTACAAAACTTTATTACAATTCATTATATTTCATAAAACAATCATAAAAAATGATCATAGTACATAAGACCATTATATTTAAAAACCACACAAGTTTTAACACCATAAGTGAGTAATGTTTGTAAATGTTCCGTAAGGATCTTACACTGTGTGTACATCTCACACTCTGATTCCTGTGCCACACTACTAATGGCCTATTCCCTATCAATGTAATACAAACTACCCAACTTGTACAAGTTTCTGTCCTTGAACCACAACAATGTCGGACATTCTTCAGGGGACAAATTACCTTGTGTCATAATCTAGAACATTCTTCTTGTCCTAGGGGAGAACCCTGTTGATAAAGAAATAATGGACACCCTATTAGTAACTTATAATCGAGTATCAATCTCTACATGTGAAACATGTACAACATGAACCCTCATCCCTCAAAGGGTGCAGGGTATGTCTAAAATTACGTACCTCTGTTCCCAGTAGTGAATCTTGGGCTTTTTCTGTACAGTGTTGTAGATTCCCAATTTCTTAAGGAATTCTTACATATCCTTTCTCACCCCTGTCTAAAAATAGTGTGCAATATAAGCAAAAATTAATAAGGGATATTGCTGCAGACTCCCGCAATCATCCACTTGATAGGCTCATCAATACATACATAGGTGCTAGATCTTACCTATTTAGATGTAGCATTATGTTCGAAAATTGTGCAAACTCTCAGTTTCAAAGACTCCTTTGTACTTTTTCCCATATCCGGGTCAGTGAAAAAACTCTCATGGGTCACCTGTCTGTAAAAAATGGACAGAAACTTATTCAAGTATCGCTCCTCTTAACAGAGATGACCGACTAAGTCTACAAAGCCCTCTACATAGACCCTCTGCTCACTTACATATTGGTGTTGTCTCGTTCAACCACACAGCCAGCCACAACAAACGAGCTGCCTCTGTGTCCCTGGAGGATCCAAAAGCGGGTCAAAAAAACATACCTAAAACGTGACGCAGTGACGTCATCCCGCATCATGTAAACTCATGTAATTCTGGGAAATGTAGGCGCCATGGTCAAAGAAACAGACAAATTTGGAAAGTGGTTCCAAAAGGGAACTTACGCCTGAGACAATAGGTCTCCCCGGTGGGTTCTCTAAACTTTTGTGAATCTTAGGTAACGTGTAAAATATGGGTATCCGACCATTCTCTTTAATAAGATATTCACTCTCTTGTTTACTAATCATCTGTTCGTCCACTGCCTTCTGTACCTTCTCCCGTATGATGTTTAAAAGATCATTACTGGGATCTTTGTCTATTTTGAGGTAATGGTTCTCATCTGATAGCAATCTTTCACATTCCTGGATGTAATCACACCGATTCAATATAATGAGAATATAATGAGAATGGTTGTATCTCTGTTCTCCGAATTACATCGTAGACGTCCTCTTACCTTTTTAAACACCAGTTTAGTGGCGTTTTGATCCACTTTTTATTTCTAAAGGGCAATTTTCAGGCGAGTCATTATGACGTGATTTTCATAGGGTATTACGACCACTGTGTGGGCGACATAATTGTCTGTTTCTTTGGCGTTGGGGGAAGTTTTTGACCATGGCGCCTACATTTCCCAGAATTACATGAGTTTACATGATGCGGGATGACGTCACTGCGTCACGTTTTAGGTACGTTTTTTTGACCCGCGAAGTCCGCGGAGCTTTTGGATCCTCCAGGGACACAGAGGCAGCTCGTTTGTTGTGGCTGGCTGTGTGGTTGAACGAGACAACACCAATATGTAAGTGAGCAGAGTGTCTATGTAGAGGGCTTTGTAGACTTAGTCGGTCATCTCTGTTAAGAGGAGCGATACTTGAATAAGTTTCTGTCCATTTTTTACAGACAGGTGACCCATGAGAGTTTTTTCACTGACCCGGATATGGGAAAAAGTACAAAGGAGTCTTTGAAACTGAGAGTTTGCACAATTTTCGAACATAATGCTACATCTAAATAGGTAAGATCTAGCACCTATGTATGTATTGATGAGCCTATCAAGTGGATGATTGCGGGAGTTTGCAGCAATATCCCTTATTAATTTTTGCTTATATTGCACACTATTTTTAGACAGGGGTGAGAAAGGATATGTAAGATCCTTAAGAAATTGGGAATCTACAACACTGTACAGAAAAAGCCCAAGATTCACTACTGGGAACAGAGGTACGTAATTTTAGACATACCCTGCACCCTTTGAGGGATGAGGGTTCATGTGTACATGTTTCATATGTAGAGATTGATACTCGATTATAAGTTACTAATAGGGTGTCCATTATTTCTTGATCAACAGGGTTCTCCCCTAGGACAAGAAGAATGTTCTAGATTACGACACAAGGCAATTTGTCCCCTGAAGAATGTCCGACAGTGTTGTGGTTCAAGGACAGAAACTTGTACAAGTTGGGTAGTTTGTATTACATTGATAGGGAATAGGCCATTAGTAGTGTGGCACAGGAATCAGAGTGTGAGATGTACACACAGTGTAAGATCCTTACGGAACATTTACAAACATTACTCACTTATGGTGTTAAAACTTGTGTGGTTTTTAAATATAATGGTCTTATGTACTATGATCATTTTTTATGATTGTTTTATGAAATATAATGAATTGCAATAAAGTTTTGTAATATTTGATACTAGTGTGTTGTGGTAAGAGGGGTGAATTACACCCATATAAATATCAGACTTTCTCCTTATATGTAAAAATGTACGCTCACAGAAGCGAGAGGTCTGTTTCATCCCTTTCTGTGACTCAGAACCGTGGTGAATAGAGTTGGTGTACGGTTGCCATTTATCTCACAGAACACATCACTGCATACAGAATTTCACTGCTATGCCAATATACCTATGTGTGGCAATGGCATTCAAGACACATCTCTTTGGCCATGCTCACAGTGTAATGCATGTGGATAGTGCATTGTGAACAAAAATCATGACTGTCATGGGATTACACCAAGGTGTGGATGATATCAGAGTCATTCATTCACTGGCTGCCAGTGGACACAGATGAGCCACACTGACAGTGCAAAGACTTATGACGCTTTGTTCCAGACATGATTTGCAGTGGCAGGTCAATAGATGTGTATGGTGATGTACATTCCCCATTTGGGGTGTCAATGGCCTAGTGGCTATGCAAGTGTGCACTGGTCATGTCCATGTCTCACACTCTCACACATGGTCAAGTGCATGTGAGCGCGGCTAACCACGTATCTGGCAGAGGGCAATGTGGCAATGGGACTAAGGTGGATTAAGGCGACACATATGCTTACATGCAGGTTTGGTCAGCAGACATAGAAGTCAGACTTCCACATGTTGCAAGGAGACAAGGTTGGAGTATAGTTGGGGCTCACTAATGATTCACAGACCTTGTTTACCGTGTTTAATCCACTGGTGGGACTTTCACTCTCATTCATATCTGTATGCAAGGTTGTTCTCCTAATCCTACAAACCATAGCATGTTGCAGGGCCTAATGTTCTCTGACATGATTGCAAAGGCCATTGAATGTCAGTCATCTGTGCTTACAGGATAGAGTGTTCTCAGTTCCAAAGTGTGATGTAGGTGTGGCTGGCCATATTGTGTCTAAAAGCATTGTAAATCACAAATTCATGCACTGCCAAGTACTCACGCCTCTGTATGTTGATGTCTGTCTTTCTGCACGTGATGACGCAGCAGAATAGGAGGGGAAGAGAAGGAGGAGGCAAAAAGGACAAAGAGGAGGAGGATGGGGCACAACCATCCACCAGTGAAACCCGGGTTGCTGTGCACCGTGAGAATCCCCACGTGCTGCAGAGCATCATCAGCAGGCCTGCCGACTCTTCAGATTATGCTGCTGAATCTGATGTGGAGGGAATACTGAGGGACATGGTGCAGCATGCACCAATGTCTAATCCAGATGCAATGGAGCTCCTTAAGTTCCTTAAGGCGGACGAGTCTCAGGAGGAGAGCCAGAAGACCCTAGGTCCAACAGTGGGAAACCCTGCATCAGCGGTGGAATCAGTGTTTGCAAGATTGCCTTCTCCCATAATGGACCCAGCAACAGAGGTTGATGTGAATCAGCGGGTTGCAGACATTCAGCCAATGACAATGCATTCACTGCCACCGGCCTGAGCTTTTGCATCCTGGCTTGGTAAACCCAGCACACATTGTGGACGTGTGCCTGCCAGACACTCAGAGTGGGAGGAGGAGTTGCTGCATGCAAGTGCCCAATGGGTCCTGCAGGAGATGGCCGGGGGCATCCATCGCCAGGCTGAACATGTCATCTCCTCAAATGCTGCACACACTACTAAACAACGCCTATCCCACCAAGAAGGGAGAGAGGGAATGCAACAACTGAGGCAGGTCAATAGCAAGGAGGGTTTGGCTCTGCGCAATCCCTGTCTAATGAGTTGTTGGTCTCCAGGGACAACCAGTGACAGGTGATGGACTTGTTGAGGAAAACACTGCATGTGGAGATGGCCTCAAGGTTATCCAAATGTCAAGACGCGGAAGCCCATATTAAATGAATGCAGGCAGACATGCTGTCTGTGATGGAATCCCTACATCAAGATGCGGAAGCCCAGAGCAAATGCCTGCAGGCCGAAATGTTGGCATTAAGGCAATCCCACCATCAAGACAAGGATGTCTTGAGGCAGTCTGCACACTGAGATGTTTTCCAAAAGGGAACTCCATCGCCAAGCAATGCCTTCTGTGGGGAGCCAGGAATCAGATGCAGACACAGAGGACTCATGCTTCTGCTTAGAAACTTTTATTAAATGATAAGGGGGATGGAAATGTCTCTCTATCTCTAATCTCTGAGGTATTTTCCTACCTCAACAAAACTAAGTGTCTGTCCTTTGTCAAGATGTGCAATGAAAAAATATGTCCTGTGTCCGAAATCCTATCCTAACGCTCACACTCTAAAACTAACTTTAAGGAGCTAAGGGCATTTTCTCTCATTCTCAAAGTTCATACTTGTTGAACTCCAACCTAAAGGTGTAAATCCAACAAAAGTTCCAAGTGTACAATGTTCACAGTTCCAGGGAATGGCACCCTTCCCTGGGTTTCTCTCCTCAATAAATGAAAAGTTGCAAACCAAAGAATAACCAGGTTCCTTGTGGCTCAAGAGGATAACTCCCTACTCTTGGTGCTCCATCCCCAGGTTTCACTCCACATTCAAGATAAGTCAAAATACTAAGGGCATGAATCTTCCGTGGGATTTCAATTTTGGATGTAGGTCTGAGACTCGCAGGATACCTGGTATACTCCCCTGCCAGGTTCTCTTTCACATTCAATACAACTCAACATCCTAAGGGCATGGGTCTTCCCTAGGATTTTCCTATGCAGTCCATTACACATATTTGACTTTGCCCCGTAATAATCCTTCGATTTATGTAAAAAATGTTGATTTTAGTCGTGCTTTCAACAGTGTCAACAGAAATAAACATTGGGAGGTTTTACGACATTACAAATGTCCATTATGGCTTCAGGAAATGATAGTCAAATTACATCAGAATAATAGTACCCGAATACGACTGGAAATAGAGGTTACTTGTCGCATCCGATTCAGATCAATAAGGGTGTGAAACAGGGATTCTTACTAGCAGCCTTCTTGTTTAATTTATACATAGCCAAACTGATACACCAACTAGAAAGATTTACCCAAACTCTCGCCAGATTCTTAAGCACAAGAGTTACTGTTTCTTCCCCGAGACTCCCGACATGCGTCAGGTACTGTGAACTCTCTGTCTTCCTCTTGACTCCTGATTATACATGGGTTTCTGCGATGCAGTCGGTATCTCACTCTGCACAGAGTGGGAGAACTCCATGTTTCTCTTCGCAGCATGGTTTTAAACCACGTTGAGCCACTTGGATTCTTCCCTCGACTAGACCACTCATGTTGGTTCAAATTGGGAGCAATCATCATCCTTCTTTCCTCTCCCTTGTCTCTGTTTTTGATGTGCTGACCTTTACATGATATTGAGGAGGCTGGTGTTGGTTCTTATTAAGAATAATCATCACTACGTCTTGCCTCTTCCTCATCTCTGTAAGTGATTTCAATCCGGCACCTCACTCAAGTCAATGCCTAGCGAGGAATGCACAACTGAAACCCTTATTTAATTATTTGTGTCTATAAGTTATTTTATTCTGAACGATGTAACAAGTATATCACGCCCCTCTCTTTTAACCCTCCCGGTCACACTGAACCAGGAATCAGGCTGGTTTGCAAAGTTAAAATATTTATTTATATACACAATATAGTCACACTATTTTTAAAGGGGATGCAATAATCACCAATGGGAAGGTGTCACACTAAACAATCTCTTTAATCATAAGGAGTAATAATTAGCAAAAATAATGCAGCACAGAAATAATACTTTTGGGTGTATATTCAAATCAAATAGCAGTGTGGTTACTATTTCCCCCTGCACACCCCTCAATCCCCCCCAATATGCAATTAAGAGAGATAGGAGGAGAGGGAACAGGTTTCAGGAATATAGAATTAAGCAAATATATCAATTCCAATTTCACCCCGGCAAACACAAGAGAGAAACAGAACTAATTGGCAAACTGTCAAAATGGTTTTAAATTTGTCTTGGAATGGAATAGGTAAAACACAAAAATAGGCTAAATCACAGAAATTGTTGAAATACTAATGGGAGCCGCTTTGTATGGTTGTAAACAAACACTAGCAATGATTTGAGAGCAATAAGCAATGAGAAAACTTAATTTTGAGGTCGGGTGCAATGAAAAGCTATTTTACACGTTATAGATTTTGCCGAAATGAAACATTTGCGGCAAACTTTTCCGCGCACGGTAATCATGATCGTGGGAGAACTATGAGGATTTCGGATGCGGTTTTGGGTTCTCCAGAAAGCTTAGGATGTTAGCTACCAGCAGACACTTACATTTCGTTTTCGTGGAGGTCGTTTTTTTCAGATAGAGGCAAATTGTAAAATAAGGATGCACTTTTAAAAAGACAAACAGGATTTCTTACACTAGGGATGGACTATGAAGAAGCAAACTACACAACAACACAGCCACCAGCCCAGGACGTCTCTGGATGGTTTTTGGCTGCTGAGGCACTTGCCTTCCTCACAAAAATAAATATCAGCTCAAAGATTGGTTTAACACTACCAGTACAGCAGATAATAGGGATGAGATGGAGAGTTCAGGCAGTTCAAAAATAGTCTAACAATGCAGTTCTGGATATAAGAAAGGGTGGGTTTGGATAGGGATGACTATAGACAGTACATACACTAGTGACAGTCCTATACTAAGGATACTCACTATATAGCTTTGGACAGAACCGTCAGGGATTCAGGACAGGAATTCTGCTGGGCACACCAGAATGGACAGCAAGGCACTCTGGTCTGCAATCAGCAAGGCGCTCTGGTCACCGCACGATAGGACTGGACTGGATCTGCAATGGCTCTGGTTCACAGCTATCTGGTCACAGCACGGTTCTAATGGGTTTGGTCTTTGGATTCTGGCAATAATTCTTAGCATGAAAGCAGTTACCGCACAGCCAGTCTGTTCTTTGGTTCCGCTTAGAGGTCTGGGGTAAATTCTATTTTTCTGGAATTTCAAGGCCAAGCTGAGAATGGTTCAGCTCTGGAAATGGGCCTTTCTGCTTGCCAAGTTTCTGGAGTCTGGAGCAAGGGAGATGTCCAGTCCTCAGGCAGGGTGCTCCGCCAGCAATCGGTTAGTGGGTGAATCTGTGTGTCTGTCTAAGCCCTCAACTGTCTCTATTCATGCATTTAATAAAGGGGCACATCTGCTGAATTATCCTAGGCACACCCCCTAGGTGGGCTATTGGCTGGAATCCGCTCTCTCCCTTGATTGGAGGAGAAAACAGTGTGTCACCATGATGATGTGGTTTTATGAGTCAAAACATCCTCCCCTTTGCATTTTGAACATGACATCTACTTTTGGTATAAAAGTAATATATATAAGTTACCTAGGGGCAACCAGACGTGGACTCCCTGCTCACTGTGCTCAGAGAGGCACAGCTTCACCTCACTGATGAGGCCCAACAAGGCTGAAAGACGTGTATAGGGTTGCTGTTGGTACTCTTGTTCGGAGAGGAATTGCCACAGCATTTCTGTGCTGGACTGCCCATGTGGGCGGGACAAAGACTGATATGCAAATGAATATTTCCCATCTGTGAAAGGCACAGTGAGCAAAAAGCGTGTCCAGCAAACTCTCATCTCAGAATAGGTTATCATGCCATGTTCTTTCTTGAGAGGAGCGCCTGCTACCTTTTTTGAAATATTTTTAAGGAACTTGGGGTTGGGCACCCTAAGTGAACTGGGGCAACCAGACGTGGACTCCCTGCTCACTGTGCTCAGAGAGGCACAGCTTCACCTCACTGATGAGGCCCAACAAGGCAGAAACACGTGTATGGGGTTGCTGTTTGTACTCTTGTTCAGAGATTCAGAGAGGAATTGCCATAGCATTTCGGTGCTGGACTGCCCATGTGGGCGGGACAATGACTGATATGCAAATGGTTATTTCACATCTGTGAAAGGCACAGTGAGCAAAAAGCGTGTGCAGCAAACTCTCATCTCAGAACAGGTTATCATGCCATGTTCTTTCTGGAGAGGAGCGCCTGCTACCTTTTTTGAAATATTGGTAAGGAACTTGGGGTTGGTCACCCTAAGTTACCTGGGGGCAACCAGACGTGGACTCGCTGCTCACTGTGCTCAGAGAGGAACAGCTTCACCTCACTG
This sequence comes from Ambystoma mexicanum, assembly GCF_040938575.1. Taxonomy (NCBI): domain Eukaryota; kingdom Metazoa; phylum Chordata; class Amphibia; order Caudata; family Ambystomatidae; genus Ambystoma; species Ambystoma mexicanum. The sequence continues at coordinate 490,059,051 of NC_090940.1, read as the reverse complement.
ATGAGGCCCAACAAGGCTGAAACACGTGTATTGGGTTGCTGTTGGTACTCTTTTTCAGAGAGGAATTGCCATAGCATTTCGGTGCTGGACTGCCCATGTCGGCGGGACAAAGACTGATATGCACATGGATATTTTCCATCTGTGAAAGGAACAGTGAGCAAAAAGCGTGTGCAGCACAATCTCATCTCAGAACAGGTTATCATGCCATGTTCTTTCTGGAGAGGAGTGCCTGCTTCCTTTTTTGAAATATTTGTAGGGAACTTGGGGTTGGTCACCCTAAATTACCTGGGGGCAACCAGACGTGGACTCCCTGCTCACTGTGCTCAGAGAGGCACAGCTTCACCTCACTGATGAGGCCCAACAAGGCTGAAACACGTGTATGGGGTTGCTGTTGGTACTCTTGTTCAGAGAGGAATTGCCATAGCATTTCGGAGCTGGACTCATCTCAGAACAGGCTATCATGCCATGTTCTTTCTGGAGAGGAGAGCCTGCTACCTTTTTTGCAATATTTGTAAGGAACTTGGGGTTGGTCACCCTAAGTTACCTGGGGGCAACCAGACCTGGACTCCCTGCTCACTGTGCTCAGAGAGGCACAGCTTCACCTCACTGATGAGGCCCAACAAGTCTGAAACACGTGTATGGGGTTGCTGTTGGTACTCTTGTTCAGAGAGGAATTGCCATAGCATTTCGGTGCTGGACTGCCCACAGACTGATATGCAAATGGTATTTCCTATCTGTGAAAGGCACAGTGAGCGAAAAGTGTGTGTAGCAAACTCTCATCTCAGAACAGGTTATCATGCCATGTTCTTTCTGGAGAGGAGCGCCTGCTACCTTTTTTTTAAATACTTTTGGTATGATACCTATGTACATGTGTGCAATCTTTATACCAATAACATACATAGATCACATATTTTGTGGAGCAAATATTCTTCCAAGCCCCGTAGCGGTAGGATCTTGGATCTGGATTTGACAGACTTTCGCACTTTTAAAATGTGCACCCAAAAATCACATTAACAATGCTATTTGTTCTATAATTTTTACAAATTCGCACAGTCCTTTATCAGTCTTTTTCAAAAATATGCTTTCTGTGACTTGTGAATCCACAAGTGGTCGTCAGTCCCCGCCTCCTTTTCCTGCTCGCAGGTCTGAAGCAATCCGCCCCCTTCTGTCTGGGAGAGGCCTCTGTTGACACTTCACAATCTGCATATCCTTTCAGCTAAGGAAGGTCCATTGTCTCTTTCTGGTGCAGCCCAAGATCTCCTCTCCTGATTTAATTCTCACAAAGGTATGACTTCCTGGCCTTGGTGGGAAGCAGGAGAGGGATGCCTTTTGTTGGGGGGAGGCTGTGGAATTTGTTGGGTGGCTTTGAGTCAGCTTAAATTCCATGTCATTTCCTTACATTTTTCTTGGTTTAAAACAAAACTTGCAATGTTCACACAAGCAGCTAGAACTCTTATTCCAGCTTCTAAAGCATGGAAATTAAATAGTTAAAACCTAGGTTTCTCTTAATAGCAGGTCACTTAATTTCCAGACATTTGATTTCAATAGCACAAGTTTAAACTTCTGATGCAAACTAATGACAGCTGTCATACAGGCGGCCGCTGGTATTGCGCCCATATTTTGACAGATTTTCACAGGCAGGCACACTTTTTACTGTGGATATTTTGATGACAGATTCCGCTTTCCATGACATTGTAGGTTCATAATGAGTTCTAAAAGGCGGTGACGGGTAACACCCAGCAAGGATATTGGATGTTTTGTGGTGTTTTGGACTGGTATTTTGTATTTTCAGCAACCAAAAAAAAGGGATTTAAGAACAATTTCTAGGTTTTCTTCAGTAAAGCACTGCCTTTCATGCAGTTTCCATTTTTACTTGGTGGGCAGCCCAGTGGCATGTTTCAGCAGTGAGGTCTCCGTACCACCACTGACACATGCAAGGTAGATTTGGCAGCCATCTTTTTGTGTTTTCAATGGACAATTTCCTTAGGTTTTGGAGCGCATGGGGTTTTTGCGACCATTTTGCTGATTCTGGTGTCACCAGCACACAGTGTTGCCGCAGGGCATTGCAGAATGGTTTAAAACATCCCACAAAGCCCCCCCTCGTGACTTGACTTTTGACAGCCCAGGGGAAGTCGGGAGATTGGGATGTTCAGTTTTCTTTTCGGTCCAAGTGGAAAAAATGTCTCTGCTTCTCCCATCAGTGGTGGATCGACGAGTTTTCCTCGCCGGTTCCAGATGGAAGTGTATGGAGCGATACCGTGGGCCACTTGGGTCTTTCCTCCTGGTCCCCGAGTGGTCCTCCTTGGGCTTAGGATCCATGGTTTCAGTCCTAGGATGACAAAACAGAGCATATTTGTAGACATTTCCCCACCACTATTTATGTAGTGGGGCAGACGCATACATTTGATAGATATGTGGCAATCCTAACCGCTTATACTTATTACTTATTATAGCAGATGGAATGGATTTTATAATCAGAATTTTCTAGGGAGATGGGATGTCCCCCTCTGGGTTTCCAGATGAATCCTCTAGTTGCTGCAGAGTGTGCAGAGGATGGCAACACTTCAGCTGGTTGATGTGAACCCACTTATCTTCCCCTTTGCCAAACTGACTTTGGGGATACAGATTTTGTAGGCAACTGGTGAGATTCTGTATACAATTTCAAAAGGTCCCCGCCAGCTAGGAAGACATTTGCGCTGTTTGGCCTGGTTCCTTTGGAAATTGTACAAGTAGACCTGGTCTCCTACTTGGTATTCTTTCTAGTAGTCTTAAGGTCATAGTGGGTCTTCAGGCTGTCTGCGGATCTTTCTAGATTTTGCTGAGCATAGGCAAAAGCATGTTGAAGGTTTTTTCTCATATTCTCATTCATATTCTCAGCATACTCATGAGTTGTGAAGGAATTTATCAAAGTCTGCTCTTGGGTTCTCTAGAGCAGATGCTGGGGAAGCACCATCCTTTGTCCAGTCCTCAGCTCAAACAGTGACATTTTTGTTTCAGAAGAAGGGGTAGATCTGATGGCCATCAGGACAAGAGGTAATCAAATGTCCCAACTTGGCCCAGAATCTGCCACAAACTTTTTTTAATATGCTCACAATTGTCTTGTTGTATCTCTCAACTCCACCACTAGAGGCTTGCCGGTAGGCAATGTGTAATTTCCTTTTGACCCCAAGTATCTCCCACATCTTTGTCATCACTTCACTAGTGAAGTGGCTACCTCGGTCTGACTCAATCCTTTGGGGTAGTCCAAAATGCGAGAAGATGTGGTTGATCATCAGAGCAGCTGCTGTTTCTGCCTTGCAATTTGGGGCCGGGAGACATTCCACCCATTTAGTGAACAAGTATGTCACGGTCAACATGTACTTGTTCCCCCTAGAGGAGGGAATCATGGGCCCAATAAAATCGGCTTGTAAATCTGACAAAGGCAGTGTCATCCCCCTCTTTTGGAGAGGTGCACCGTGTGTGAGGGATGTTGGCTGAAATTGTGCACACACAAGACACCCCTTCAAGTATTGGTCGAGGTCTTACCCCATGTGTGGCCAGTATGCAACTTCTCTTTAGATTTCAAGTGTTATATGAAACCCCCGATGACCAGCTGTGGCCTCATTATGGGCGTGACTTAGCATCAGGCTTCTGAATGAGGTAGGGATCACCCACTGCTCATGGCCAGCTAGGGATCTGCTTACCAAAATCCTGTCTTGGATTCGGAACAATTTTGGCCATTTCATCAACACTCTGAGGTCCTCTTTCCCAATGTAATCGGTATCCATCAGGTGAACATTCTCAGGGTCCTCAATGTGTTGATAAAACTTACCAATTATTGGATCCCCTTTTTGAGCCGTAATCAAATCAGCATCAGTCTCTTTACTCCATTGTGCAGTTGAGAGTTCATTGTGAGTATTTGTCTGGGACCTAGTGATAGCAGTGACCTGGATTTCCCCCAACAGGTACTCAATCTCAAGTAGATCCTCTTGGATGGCTCCGGTTTTGGCCAGCTGATCAGCTAGGTCATTTTCAGTTTTGTCTGGTCCCTCTACTTTAGAATGACCCTTGATCTTTTTCCACTAGATGGTCATCCCATTCGAGGTGACCAGATCATCAATATTTTGGATTAATTTTCCATGTTTCAATGGTTTGTTATTAGCACATACCATGCCTCTGGTTTTCCAGTTAAACAGGTGCTCCACAAACCCGTTTCTTACATAATCTGAATCAGTGATTATGACCAGTTCGTGGAGTTGGTGTTGGACAGCAGTGAGGATGTCTTGATGCAGAGCCATCCACTCTGCCACTTGACTACTTCAGGCACCGATTTTGTACCCAGCGGAGCGTTCTGGGGCCTCATTCACCCATGCATTCCCTACGCCCGCCACAAGTTCTTTTTCCTGTTGTTGTCAACATGGTAGGAGCATCCATCCACATAGACAGTAGGCATACCCTCAAACTTGTCTTCCTGAAAGACTTTGTGTGGGAATTAAGGTATGCCTCCATGTTGTCCTTGATTTTAAGATAGTTTTCTCTGGCACAATCATGTAAGTCAGCCAGACCTTGCGCGAGGGGACTCTTCTTGTTTGGCCATATCTGACCTCCACAGGAAAGCCTTGCACTGACAGAATCCCAGAAGTCATTCGGGAATTACTCACATTTCCAGGCTGGATTCTGTCGCTTTGGAGATATTGCAGAGGCTGGTGTGGAGTCTCCACTATGACATGTTCCCCCGGGATAAACGGGCGGTAATTCCTCAATGCCCACACCGTTGCCAGGAGTGCCTTCTCACAATTGTTGAATTTTTCCTCCCCAGAGGATAAAGTTTTACTCGCATAGGAGATTAATTTATTGACCTTGTCATGCTTTTGATATAATACTGCAGTCAAGCATATATTTGAGAACCCTGTCTCCAAGAAGAACTCCTTGTTTTTGACAGGGTAAGCTGGGCAAGACGCTTGTGAGAGGCTTCTTTTGAGCTGTCTTACTGCCTCGGCTTGTTCTGGATCTCACTCCCACTTGATCCCCCCTTCAAAAGATGGATCAGGGGTCTTTTGATCTATGTGTAATCATCAATGAACTTTCTGCTGTAATTAGTCAGTTCATGCAGATTTGGGGGGTCTTTTAATTTCTGGAGTGCTTCCCTTTCTTTTCCTGGGGACAGAGACCCTGAGGAGTAATCTCATGCCCCAAGAAACTGACACAGGTTCTGCACTACTGTGCCTTTTTAAAGGAGAGTTTTGCTCCGAGAGCCCTCAACTGTGTCAGAACATAATGGATCTCCACTAAGTGTTCCTCCACAGTTGAGCTCTTGACTAAAACATCATCTGCATAGGCCAGGTTAACCCTTTAACCCAGGTCGGCATGGCCTTGTGTAGAAAAATGTAAAATTCATTGCCGGAGTTGATGTATCCAAAGGGAGTCTGGGTCCATGTGTACTGCTGCCCCCTGAAAGTGAAAGCCAGCTTGTATTGGTCCTCACTACTGACAGGCACGGTCCAGTATCCATTGGTCAGGTCTATTGCAGTGAATACCTGTGACCCCTGGATCTGGGCCAGCCCTTGGTCAATGTAGGGCAGAGGCCATCGGGAAGTATGGACCCGTTTGTTGAGCTCCCTAAGGTAGGCGCAGAGTCTCCGCTGGCCGTTCGGCTTCAATATTCCCAGCACCGGATTATTGAAGGTGCTGTGTATTGGACGAATTATCCCCCGGGACTCAAGGTTCTTAATTATTACAGTAAGGGACTCCATTGATGCGAGAGGCAAGCGATATTGCTTCACAAAGGCTGGAGTCATGCCAGGGTCCATGGGTATTGTTGTTCTGTGAATTTCGGTGCAACCAGAGTATATGAGTCCACTGCAAAGAGATCTTGAACATCTAGGAAAACCCGTTTCAATTGTTGCCTTTGCTCCAGAGTCTCGCAGGCTAGGTTGACTCTCTCTTCAAACATCTTCCTGAAGCCTGGAAAGACTTCCGGTTTTGCTATCTCAGCGGCCTCCTCCAGCTGGGTGGAGAAGTCCCTGGTCAAAGTGCTGATTTGGACTGATGGCATCAGGTGGGGAAGGCAGTCCTCGCGGACTTGGAAGATCACCTCATCCCTCCTGAAGTCACAGGTCACATCTTCCTTGCCATAAGGGCAGGAAGTGTACACCAGGAAATTCCCCCGTGCCAGGTGAAGATCCTGTCTGGTGTTGCATCATCGTCACTATCACTGTCAAAACAGTCCTTGGGGATTGGTCCTAACAGTTCATTACCTAAATCTAAGGAGAAATGTCGGTCATCAACCGCGATTCCAATAATGGTGCCTGCGGCTAGAGTGATACTCTTTAAATCGCTGTTATCCACCTCTATTGGAATGGTGTCATGTTCTATGTTGTCTAGTCATGTTGGGTTTACCCCAACCCTTGCTGTTGGAAGTGAACATTAAGATGAAGATAGGCGTCAGGGTTTTTCAGTTTCTGTCCTCTTTTAACTTTCACTTCCAGTGAGAATTGCTGGGTCCGTTCAGGGATGGTGACTTCCTCTCCAATCTGAATTTCAACTGCATAAGGCAGCAGTTGAGCTGACCTAAATGCTTTCTCTGGGTCATCAAAGCCCATGGGATTACCCGCTAATCAGGACCAAACTTTGAAGTTTACTAGGTCCAAACTAATGGCAAAGCCATTGAGAATGTCACTGCCTAAGTAAAATGCAGCAGGGACATCTCACACGACCCAACAATTATGGACTATGCTCTTGTTGCCTATGGAAATTCTGAGCATACACCTGCTAGTCAGGAGATGTTTAGAATTGGGTTTTTCCAGGTCCATTTCCCATTTATCTATCAGTTTAAATGTGGGAATGGCTCGATCTTTTGGGAGTTTGCGGAACATGGCTTCGCTGATGAAGCTCTTACCGTTGTTCACATGCACTCGGGCGAGAACAGAGTCCTTCCCTTCATTTAACTGAATAGGGATGAGCTGATTTCTCATCTTTCTGAACTATAAGAGTGGGATTTTCTGATTATGAATTTGTATAGAATTTCAGAGTGTTTCCTTCCAGTGTGGACTGCCACCTTAGACTGGAAGGAAGGTTGATTTTCAGAACTAGAGAGCACCCCCCATCTCCAGTTTGTTGTCCTACTGCAATTACTGTCACGTCTGGGATTTGGTTGTTCTGGAAGTTAAATTCTATTTGGCAGGTTTTTGTTCAACCATGTGGCATGTGCCGTTTAAACTAACCTGGTTAACACTCTGTTTCAATTTTATTGGTCGGTTAGTCTGGGTCCGGAGGACCTTGTTTACACAATCTATGAGGGGTGACAACCTTTGCAGGATGTCATTCCCTAGTAAACAAGGTGTGCCCTCTGGAGTCACAACTATGACCGGGTGCTTCACCTTGTGTCGCCCAATTTTAATGTCCAAATCCTCAGTCCCCTCAACGGGAATTTCCTTCCCGTCAAAGTTCTGAAGTTGTCCAGGAAGAGGGGTGAGAGGATTTTGGTATTTCTCTCCCCTTCCCGAATTCAGTTGGTCAAAGGCCCTTTTTGACAGAAGGGTAGCTTGGGATCCAGTGTCCACCAGTGCCAAAATTGTACATTGCCCCTGTATTTGGACCGGGGCATAAAATCTTCCCTCCTTTTCCTCAAGGGGGCAAAGATAATGTACATTTTTGGACAACTGGTGGGTTAGTTTCTTGGTTTTGGACACTGACAGGAAGGTGATTTGGGCAGGATTCTGTTTGGAGTTTTGGGAATCTGAAAGAAAAAGATGACAGCTAGATAAGAGGGAAGTTTTGGGTTCCCCTGGTTCTGGTTATGCGCTGCCCCCCCCCCCCGTATTTGGAGGCACTCACCAGAAGGGGTTTGAACCAGGGGATTTCTTTCTGGTGATTCTGGGGTTTGATAATAGGCGTTGCTAACACAGTCCCCACATCTACCTAGTCTGGATTTGGATCCTTTGGGACCCATTTTTCTTTGGGAGGAGTTCCCCCATCTCTGAAGGAGAAGATCCTTTTCCCAGGATCCTCTGAGGACCCCTCTCCTTCAATATGAAAGATGTGTACCTCCTCCTCAAAATGGGTCTTTTTGGGCTCTTTATTTCTCTTACCCCCTCTCTGCTCCTTGGGTTGCAGACTTTCGGAGGCTGGAGATTTTGGTTCTGATTCCTGGGTTTCCATGGGCTTTTTACAAGTGGGGAAGGAAGCTTCCTCCAAGGCTTTACACCCCCCTTTCCCTTGTGCCTCCTCCATGGGAACCGGTGGGTTGTCAGGGTTCTTCCCCTGTCATTGCTCTGGAGCACCTGGTCCTGGATTTAAGGCATTCTGCGCCGCCATGCTTATCTGAGGGTTGGGTTGAGCCCTCAGCATGCAACCCAGATCCTGTGCCATGTTCTGGACCTGGCGATTTAGTTGGGACACCCACTCTGGCTGGTACGGGGTCCCCATGTCTCCCCTGGGCTGATCCCGGGAAGGGTAGCTATCTCTTCTCCCAAAATACCCCGGGTTAGGAAAGTTTGGGTACTGTCATGGGTATCAGGCAGGTAGTTGGGGCAAGCTGGGTGGAGGCTTGGCAGGCCTGGCATAGGCACACAAAGAACCCATAACAAATCCCTCCTTTCATTCCTTACTAGTGTTTGTAGTATCTTCCTGATTACCACTTCCTGTTGCCAAAAAGGAAGTGTATGATAAATCATGAGCTCTCTAGTGTTTGGGTGTGGCTGGCTATATAAGCCACACACAAGATTCTTCCAGTGCTTCGTGTTGCTTACTGTGAGCTGTATCAGCAACACACTTGCCGTGCTCTGTATGAGCCAGCATCTGCTTACCTGCTCTGGATTATCCTGCTTCTGCTTACCTGCTCCGGATCATCCTACTTCTGCTTACCCGCTCTGATTCTTACTCCACGCCGCAGCTATCTCCAGGCAAGAGGGGACTTCTACACCGGCACCTGTAAGAACAAAGAAGGACAGCGTTAACACGCGCACATCAGTAACGCTGTGCATACTCACTGAATCTTCCTGTGATGCTGGAATCCAGGTTAGTTGCACGAGCGCACAAACCCCTGTAAGAAAGAAGAGACATTATTCATTGCGCTTGCTCCAATAATGTGGACACTTATTTGACTGCGCTCTCTCTCTCTCTCTACGTGGTGCATACTTACCAAAAGCCTCCGTGCAAACTTACCTAACCACCAAGTCTCCAGTAGCGCTAAACCTGGACTCGAGGTGCTAATACCACATAATTTCTCCTGAAAGGGAAAAGGAGAGACATTACCAGGCGCGCTTGAATTGAAGGCGCTGCGCAAACCTACCAGCAGCTAGCTTCTACACGCAGTGCTACTCACCCACAAAAATACCAGCAAACAAAGACAATAGGGACAATTTTGGACACTCAACATTCTCTGCGCAACTTTCACTTGTGGGAAGGACTTTCTAGCCAGTGAAGAAACTGGCGCCTTGAACTCTCGGCCTCGCTGTGAAGGCATAAAACAGCGTTTGGCATTTGAACTCAGACTATAGACATTGGCACCAATCACATGAGTGAATCGTGCCCCTGCAAATGCAGGATGGAGTGCACACCCTATTAAAGATAAAGCTAAGCCCATAGGGGGACATCACAGCACACAGTAAAGAGAAGGGAAGAGCCCAGGGGAATCGGGTGAATTCAGGTCTGAGTGTACATCTTGTATTTGACAGGTATTCCTCCTGGTGAAACGGGAAGTGAAGACTCGGGGTCAAGGGAGGCACAACCATCGCCCCTGCAGAGACACAGTTGAGTGTGACTGGTACCCCTCCACCCTTGGCCTCCAATCTCCCGAATTGGGCTGTATGGGCTCAGGAAAGTGGGGAAGGAAGGATGGATTGTTTTGGGGGTTAAGGTTTTGTGGGTACCTTGGGAAGAAATTCTGTCCGGTATTTTGGGGATTACTGCCCTCCTGGGGAAAGTGAGGAGGGAAGTTCCCTGGGTTAGCTGCTGTCTGGTTGGATCCCCCCCCCTTGGGCTGGAGGAGTCCACATATAACCCAGGATGGGTCTATTGCCCTTGTATCATGGGCTGATGTATTTAGGCGAGTTAGGGGTCCCATTTGTGGGATTGCCCCCCTGGCTCCCTGTTTGCGAGTGGCCCGAGGGCCTTCTGGGTTTGGGGTTGTTTTGATTCTGTGCAGGCAGGTTTTTAGCCCCCCCCCATCTCTAAATCTAAAATGGGGGCAACCTTCACCTCCACCACTTTAGCAGCAGCAGGGGTTTTGGTTTAATCTGGGGTTTTGGGATTATTTTTGTTTTCCACTGGCTTTTGCACCTCATAAATGCATGTGGGTTGTTCAATGACCCATTCTACTGATCTTTTCTCGTGAAAATCTCTGACTAGCTGGGTCATGATGTACTTAGGGAGAGCATGGAAGAAAGTATTTACAAACTATTTGCTGTCAGTGCGCACCCTTCTAGAGGTCTGCGCAAAGGCACGTTTTAACTCTTGAACAAACTCTTGGGGAGTCTGATCTTCCCCACATTGCAAGTTATAGGTTGCCTTGCGAGCCTCTTGAGGATTCCTGTGAATAGAAAAGTGTTTCAAGATGGCCACCCTATAGGGGGAAAATCTGGAATGATTCTGGTCCTCCAGCCCTGCAAAGAAGCTGGAGTACTCGGGAGAAAAGGTCCACTTTACATATTGAATACAGCTTTGGCTGTCCTTCAAATGGAAAGTTTCCATCATTTGTTCAAATAGCTCAAGGTGCTTCCAAACCGAATACTTTCCATTCTTATGATAGGGCGTGATGACACTCCTAGTGGCTTTGATTTGTTTTAGGGGATCCTTGCGCAAGGCCCTCTTGACCTTTTTGGCTTTCTTGCTTCAGGTGACCCTGGTCCACTCATCTTCTGACTCAGAGGCACTGCTACCAGAGGTGCCTGCTGGTATTTTAGGCTCTCCCGGATTCTGTGAGCTAGGGAATGGCTGACAGAATGTGGGGGCCGAGTTTCTTGAGTCCTGTGATGCTCAGAAGAGTCTTCTTATTCTTCCTTGCTCCCAGGATTGACTGAGTACCCCCCCCACTGTCCTAGCTGGGAAGAGGTTTTCAGGATGCCCTTAGTGGGCCTATTCTCATGGAGTTCCCCACTAAATTTACCATCTGGTCTCTAGGTAAATTATATTTTTGAGGATCCATTTCTCTGACCCTCCCCTCATTGGAGTCTCCCTGATCAGAGAAGATGGCCCTAGCACTTGGGAACCCATACACAGATGCCCGCCCATCCATTCCTGGTAGGTGCTGATCTATGAGCCTCATATTTCTCATTGGATTGAAGTATGTCATCCCCGTGGCCCTTGGCTCATGTGCGCCAGTGGACATGGGGGTAGCAGAGTCCATGGAGTTGAAGAGATGAAAGCCTCTGCTACTAGGGTTCCTGAGGTTATGCTCAGGTGTTTCCCTCTCCCAGTGGATCTCATCTCTCTCAGCCCCTGATCCCTGTTGCCATGCAAGAATCTGGCCCTTTTGTGTCAGAATTCCTCTTCACTAGTTGACCCCGTAGTGTAGAAGAAGAATTCTTCCCACCAATGTACCCCTCTGAATGGTAATGATTCACATACAGAGGGATCAATTAATTGAAAGATGTTTTCAATGATGTTTGGATTTCCCTCAGAGACCAGCGTAGCTGTAGAAGGAAAGAAGCATAATTAGTATCCAAGTATACCGTGTGTCTTCTCTAAGTACTAACACTCCTCCCACACTAACCTGCTAAGAGATAGAACAGATCTTAAGTTGATTAACCTCGATCTAGCAGGAACCGGAAACAATAGGAATTCTCTGCAAAACAAACGACCTCTCTGGTTACTATTCCCTTTTTACACTACAGTACTAATAAGAAGAAAAGCACAGAGATTCTTACCAGAGGGAATCCAGGGTTTAACTATGCATGGGAAATATTCGTGATGCAAGAGAAAGATGAATTGGGAGGAATACGGGAAGTCAAAGTGTTTCTTCCTGATGTGCAACTCCCGTGATGCAACAAACGTTGTCCCACGTAGCAGCGGAGGCTGTCCCGCGGCGCAGCCAATGCTGTCCCACGTTGCAGCGGAGGCTGTTCCGCGGCGCAGCCGATGCTGTCCCACGTTGCAGCGGAGGCTGTTCCGCGGAGTAATATTCAAGAGAAGTCCTTTAAACAATCCGGGTCAAATCCATACGAGCAAATGTAGACTAGAGGAAAAGACGATAATCAAAATCCGAGGGCAGAAGGCAAGGGTCGAAAAACCAGTAGATCAATGAAATACCAAAACAGAACAGGATTATCCAAAAGCAAGGTCGGTTATGGAAGCAAGGGTTCAGGATACCAGGTAAACGAGATGCAAGACAGTAAACAAGTAGAGCCAAAAATGCTTTATCAGAAGCACTGAGCAAGCAGGGGGGGCGGGGTTAAATATCCAATGTCACATGATCACCGCCGTGAACCGACACGCACGTTGCCTCTCCTTAGCAACGCAGTGCTAAGCTTCCATGGCAACCTCCAGCCACCTCGGAGGCCCGTAGTTCGGGATATTCCTTTCTGTGAACCACAACGCAAAACTCGGTTGAGCCCCGTGTTTCTACTGATGAAACGAACAGTACGTATCCCATTCCGGGAATTTGAGCGCATAACAGTACCCTCTCCCAAAGATGGACACCTTCTTCTCGAGGCCCAAAACTCAGATAGCAAACGAGGAGCGTGAATATGACCAACAGGCTCCCATGTTCTTTCTTCCGGACCATAACCCTTCCAATCAACATAATACATTCTGACACCCCTGGAAACCTTGGTATCCAGGATCTTGTGGACTTCATACTCCTCCTCACCCTGCACAGACAGGGGAGGCGGACGGGAAGGGAGAGAGGTATCAGGATGAAAGGCCTTGAGAAGGGACACATGAAAAACAGGGTGTACCTTCCATTTGGCAGGAAGAGATAGTCGTACAACGACAGGGTTTATTACCGCCGTGATAGCAAACGGACCGACGTAACGTGGGAGAAGAGCTCGTCTACCAGGGATACGCAAATTCTTTGTGGAGAGCCAAACCTTACCCCCAACAACATACTTGGGAGACGTAGAGCGATGGGCGTCAGCGAATCGTTTGGCAGTAGACTGAGCACTGTCCAGGTGTAATTTAACCTGTGACTGTATCGAAACAAGTTGCTGGATGCAAGAGGAGGCTGCAGGGTGGTGAGTGGGCAAGACCGGAGAAAGGGGCATTGACCTAGGATGTCTGCCATATAAAGCAAAAAACGGCGAAGAACGTGTAGAGGTATGGAGAGAATTATTATAAGCAAACTCTGCCATAGGAAGCATAGACAACCAGGTGTCCTGATACTGATGAGTAAGACATCTAAGAAACTGTTCCATGGTTGAATTGAGACGTTCGGTCTGTCCATCCGTTTGAGGATGGTACGAGCTGGAGTACCGCTCATCAAAACCAAAAGAAGCGGTAAGAGATTTCCAGAAACGAGAAGTGAATTGTGAGCCCCTATCAGTAATGATAACGAAAGGGAGACCAAAGAAACGAAAAACATGTTTAAGAAATAGATCCACCAATATAGGAGCAGTAGGGAGTCCTTGGCAAGGTACGAACAATGCCAATTTAGTAAAGTAATCAATGACCACCCAAATGGTATTGAAGCCCGAAACCGGGGGCAAATCCACCACAAAGTCCATGGAAATCATATACCATGGATAATCAGGAACAGGCATAGATTAAAGCAAGCCGACCGGTTTGGAACAAGAACTTTTACATTGGGCACAAACGTAACAACAAGCAATGTGTTTAGTAACATCTTTAGCCATAGAAGGCCACCAACACCACCGTTGTAAGAGATCAATGGTTTTCTTTATACCCGGGTGTGCTGCTAGCATTGAATCATGACACCACTTGATGGCCTTTATTCGCGTATCAGCATCCGGAAGAAACAGCAGACCCTTGATATGAGGTAACCCTTGTAAGACTTCAAGGTTGAGTCTAGCGATCTCCCCAGGATTGTCTCTCGCCCAATCCTGTAATCCATCCCGCAAGGGGGGTTGTAAAGTACATGCGCAAATCACTTGGTGTGGTAAGAGCGGACGACCATCCGTACTTGGATAAGATGACTCGCCATGAATGCGTGAAAGTGCATCGGCCTTCGTGTGTAAAGAACCGGGCCGATATGTAATGATGAAATCAAACATAGAAAAGAATTCATGCCACCTAGCATGCCGAGCAGTGGAACACTTAACGGACTGTAAGGCCAGTAAATTCTTATGGTCGGTAAAAACCCGAACAGGGAACGCTGTACCCAATAAGTGATGACGCCAGGTCAAAAAGGAATCTCGTACCGCTAATAACTCTCTTTCAGTTATGGTATAGTTCCGCTCATAGAAAGTTAGTTTCCTTGAATGAAAAGCCACCGGATGCAACCCCTTGGTTTCAGGACACTCCTGAGACAATATGGCACCAAGAGCAATGTCTGAGGCGTCGGCCTCTACAACAAATGGCAGGTTCGGATTAGGGTGTTGAAGCACCGGAGCGCTGGTGAAAGCTGTCTTGAGAGTCTGGAAAGCCTGTTCACACGCATCGTCCCAAATAAAAGCCGTTTTACTGCTCGTCAAAGAGGTCAAGTGAGCGACCAAAGTGGAAAAATCCTTAATAAACCGCCTGTAAAAGTTTGCAAAACCCAAGAAAGATTGCAAGGCTTTCAAAGAGTTGGGCGGGGGCCATTCCAAAACCACCTTGACCTTAGACTGGCTCATTTGGATCCCTTTACTGGTTATCTCATATCCCAAAAATTCCACTTCCGAAGCATGGAAAATACATTTTTCTAGCTTAGCAAACAAATTATTCTCACGTAATCTTTGTAACACACGGGAAACGTGTGTAACATGTAAGTCATAGGATGCTGAGTATATCAATATGTCGTCCAAATAGACTATAAGAAACTGGTCCATCATGTCATGAAACACATCATTAATGAAATATTGAAATGTGGCGGGAGCGTTACAAAGCCCAAACGGCATGACTCTGTATTCAAACAAGCCATACCTGGTTTTAAAGGCGGTTTTCCACTCGTCTCCACTACGGATTCTTACCAAGTTGTAAGCACCACGTAGGTCTAATTTGGTGAATATAACGGACGAACCCAGCTGATCCAGAAGTACTGAGATGAGAGGAATCGGATATTGATTCCGAACAGTAATGGAATTGAGAGCCCTATAATCAATACACGGGCGGAGGTCCCCTTCTTTTTTAGGCACAAAGAATAAAGGAGAGTCCGCAGGTGAACGAGAAGGGCGAATGAACCCAGTTTTCAATGATTGATCAATGTATTCCTTTAGAATAAGGTCTTCCTTGTGGGTCAATGAATAAATTCTACCGGAGGGTAGTTTACCCCCTGGAATCAAATCGATAGGACAGTCATAGGGTCTGTGTGGAGGCAAAACCAAACCACCTCCTTCATCAAACACGTCTTTGAATTCCCAATATTCATTAGGCAATACACTGGTGAGAACTGCTCCAACAGTAGGGGCGATATCCAAAAGAGGACGACAAGGACTGCTTACTGGGAGTTTGTCCTTCCAACATCGGTTCTCGCAGAACTCTGACATAAGATCTATACTGCCCGAGTGCCAATCAATGATAGGGTTATGCAACCGTAACCAGGGAAGACCCAAAATGAGCCTAAACTGAGGTGCAGATATAAGATCAAAGAAGATCATTTCGGAATGCCCCGTTAAGGTTTCCATTTTCAAATCCTCTGTCTGCTGGATGACCATTCCGGAAACCAAGGAAGAACCATCCACAGCGTTAACCAAAACAGGATTTGCTTTATCAATGGTAGGAATACCCAGATCCTTGGCGTATGAAGAATCAATGTAGTTTCCTGTGGCGCCAGAATCTATGATTGCTGTGGCTTGAACTATCTTATCGTGCGGTAACGTGAAAATTACCGCTACTACAATTGGTTGGACAGATATGGAATCCTTGGATACGTAATTGCTCGGCAACCGGACTCCTTTCATTGCCGAGCTTTCGCGTTTCCCTGTTTCTTGGAGGGTTTCTTGGTACAAACCTTCAATAAGTGTTCCGCAGAACCACAATAGAAACATAGATTGTTCTTCTTTCGATGCTCTCTTTCTTCTTGTGAAAGAGGACCTCGTATAGCTGCCCCAATTTGCATTGGTTCGGATGTACTAGGAGAAGATAAAGGGTTGACTTGGACTTCAGGAATCAGACCACGTTTCTCCCCCTTTCTAGCAGCTTTCCGAGCGTCTATCTGAAGAACTAGTTCCAGTAGTTCAGGAAAGGCTGTGGGAACTACAGGTACTATAGCCAGGGTATCCTTTAAGGTTTCAGACAAACCTTTATAGAACAAGGAGGCCTTCTTATCATCAGGCCAAGCCGTCTCAGCAGCTAACTGATTGAATTTGGCTACGTAGGCCAACAGCGTCATATCCCCTTGTTGCAGGCTTAATAACTCCAACTCCATGACTTGGGCTTTGTATCGAGTATCAAACACCTTCCCCATGGCTTCAATCAATGCATCACAATCGAACAATAAGGGACTACCCTCCTCCAAAAGAGGATTAGCCCAAGCAGCGGCTGTACCCCCCAGATGGGACAACAAGAAAGCTGCCTTAGTAGCAGAATCAGGAAAAGAACCTGGTCGACATAAAAAATGTAAACGACATTGATTTAGAAACGTCCTGAAATGTTTTGGGTCCCCATGGAATCTTTCTGGTGGAGCCAACGGAAACTGGGAAGTAACATACACAGGACCGGCCCCCGCCTGTGCAGGTTCAACGACCGGGGGGTTGGTAAAGCTGGTGCTGCACGAGGCAAGGGTTGTATGGCTGTCTGGAGCTCTAGAATTTGTTGCTGAGTGGTGGCATGAGCGGTAGCCATATCCGTTCTCAAATCCGCCACTAACTGGAGGAGGTTAGCTAGGGTCTCATTGGGGTCCATGTTTGAGGCTTCTGATTATGTCAGAATTCCTCTTTACTGGTTGACCCCGTAGTGTAGAAGAAGAATTCTTCCCACCAATGTACCCCTCTGAATGGTAATGATTCACATACAGAGGGATCAATTAATTGAAAGATGTTTTCAATGATGTTTGGATTTCCCTCAGAGACCACCGTAGCTGTAGAAGGAAAGAAGCATAATTAGTATCCAAGTATACCGTGTGTCTTCTCTAAGTACTAACACTCCTCCCACACTAACCTGCTAAGAGATAGAACAGATCTTAAGTTGATTAACCTCGATCTAGCAGGAACCGGAAACAATAGGAATTCTCTGCAAAACAAACGACCTCTCTGGTTACTATTCCCTTTTTACACTACAGTACTAATAAGAAGAAAAGCACAGAGATTCTTACCAGAGGGAATCCAGGGTTTAACTATGCATGGGAAATATTCGTGATGCAAGAGAAAGATGAATTGGGAGGAATTCGGGAAGTCAAAGTGTTTCTTCCTGATGTGCAACTCCCGTGATGCAACAAACGTTGTCCCACGTAGCAGCGGAGGCTGTCCCGCGGCACAGCCGATGCTGTCCCACGTTGCAGCGGAGGCTGTCCCGCGGCGCAGCCGATGCTGTCCCACGTTGTAGCGGAGGCTGTTCCGCGGAGTAATATTCAAGAGAAGTCCTTTAAACAATCCGGGTCAAATCCATACGAGCAAATGTAGACTAGAGGAAAAGACGATAATCAAAATCCGAGGGCAGAAGGCAAGGGTCGAAAAACCAGTAGATCAATGAAATACCAAAACAGAACAGGATTATCCAAAAGCAAGGTCGGTTATGGAAGCAAGGGTTCAGGATACCAGGTAAACGAGATGCAAAACAGTAAACAAGTAGAGCCAAAAATGCTTTATCAGAAGCACTGAGCAAGCAGGGGGGCGGGGTTAAATATCCAATGTCACATGATCACCGCCGTGAACCGACACGCACGTTGCCTCTCCTTAGCAACGCAGTGCTAAGATTCCATGGCAACCTCCAGCCACCTCGGAGGCCCGTAGTTCGGGATATTCCTTTCTGTGAACCACAACGCAAAACTCGGTTGAGCCCCGTGTTTCTACTGATGAAACGAACAGTACGTATCCCATTCCGGGAATTTGAGCGCATAACACTTTTGCTCTTCTATCAATGCCTTACTAGTCTCTATTAGTTGTTCCTGCATAGACACCTGCCTATGGAGCCTGTCATTTTTATCACAGAGAGCCTGATTGTCTCTCTGTGCTTCCTGGGTAATTTTAGAATATTGGGCCAATCTTTGCTGCAGGAGGGTTATCTCCTGAGTCCTGTCCTGACTGGCCTGGTCCTTCCTTTCTATAGCATCTTCCACCCTCCTGGTGTGCTCTAACAGTTTTCCGTAGTCTTTTTGGAGTTCACCCAGTCCCTGAAGGGCCAGGTGATTTTCTTCCATTTTAGCTTTTAAATGACTGACCTCCTGGCCTAAGGTGTCCCTTTCCTGAATGAGAGTACCCCTCTGTGCAGCCAGGTTGTCGCTTTGTTTTTGGAGTGCACCAGCTTTCTGGTGCTCTTCATCAAATTCTGACTGGGTGTCAAGGTCTTTCAGGATTCATTTATTATTTTCTTCTTTTTCTTGGTCTAGGCGGTTTTGCAGGGTGACTACCTGCTCTGCGCAGGCTCTATTAAAATGTATTTGCTGTTCCAGCTTTTTTTGGCTCTGTATTAGAGAGCCAAACTTTCTTGGCACTCTTTTTGCAGTGCCAGTACTTTGGTATCCTGCTCTACCTTCTCCTGCTGCAGGATATCCAAATCTCCTTTTATTTTTTATCAGGTACTGTCTGGTTTCATTTTCTGATTCTAGACTCTTTTGTAGCCTTTGCTGAGTCCAGATAGGTTTGGGCTTTTTCCAGTGATTGTACACGCCTATTTTCCAGATCTAGGTTTTTGGCATATTTTTCCTGTATAGCTTCAATATGATGTACAGATGTGCTGCTATTCTGGCAATTTTACTTTGTTCTTCTTTTACCTTAAGGGCCATGTACAGTTCACTCAGTGCCATGTGTAACAGACCTTGACCCTGCCATATGTCTAATCCTGTGGCAGTGTCCTGTTCTTTAATGTCCTGCAACCAAACATTCTGATCCTGCTCTGTCCATTTACCCCTGACAAATAATGGGTGCAGCAGGTGTTCCCATGCCATATTAATTTCTACTAGGGTCGCCATTCCGGAAATATTAATTTCCTTTCTGACTTACAGAAATTATTTTATTTTTGCAAACAGACCAAATTCCTTAGAATGTTCCTATTGAAGGGTGCTTTACACAGTGTAGCACAGCGTGGTAGCCCAACAGGGTTTATATACCCCGTCAGTTAGCACACTGTATTAAGCTGTCACAAGTGGTATGTCTAATTCAGAAATCCCGGCACGAGCCCCCACGCTTGTAAGTGATTTCAATCCGGCACCTCATCCAAGTCAATGCCTAGCGTGGAATGCACAACTGAAACCCTTATTTATTTATTTGTGTCTATAAGTTATTTTGTTCTGAACGATGTACCACTTATATCACGCCCCTCTCTTTTAACCCCCCAGGTCACACTGAACCAGGAATCAGGCTGGTTTGCAAAGTTAGATTATTTATTTATATACACAATATAATTACAGTATTTTTAATGGGGGTGCAATAATCACCAATGGGGTGATGTCACAATAAACAATCTCTTTAATCATACGGAGTAATGATGAGCAAAAATAATGCAGCACAGGAATAATACTTTTGGGTGTATATTCAAATCAAATAGCAGTGTGGTTACTCTTTCCCCCTACACACCCCTCAATCCCCCCCAATATGCAATGAAGAGAGATAGGAGGAGAGATACAGGTTTCAGGAATGCAGAATTAAGCAAATATATCAGTCCCAATTTCCCCCCGGCAAACACAAGAGAGAAACAGAACTAATTGGCAAACTGTCAAAATGGTTTTAAAGTTGGCTTGGAATGGAATAGGTAAGACACTAAAATGTGCTAAATCACAGAAATTGTTGAAATACTAATGGGAGCCGCTTTGTATGGTTGTAGACAAACACTAGCAATGATTTGAGAGCAAAAAGCAATGAGAAAACTTAATTTTGAGGTCGGGTGCAATGAAAAGCTATTTTACACGTTATAGATTTTGCCAGAATGAAAAAGTTTCGGCAAACTTTTCCACGCACGGTACTTGTGATCGTGGGAGATCTATGAGGATTTTGGATGTGGTATTGGGTTCTCCGGAAAGCTTAGGATGTTAGCTACCTGTAGGCACTTAAATTTCGTTTCAAGCATGAAAATCAAAGAAGTTATGAACGTTTTTGTGGAGGTCGTTTTTTTCAGATAGAGGCAAATTGTAAAATAAGGATGCGCTTTTAAAAAAACAAACACGATTTCTTACACTAGGGATGGACTATGAAGAAGCAAAGTACATGACAGCACAGCCACCAGCCCAGGACGTCTCTGGATGGTTTTTGCCTGCCGAGACTCTCGCCTTCTTCAGAAAAATATATATTAGCGCTAAGATCTATTTAACACTACCAGTACAGCAGATAATAGGGATGAGATGGAGAGTTCAGGCAGTTAAAAAATAGTCTAACAATGCAGTTCTGGATATAAGAGAGGATGGGTTTGGATAGGGATGACTATGGGCAGTAGATACACTAGTGACAGTCCTATACTAAGGATGCTCACTATATAGGTTTGGACAGAACCATTATGGATTCAGGTCAGTCAAGATTTCTGGACAGGAATTCTGCTGGGCACACCGGACTGGACTACAAGGAGCTCTGGTCTGCAACCAGCAAGGCGCTCTGGTCACTGCATGGTAGGACTGGATTGGATCTGCAATGGCTCTGGTTCACAGCTATCTGGTCACAGCACAGTTCTACTGGGTTGGGTCTTTGGATTCTGGCAATAATGCTTAGTAGGATAGCAGTTACAGCACAGCCAGGCTGTTCTTTGGTTCCCCTTAGAGGTCTCGGGTAAATTCTTGTTTCTGGAATTTCAAGGCCAAGCTGAGAATTGTTCAGCTCTGGAATGGGCCTTTCTGCTTGCCAAGTTTCTGGAGTCTGGAGCAAGGGAGATGTCAGGTCCTCTGGTAGGGTGCTCCGCCAGCAATCGGTTGGTGGGTGAATCTGTGTGTCTGTCTAAGCCCTCAACTGTCTTATTTATGCATTTAATAAAGGAGTGTGTATGCTGAATTATCCTAGGCGCACCCCCTAGGTAGTCTATTGGCTGAAATCCACCCTCTCCCTTGATTGGATGAGAAAACAGTGTGGTTTTATGAGTCAAAACATCCTCCCCTTTGCCTTGTGAACATGACATCTACTTTTGGCATAATACCTATTTCCATGTGTGCAATCTTTATACCAATAACATACATAGATCACATATTTTGTGGAGCAAATATTCTTCCAAGCCCCGTAGCGGTAGGATCTTGGATCTGGATTTGACAGAGTTTTGCACTTTTTGTCCGGGACACAATATCTAATTTTTCCAAAAATTGGTATATATGTGTGCATTGTCTATGGGCATAAGTTTGCGAAGTTTCATGCTTCTGATATAAATACATTTGCTGCAAAACCAGAATTGTCACTGTGCCTTCACAGAACATCGAGTTCTGACATATTTTAAAATGTGCACCCAAGAATCACATTAACAATGCTATTAATTCTATAATTTTTACAAATTAGTACAGTCCTTTATCAGTCTTTTTCAAAAATATGCTTTCTGTGCTTTGTGAATCCACAAATGGTCATCTGTCCCCGCCTCCTTTTCCTGCTGGTAGGTCTGAAGCAATCCGCCCCCTTCCTTCTGGGAGAGGCCACTGTTGACACTTCACAATCTGCATATTTTTTCAGCCAAGGAAGGTCCATTGTCTCTTTCTGGTGCAGCCCACGATCTCCTCCCCTGATTTAATTCTCACAAAGGTATGACTTCCTGGCCTTGGTAAGAAGCAGGAGAGAGCTGCCTTTTGTTGGGGGGAGGCTGTGGAACTTGTTGGGTGGCTTTGAGTCAGCTCAAATTCCATGTCATTTTATTACATTTTTCTTGGTTTAAAACAAAACTTGCAATTTTCACACAAGCAGCTAGAACTCTTATTCCAGCTTCTAAACCATGGAAATTAAATAGTTACAACCTAGGACTCTTAATAACAGGTCACTTAATTTCCAGACATTTGATTTCAAACCTAGGACTCTTAATAACAGGTCACTTAGTTTCCAGACATTTGATTTCAATTGCACAAGTTTAAACTTCTGATGCAAACTAATGACAGCTGTCATACAGGCGGCTGCTGGTACTGCGCCCATTGGTGGGCAGCCCAGTGGCATGTTTCAGCAGTGAGGTCTCTGTTCCACCACTGACACAGGCAAGATAGATTTGGCAGCCATCTTTTTGTGTTTTCAAAGGGTAATTTCCTTATGTTTTGGCGCGCATGGGATTTTTGCGGCCATTTTGCTGATTCTGGTGCCACCAGCACACAGTGATGCCGCAGGGCAGAGAAGAGTGGTTTAAAACATCCCACATCTCAGTTGTTGTCAAGCTATTCTTTATGTGATCTGCACTTATCCTTGCACTTGCCACCAGTTGGCTGCACTTTTATTATTATTTACTGTCTTTATTTGTTCTACTGTTATCCTACGTACTGCACTGGCCCCTCCCGTCCCCCCTGCATGTTTCCCCTTCCCCCCTCCCTGCACTTGTGAGATCCCAATGTCACCTGACCTAGTAGGATTGCTGTCTCTGTCTTCCCTCTGTTTCCCCTTCCTTGTCTTGTCGCGCCTTGAAGCACCTTGTGTATAGGCATGTTATAAATGCCATATCCTAGTATATCATATTGAGCAATACTGGCAATAGACTTGGCAAGTGGTTGAGGAAGATAGTTAGAATATGCCTTCAAGGCATGATAAAGGAAGGGAACATCCCTAAAAGGAAATGGGGGATATGTGACTTCCTCTGATGAAACTGTGTCATGATCCTGAGGGTTTTCTCCACCCTAGTGCTCTGCCCTCAAAGAGCCACTGCCAGGTTCAGGATCAGGTAGTGGCTGCTGTTCCCTGGCCACACGAGCAGATGCTACCTCAGAGAAAGGAGAGATGACATCATCAGATTTATCACACTTCCTTGAGACAATCTCTCAACATACAGTTGGAGACGTCAAGCGTGAGCATGCATAATGACTCTGTGGCCACTCAGGACCTTATAGCGATTGGGACCCTCATGCATGCCTCCCTCTCATGAGTGGCCGTAGCCAATGAGGACCAGGGTTTGCACTGCGTGGTCAGAGTGCACCATCTGAAGATCCACCATAGGATAGCAAACCCAGTTGAACCACAGAGGTGCGTTCCTTGGCCATGTCCACATACACCCCTATCCCGTTGCCCACACCACTTCTTCATGTGCCCTGATGTCTTTGAGCCCATGGAGGGGGGTATGCATCTATGTTTATTTTATTTATTTGTTTACATTTGTGGATCTCCCCTTCAAGATTGGACCATTTGTGTTCTTCTTTTTTGTTTGTTTCCCTCATCCAAAGCAGACATTTTTTGTCTTTATACAGGCTGGACTCTATTTGATGTGTACCTAAATCCAAGGTGGACTTTTTATTTTTTATCCTTGTCTAGGTTGGACTCTATTTGATTTGTATCCCCAGACCCTTTTTTCTTATTTTATCCCTCGTGTCAGGGCCTTGTCCACTTGAGGGCATTTTCAGTCAGAAGACTGGACATGTGCCCATGTGCCTGCCCCCTGTCACCCATGGTGCATAGACTAGAAAGATTAGTCATCTAGCACCGAAGTACTGTAGAGGGTGCGTATGGTTCCTATCTGTGCTCCACTTGGTTCTTGCTGCCCAAACCGGGCCCTGTGGTGAAACCATAGCACCCCCACAAGCCAGAAAAGGGTCATTCAACACGCAATGTCCCAGTACAGCTTGGCCTACTGGGGGCACCCTACTGGCCCATAGCTGTGTTAAAAAAAGCATCTGGTGCGTTTCCGGGAGTTCAAACCTCTTTCCGGCCAGCAGGGTGCCTGGCCGAAAGTAGAACCTCAGCTGACTTGCATGTGGATGGCAGGGCAGCCTGCCCGTGTGCTTCCTTGCAATCCACTGGATCAATTTGGCACATTTGGCCCATCTAGGGTTGGACTGCTTGGCTGCTGTTTTAAGCAATTCGCTTCCAACCACCTTGGGACCGTCAAGGGTATGCCCCCTCAGGCAGGGACCCCTTATGGGGATGGCTACCCTCTCCAAGCAGAGCAAAGCCCAAACAGCCTGGCAGCTCTCTAGTGGTCAGATACAGTGGACGGAGTCAGGTGTTGATAGTCCCAGAGCAGGCCCTTTAAGCCATGCTGTTGCCCCTGCTCCACTGAGCACGTTTCAACAGCAGTTCTGAATGACAGTTCTCTGAGGTGCCAACCCCCCTGTCACCTCACTGGTGGTGTCACGTGAAAACGCCTCCTGCTTTAAGATACCGCTCTGGCAGGGCTGTGATAACCTGCCGGAACATCCCCAGCCACACACCGGAGAGGGAGCCTGTGAGAGCCCCCCCCTCCTCTCGGAGCCAGCACCTCTGGTTAGAACGGCCCACCAGTCAGAATACAAATTGTGAGTGGGGGCAGCTGGTAGCTGAAGGAAACCTGGCTGTTCTTAAACAATGCCTCCACAGGCAGATGAGGGCCTGGCACAACGTTCTGAGCCATGGCTTAGATGGGCATACTTGACTGCTGGCCATTGAGGTTCTGGCCACTAAGTGTCATGGGTGAGCGATGGCCAGGCTTCCTTCATGTCCAGGTACCTGGAGCTTGGCCATGTGTGGCCTGGCTGGGGTTTGAAGACTCTAGCAATCCATCCACAACCCCCCACCCACTCCAGTCGGGGATGAGCGGATCAGCCAGGTGGGTCGGTGGCAGAGTGGCCTGCCTCCATAGCCAAGGGAAGCACTGTTGAGCTGCCTGAGAGGATGGCAGGCAGGCTTTAAGGGCTGAGTTCCTGGTAATGGTTTGCCATAAACTACGATGGCTTTTCCGATCCCCAAGGAAGGAAGCTAGACACAGCATGGGTTGGCTCTCCATGCAGGCAGGAAGGGTGGCGCTGCTTCCCCCAAGCCTCTCCTGCACCAGCAGCTTCAGGCCAATGACTGGATAAATGAAAGTTGTCTGTGCATTGTGTTGGTGGATCACTCGGTTTGAGCGTCAATGAAGATTGCAGCCAGCTGTGATAATTAGTATGATGCAGGACACATTGATCATTGTTGTGACTTCAAACTCACCTTCCAGCCCCAGGTTCCTCCTGTGGCTACACCTATTTGAGGAATGCTTATGATTATAATTGCTCTTTTATAATGCGCTTAATACCGGAGACCAGTTTCTAAGTGCAAGACCGAGATTCAAACCTGTGTAGCTATGCGTTGTCTTGCTTCCAAGACAAACGTGTTGCCCCTGAGCTATCCCCACGGCAAGCTATCCTTATACTTTAATAGCCCCAGTGAACAACCACAGGGCACTCTTGGGGCTGTTGCATGGACTCCTTTCCGTTTGCCCCCCTAAGGTCATACCGGATACGCACCGTTGCTGGATCCATGGACCTGGCACAGAAGCTTGTTGTTGGCACATACTTGCCTCCCCATTACCCCACTCGTGTGGTCTGTAGAGTAAAGTGCCCAGCATGTACATGGTGGTGTTGGTGGTGCTGGCTGAAACACTCCAACTCACCTTCCCAAACCTTGGGTCAGCCTGCTGTGCCACGTGTGGCTGTATGTTGTCCTACGACTGCCTGGATGGAGGGGGCCTGGGGCACAGGCTTCGCAACCACCTCCACCAGGTAACCTGTCCCCAGCCGGGATTCAGTGCATATGAGGAGAGCCCATACTCAACCTTACCGGTGGCACAGTGCTGGGCAACCACACAACAGCGCCGGGCCCGAAGACAGCCGTCGAAGCTTCCGCTCCCTGACTACGGCCTCATATCAGACGTGGCAACCCACTGAATGTAAGTATCTCACTAAGTTGAGCTAAAGAACCTAGCCAGGATTCCTTCAGCAACGGCGAATGAAGAGGTAAGAGCCCAGCAGTGAGTCCAAATCCAGCAGCGTTGGCAGGAAATGTGACGTACAAAAGACTGACTCCCCAAAAGACCATCACACCCAAGTGCTTCTGTTCCGGGCCCACCATGCAGATGGTGTTAGGCTGGTAGATCAGGATGGGTGGGTGGATATACAGCCTGTCAGTGTTGTTTTGCTTTTTACCCATATATTGACTGCCCATGACTTCCATAGTTCATATGGAAATTCCCACACACTACTTGCCCCTCCCCACACAAAACACACACCACTGTGATCTCTTTGAGGAACATATGTGCATTTAAAGGGATGCCAGTATTATGTCTAATAGTGTTCTGAAATGTCAGTGCTTGATTGTATGTATATGATAGATCCTGGTGTAATAGAAATGTCTTAAGCAAGCGTTCCTTTAGCCATCTCATTTATAAGCAAGTTATGTTTCCTTGCATATGTTCCTTGCACTGAATTCCTGTTAAGAATTTCATAGACAAAGTCAACAGTTGTGTCTCATCTATAGGCATTAGTTAGGCGTGTTATAGTCCATTACACAACACCCCCAATTAATAACAATATTTGCCACCTGTTGCCATCATTTGTTCAGCTGGTACCATTATGGCAGTACCTGGGCAATGCCTATCTCATGCCTACCCAAACCTTAAACAGTTGACTTTGGCAGTGCTTTTTTTGTAAACTGGGGCAGGTGCAAATGTTGCACCATATCACATAGCAAGCAAGTTTCGCTGTTCTCATTTATTTTAATACCCTCCTGTCCCCGACCTCTGGGTAATTGTTGACAGAGGAGCTCATACTGCAGACCTAGGTCTTGAACCAGAACCCTGTGATGGCCGTTCTTCTCCTTTCAATGCAACTTTATCTTCCCTTCTTTTAATCTAAAAGAAAGAAGGACAAACATAAATAATGAGTGAAGAAGCTAAGAAGAGAAGGTAAGAAAGAGGAAGAGGCGAAGAAGCGAGATGAGACAAAAGTTGATGAAAAGGGAGAGCAAAAAAACAAACAAGGATGCATAAAACGAAATCTAGATAAGAATGGAAAGGGTAGAACAACTCGGGGCCCTGACTAGGTTTGTGCTGGAGGTAATGTGTACATATTTGTAATGTGTACACATTTAAAATAATGACACTGTATGGACCATGATAAAACCGGCTTGCCACGTGAAACTAAGACTCGTTTAAACATGAGAAAATGTAGGGCATTTGTGGGAAACGAGCGCTGCCTAAAATGATTTAATATGAAATGGTGCAGATGCATGAACACGTGCGCTAAACAGCGCTGTGACTTGAACAGCTCGTGTGATCCAACTCTCGGTCTGTGGACACTGGCTGCTTCCTCACTGGCTAACACTTGCTCAATGCAATTGAAAGAAGAATGAGGCATCATGTAGCTTGACAGAGTCCAGGCTCGTTGGAGCTCCTTCTGATGACCCAGTTTGATTAGCAATATGTTCATCCGGGCCCCCATCACTGAAATCATGCGTGTTGCATTTGCATGCATATTATAGTGCAGTGCTATTGTGCCTGACATGTGTATCAGTGCAAGGTTTGCCCTAGTGCAAACATGTATCGAAAGAATATGGGCCTCATTCCGAGTTTGGAGGTAGCCATGGCGCTATTTGCGCCATGGCTGCATCCAAAACCGGTTCCGACTCTGACTTGGTTCAATGGGGACTTACCGATCTAGTCCGACCTTTGCGGGACCGGTAAGTCCCCATTGAAAAAGGTAATCCCCATTCCCATCTGAGCTCCCATAGGGCTGAATGGGAATGGGGAGGGAGCAAATATTGTTATTTGCTCCCTGGTCCCTTTGCGGCTCCCGCTAAGGCCGCCTGGTAAAACCAGGCGCCCATAGCGGGACCCGTTAAGGGATCTCGGAATAGGGCGCGAAGGGATTACCGGCACCGGTGTCCTTACCAGTGCCCGGTATCCCTTTGCGCCCAACTCGTAATGAGGCCCCATGTCCCCGATTACATAAAGTGCACATCGACAGGCACATCGGCTCATCTAGTGGCAGTTTTGCCCAGCTGATGGGCATTTGTGTACTGGCAATTTCACAGAGTTAAAGTGACACAACTAGCATGAAACTGAGTGACTAGCATGCAACTGAGTGCCTAGTGAAGAAACAACCCCTGACCTTTAAATAACGCGTGGCAGAACCACATATTTTGTATGTTTTGCCTGTGGTAATAACAGAGTTAAATGGCCTGTCCTTGGTAAAACATTGCCAGTGCAATTTCATATGCTCCGACCCTTTGTACCAACATCAGGCCAGCTTTCGCCCTAGTGCTAATATTATATACAATTACACTTGCACCAGTGCACCCTTACTGTAATGTGGGTCCTAGAAAGCTAGGTAAGTTGCATAAAAGACGCTTATGGGCAGAGACATGTGGCCGTGATTTACAAACATGGTTTTCAATAGGAAAATCCCATTGAAAAACGCTTTGTAAATCAGGCCCGTGTGTGTTCTCCTATAAGAGGAGTATTAGCGACTGGTCATTGTCGGACATTATTTTCCATTCTGTGATGAATCCGTTCAGCGATGCCGAAGGTGCATGGACAGGTGCCTGTTTCACATTGTAATGAGAACAGATGAAAGAGACATGTCTGTGCACTACTGTGCAATATTCAGGGTAAATCATGGAATTAATGTGCGCTGAAAACAGGGGCGCAAGCGTGAAAATCGCAGTGCATGCGTGCAAAAGCAGCGCACGCAGCCGTTTGTCGATTCATGGAAGTCGCTGAGCGTGGCTTACCTGAGATCTGCGCTGAATCCGCTTGTGGCGCACATGTCATTGCAACATCCCGAAGGCTGTGCGAGACGGCCAGTGAAGGCACACACAGGGCAGCGCACACATTTACAAAGGGGTGGAACACGCGGAATGGGGAACAACACGTGAAAATGTGGCCGTTACGGGGGAAGTACCGCTGCTAAATCCTCACAATGCCCACACGCGCACTCTCAACACGTATTTATGGAATCGAACAGGGGAAACCCATGTGCCACAAAAGACGCACTAATCCGGAAACACGTACACCAGGCGGAAGCAGGCATAAGCCGCCCGCACAGCATAAAAGTGCGCGCAAACAACAAACAAGCTCATACGCTACGATAATATACCGTTCCTCACAGCAGTGGTCATGGGACACCGCAGGAGGAGGAGGATAGCCAGGCCCTGCATTTTTTTTACCCAGGACCAGCCTTTTTGGGATGCATCATGACCAGGTCTATGACAGGTACAGGTTTCCACCCCATATCATCCTAGAGCTGGTTGCTGAGTGGGGGGATGATCTCACATCACCCACCCAGTGCTCCCAAACAGTGAGCCCCTTGGAAAAGGTGCTCAATGTACTGCATTTCTTGGCTACTGGGTCATTTCAGCGGACAAGTGCCATAGCTGGGGGCATCTCACAGGCCACGCAGTCAGCAGGTGTTGGCGATCATGACTGCACGCCCCTAACTCCGCAAGCACACATGCATGCCCAGAACACCCGCAGAAATGCAGGCCGTGGTCCAGGACTTTTACGGGGTGGCACACTTCCCCAAAGTGCTAGGTGCCATTGATTGCACCCATGTGGCTCTACGTCCTCCTAGAGCTACTGAGCACATCTATCGAAACCGCAAACACTGGCATTCCATCAACATGCAGGTTTATGTGATGCCAAGGGAATCATCACCTCTGTATATGCCAACTATCCGGGGTCCAGACATGATAGTTTCATAATCAGAATGTCACCCCTAAACGGGGACCTGGAAGCTGGGAGGCATGGCGACACATGGCTCATTGCTGAGTACAAATGCCTCTGCACATGCCTGCATGTCAGACACAGAGAAATGACAAAACCCAACTAATGACAGCCATTATCACCTCCCCAGGGGACAGTGCCTACCCTCTGAGCACCTACATGATGACGCCAATATGGAACCCCACCACACCACCCCAGGTAAGATACAATGCAGCCCATATTGCAACCCGGGGCATAGTGAAGCACACATTTGGAGTGCTGAAGTCACATTTCCGCTCCTTTGACCGCTCTGCCGGCCAGCTGCTATATGTACCCTCGGTAGTGTGCAGGATTATAGTGGCAGCATGTGTCCTACACAACACTGCAACCCGGCGGGGCGTCCCGGTGGACATGGTGGTGCCCTCACATCCTCAACCGCATGCATGGTCGCTGCCCATGGGAGGGGAAAGGGCAAGTGGTGAGGCAGCCCGTACCCAGTGTGAGGCAACTTTTTTCACCTAAAATCCCACCCTTGTGGAGTGCACACAGGCCTGGCACATACCAGCTGACAATTGATGATGACAAATGGGACAGTCAACTGTTTCAACCATAACACCCTGAGATTGTTTCCCTGGAAGTGCTACATTGTGTGCATCCCAAGCTACTTAAACAGACCCAATGCTGTGTCAGTAACAGGCACACATTCATGCTGCATGAAGGACTACCCCCTTGCCAAACAGCACACCCAAATACTGGTATGTCACCCAACCCCTCCCAAACCCCATCTCACTGCCCAAGACACCATGGCATGGCATGCAATGTGAAACCAACCAAATGAATGCACAACAGATGACACAACTGTCACAAAGTGCACCGTCACAAATGAAAACAGGCCACAGACAATTCCCTCTCACCTATAAAAAAGAAACAGCAAACATGAACATATACTTACCAGCATGACAAATCATGAATGGAGGACCCAACAGTGGCAATGTCTGACAGTAACCAATCACAATAGTGCAAGTGTCACAACCTGGCAAAGGCAGCACATCGACCCCTTCCATCTCCAGTGTGTTGCTGGTAGGTAAATGTGGCAAAGTACTGCATACAACATGAACTGCATCTGCAATGGAGACAGGTAAGGTAAGACATGAAGAAGCTACATGCAAATATGCATAATGAGCAATATGGAATACAATATACAAATCAACCATGCAGTGGAGAAATCAATAATCCCCAATAGGGGTTATACAAAGTTTGGGCTACAGACTGGCCACACAACTGATGGAAGCCCAATGCCTCTGTGTAAGTTACTGTCACACAGTGCCACTCTTGCGAGCCCATGAAAAGGGGAATTAGGAGTGGCATCTGTGTCTGGACCCCAAGCTTCAAACACAAACACAAGACAAGCCTGCATGGGCCTAGCTGGATCACACAGTGGATGCCTATGGGTGCCACACAAAGCAACACACTGTAACATGAATGCACAATAGACAAAAAAAGAAGAAAAAATAAATAAAATCAAAATCAAAAATGGCCATGGGTCGACCGGCAGTGGAACCACTCTGGAGGGAGGAGGTGAAGGGTGCACTCCAACACCCACATGCGTGGATGTTGAAAAACAAAAAATACCCTCCATGTACTCATGGCCTGCACACTACCCGATAGTGGGAGAACTGCTGTCACTGTCATCACCCTCTGGTAATACATTAGAAGATGTGCGTGGTATGGAAGGCAGACCACGCAAAACCCTAGCATGCTCCTCCATGGCAGCAAGCATGCAGGTTTGAAAGGTTTGGTTCTGCAGGATGATGGTCTAGAGATCCCCAGGCAGCAGCACGGACTTCTGCCTGGACGGCCTCACGTGATGCACGGATCTCCTCGCAGGTTGCCTGGAGCTCAGCTGAGATTGTGTGTGTTAGCTGCTCTAGCTGCTGTTCTGACGTTGTACTCTGGGACACCTCAAGTGCACCCAGAGTAGCTCTGAAGGAGCTGTTTTCTTCCCTCAGTGCATCACTGTGGGCCCGTGCCTCTGCAGATACGCCTGTGCGCAGAGCCTCCAATTCAGCCTGTTGTTCCCTGTTGGTGGCCAACATGTCCTTTCTGTGTGAGCGGCAGGTGGACTCCGTTGCCTGCTGCTGGAGCTGCACCTACCTTTCGGGGGGAGAATGGAAGTGGCCACCCTATCCACAGCCTGAGCCATCATCTCACATGATGCCCCCTGTTGTGCTGCAATTGCATAAATGGAGTTCTCCCACACAGTATTGCCTGGTGGCGCATGGCCACCACGTTGCCGGACACGACACCCCTGTTGGCCCCAAGGTGATGTGCACCTTGCTGTGCTGGCACTGCCTGAGGCTGCAGGACTGTATTCCTCCTTTGATTGCTGCCCCAGGAACATGAGCAAATATTGTGTAGTGTGACCGTGCATCCGTAACCGCCACAGGCAGACATTCCAACACTGAATGGGCCATTGAGGGGTCTACCCCCAGTGAAGGTGAATTGGACAGAACAGCATCCCTGCCAGAAACACTCACCTGCGACGGGACATTTGTCTAAATGTCTGATTCAGCACCTGAGCAATAAAGATCATCGGAGGTGTACCCAGAGACACCCGTGGACAGGATGGTCTGTAGGACCAATGGACTTTCGTGCACCACCATCCCACATCCTGGGTGCTTGGTTGGGACTCTGAGTACTCCTGCACTATCTCCTCCTCCTCCACAGCATCTAGTGCCTCATCACCTGCACAAAATTAAAAGAAAACTAATGAAGACACGCATGAACAGCATAGCCGACACACATAGGCATCACAATGTACACATCCAATATATTAATCAGACATGTCACACATGACACAAACTCAGCCATGCATGCAGTGGCAATGAAGTGAAAGAGGACTCTGAAAGCAGACACTGATGACTCCAAAATGGAAAAGCAACACAAGTGCTGCATAGTGCATAGCACCTCCATCACCCATTAGCCTGTGAGTGGCATGGACCATCCACAAACATGACACATGCCAGCACACAGATGGCACGTAGCATAGCCATGCCAGAACTGACAAGAACACCCAAATGGGAGTTAATCACTACTGTCCCCCATCCATGTCAAACGCATATCATCAAAAAGAACATGCAAAAGAGTTGGACAAACACACATGTGTCACACGCTGCAACAACGCCAGTGTGTTCAAATACAGTGATGGGAGGCACATGGATACATCAATGGTAGGTCACTTGGACATGACACAAGTCGATTCTCATGTTGAACATTCAAACAGGGCTCAGAAGTGATCGGGTGCAGTGCATGTGTAGGTGCACAGCAGTCAATCAGCCTGATTGATGAAATCAATTGCGTAAAAAGTGGACATATGTGGGTCTTTGTGGTGGAAAATCCCTGTCTGAAGAAGGTTTTCTTTTTAGGCAGAACGGCACACAAATGTGTGTTTATCATGCAAATGATTCCATCAATCAGGCAGAATAAAGAGAAAAACTGTATTAACAATGTTGTGGCATGATGGCAGTTTAAGGACAAGTGCAGTCATCATGTGCAAAGTGTTTGCAGCGGTCAGTAGGGATACAGTGAACCCCAAACCCAAGGGCGGGGGATGGGTTGTAGGCACTACATGGGTCACATATAGCAGTTATGACTACACAGCCTGACCTGGCACTCAATCTGAACACATCACCCAAGCAACAGGATACACACGCATGGGCACTCACTGGACATTGTCTGAAGATGTGATAGGTCTCCCACAGCTTGCATTGGATCCTCTGCGATGAACCCTCCAGCTATTGCCTCATGTTCTGTGAGTTCATCCTCCTCTGGTGGTGACCCACTGCAAGTCACTATAGTAGAGGCGTAATTGGAAGCCAGCTTGTTTTTTGCTCGGCGTTTGAGGTCATTCCAACGCTTGGAGCAATCATCAGCTGTGCGCTTCACAAATCCAAGGGAACTAATCTGGTCCGCGAAGCACTGCCAGTGGGGCCTACGCTGAGCAGTCGTAGTCTTGCACCCTGCCGTCACCAGCATGTCGCGGCCATATGCCGACACATAGCCCACAAGTGCTTCTAGTTCCACATTATTGAAACTCTGCTTCCTTGACGTGCCGGAGGGGAGAGCCGTGTCTGGGGTCCCAGCCTGTTCTGCAAGAGCACGCTTCTTCCTCTTGAGAGGTGGTGCGGACCCTGAGTGGCTTACACTGCTCTGATCTGTAGGGGCTGAAGTGCAGGTGGACTGGCCACTGGAAGCAGGTAATCGCACAATGACCAAAGGTCTCACTGCAGGCATTGGCTGCTGGGTGCTGTTGCAAGGACCAAGCGGCACAACTGCTTTGGTGTGAGGGTCTGGGACCAACATTGTCCCATCTGGGTGACTCAGAGCTGGGGTGGGGTGAGCTGCAGCTGCCCTTGCAGCCTCCTCACCCTGGCTACTTGGGGCAGCAGATGACATTGCTGCCCCAGATCCACGTGGCCTGGTGACAGTAACTTTCACTGCCACGTGGCTTGGACTTCAAGACACGGAAGTCAGCCTGTGAGTCATCCTGTGCCAGTTTGGTGACCAATCTGGGCCGGATTAGAAGGGCCTGAACTGGGATGGTGTCAGCTGCATCTCCCTGACCCACTGGGGGGTGGTCATAGGTGTCCCTGAAAGGTCCTGGACACACTGCCCTCTTGGGCCACCCCGCCCACGTTGGTCACCACTGCCACCTTGGCCACCCTGCTCTTGGAGGTCGGCCACCTTTGCCTCCCTCACTACTTGGTTGCCTCCCAACCATGGCACTGATGTTTTTGTGCGAATGGGAGGTGCAGAAAACAATTGTCCTGGGCAATTGGGGTGAAGGGGGCAGGGTACTAGATGGAATACCTACCCCTGTGCTTTTGCAAGGCTGTCTGTGACCCCTGGGGGAAAATGACGGGTCACGCAATGCTCAGGCACCCCAAAAACAAAAACAAACTTGCACGCGGCCCCTCTCGGTAGCCCACGTGCGTGGAATGAAGCACCTGCAGTACACGATGGCACCCAAAAACACAAAAAATGCGTACGTGTGGTACACTCCAGCTACAATGACCTCCGAATGGGTACGCAACACATGGTGCAACAACAGTGGAAAAATATGTGCACGACTCACCATCTGCCTGGAAAATGAACGTGAAAAAGATACGTGTGTGTGCACTGACAACACCCCCGCCAAAAGAAGAATTGAGCTCTGCCTCTGTAAACAAGGAGTACGCACTGCAAACGTTGTGAAGTAATCGCGTGTGAACCGACAAGAAATACAAGAATCACCTGCTCGCTCTCCACAAAAAGCACATACAAGAAAATGGCATCCTACGCGGACCTTTAACCCCTGTCCACAGAAACGCCTATGCGTGCCACGTCACTTCCGCGCTTACGCGCTAAGGGCCTTTCCTCGAATTACACACATTCACACGCGAACGTGCTGTTTTTGCACATGCGGATTCACTATGCACCCGTGCCGAGGGAAATGCCAGTGTGCATCACGTCACTTACGCGCTTACGCGCTAAGGGGCTTTCATCGAATTACCTGCTGACATGCTGTTTTTTTACGTGCGGATTCACTCTGCATCAAGCTGGCCACGCAACAACACACAGAGACCACGCTCCTGCCCA
The DNA here is from genome assembly GCF_040938575.1 of Ambystoma mexicanum. NCBI lineage: Eukaryota > Metazoa > Chordata > Amphibia > Caudata > Ambystomatidae > Ambystoma > Ambystoma mexicanum. The sequence continues at coordinate 490,023,675 of NC_090940.1, read as the reverse complement.
GAAGGCCATTTTCCTGCACCCCAGATCCCCGAGCCGCCTCCCACGGGCCATCTGCTGCTGCCTGCCGGCTATGTGCCCAACTATTTTGTGCCTGCACATCAGTAATCTGCAGGGGTCCAGTTGCTGCGACCAACCATGCTGGAACAGAAGACTCCCAACTGCTGTTCCATCACTGCACAGCCCAGCACCAGGGCCCAGTTGCCCACCCACACCTGCCTCATGGGTTGCCATGTCAGGCCAAACTCCGTCTGGTACCAGTGGCGACCCCCCAGCAGAGAGGCAGAGGGCTGCCAGCTTCAATGCAGGACAAGTTGGCATCCTGGTGGAGCAAGTCCTGGTGCATTATGATGCCCTCTTCGGACAACCACGCACCGCCAAGGATGGATGGAAGAGGATCTGGTTGGACATCGTGGGTTCCATCAACGCGGAGGGGGTGGCAAACCGTGACCTGAAACACGTCCATAAGCGCCGGGAGGACTTCAGGTTCAGGACCCTCAGGAAGGCCCTGCACCTCTTGGACGCAACAGATTCAGTGGGGTGCTGGGTCCGCCTTACCACCGACCAGATGAGGGTGCTGGAACACATTAGCCCAGCGCTTCACCTCCAGGTCCTCAAGATGCAGACCTGTCTGGAGTTGAGCGGTAAGTGTCCATGCATACTCATCGGACACAGGGCATGTTGTGGTGTCTCTGGAGTGTGCAGCTTGGACATATGTCTGACATGGCCCATGTATGGATGTATATGTGCAGGGACATGACCGTGCTGCATGTGAGTCCAGTCATGTGTGATGCACATCAATGGTGTATGTGTTCCAAAGCATGACGCACAACTGCATGTGAAGATGAACACATGTTTCCATGCCTGTGTATGTACTCAGCCATGTTTGGGGTGTGACACATGGATACTCATCACGCCTTCATGTACGTGCACGGTGTACATGTGTGTGTGTGTCTGTTTGGGGGGTGTGACTGTGAGATGCCATGGATGCATGTGACACAGACATGTAGGTACCTGATTGGCAGATGTGACATGGGTGCCGATGATTGCAATGTGACAGGTGATGTAGATCTACAGATGCATGTCTGTCTGGTGGCGTGTGCGCATGTTTTTGGCACTCCCCACGTTGCTTGTGAAGTCATGCCAACCTTTTGATGTCCATGCAGTTGTGTGTGTATGGATGCTGCTGCCTGATGCATGATTCCTGATAATTTGTGCATGTGTGTGGGTTCACATTATATGAGTTTTGGGGAGTGTGATGCCATCTATGAAGTTTGAAACTGCCACTCATGTGCAACTGTCATGTGTGTATCAGACCATTGTACAGCCCTGATGCCTCTGTTCTATCTCTAACTGTCTGCAGCATCGACTGATGAAGAGGGCGGAGACGGTGCTGTCGAGCACAGCGGCAGGGATGCCAATGCCAGCCAGAGACGCAAGACCCAGCTCCCCTCTGAGGTAATCATATCTTCCGGGAGTGAGGAGTCTGGTGCCGCGTCCATGGCCGCAGCTGCCGAGGAAAGGTCCAAGAGGCGAAGGTTGGAGGTGGACTCCTCGGCAGCAGAAGGGGCAGCTGAGCCCCCACAGGGGCCTACGGAGGAAGATGGCACGGAGTCATCCAGGTTGGTGGGGGGGTTTGGTTGAGGAGGAGGCCATGACAGCCCCACGCATTGGGCCTTGAAGGGGTATTCCACTGGTGCTAGTGGTGCAGCCAGGGGCAGGAGGCAGCACAGGCCACCGCGGAGGTGCCTGTGTATAATCCTGTCCCGGATCCTGTGACTGCATCATCTGGGACCTGCAGGGATGCCTTCATCCAGACCCCTTTTCAGGGAGGGGATGCGCAAACAACAACTGGCCTTCCTCTCCCTGCGGACGTGGCAATCCGTGACCGGATTGAGCCTGTCCTAGCTGGTGTGGCGTTGCGCTAATGTGGTATTTGGGATGACATGCAGGGTTCTCGTGAGGACAATGCACGTCATTTTGAATACCTGTTTGGGTGCATCGCACTACTAGGACAAGTCGTCGGCACTGGGCTGCTCTGTGTGCTGGATCTTCTTGCGACCCCCTCCTCAACTGAACCCCTTATGAGCCAGTCATCCTCCATGCCATCTTCCCGCCCAAGTATCACCTGGGCCCCCTGTGCAGCTGCCCCTGAGCCAGCGGCCAGGCTGGTAGAGGACACATCCCTGCCACAGTCAGGAGTTGGAGGTCGAGCAGGGGTGGCCACCCTGCCAACTGGACACCAGAAAATGGAGGACGTGCAGGCATCACCAAGCAGGGCATGTGCACAGTGGCACCAGAGGATTCCATCAGCCTGGATGCTGTCATGGTGCCAAAGGTAGTTACACGGGAGGCAGCAGTAAGCTCAGCGTGGGAGCCATCATGGCTCGGGCCATCAACATCCCGGGGGCAGACATCGGCCTGCCGGCAGGAGGACCCAGGATTCGGAGTGTCTTCCTTGTGTCAGCGGTTGGGCCAGCAAATAGATGCAGAGCGGCAGCCGGCGGAGAGGGCACAGCTCACAATGGTCAGGGTGGAGAACTCCATGTACCAGGCTTTGAGGCGGGTTGAGTGCCTTGAGGCAACTCGCAGGGAGTTGGAGGATGCTATGGCTGCATCCCTGCGAGACCTCCAGGCAAGTAAACAGGCCCGCCTCTGGAACATCGACATGGAGTTCGATGATGCCCTGGCCCCGGACATAAAAAACTGCGTTCGGACCTGCCCACCGCCTTTGTATATAGTTTCATTTTGGTTTTTTTATGATTTGGAGTACACAGGCTCCCATTTTTGTATATAGCTGTGTTTTAAATAGGGTTTTCTCTAGGTTCCATTTTGTTTTGGGATCATGGACCCTTCAGACTTTCATTGTAAATAGTTCTGGACATGGTCTGGACATGTATATACTTTCTTTTTCTTTTTTTTATCCCATGGAGTAATGGTTTTTTATGCTTTTCAATTTTTGATTCATTTGAATGGACTTTGGCGATGGGCTACTTTTCATTTTTCATGTCTTGGATTTTAATTTTTCCTTGGATTTTACTTTCTTTATCATATTGCATTCATTATTTCATTGATTGCATGTGAGTTTTTAATTTTTTCATTTGGTTTTCTTTTTAATACATTTCATAAATCTTCATTATTGATTTGGTCTACTCTGATTGGTTTTGTGCATGTCTCTATAAGCATTGGCTCAGTCATGTGTTGCCACTGTGTGGCGCTGTAGGACATTTATTCATGGGCATGCTGGTTCTTTTCAGACTCTCATGGCATGGGTAATTTACTGGGGCATGGGTGCAGTGGATGGTTGGGTGTTTGTAGTTGGGAGTGGGGGGTGGGATTTGGTTGGCATTAGGGCCATGGGTCTGTATTGTTATGATGTGGTGTTTGGGGGGGACGTGAGTCGGGGCCTGCTGGCAGGTGCCTGTCACTGGTGGGGGGGGATATGAGTCAGGGCCTGCTGGCAGGTGCTCGTCACTGGTGGGGGGGCCATGAGTTGGGCCTGGTGGCAGGTGCCCATCACTGGTGGGGGGACTTGAGTCGGGGCCTTCTGGCAGGTGCCCGTCACTGGTGGGGGGGCATGTGTTGGCCCTGCTGGCTGGTGCCCGTCAATGGGGGTGGGGTGGAGGGACATGTGTCGGGCCTGCTGGCAGGTGCCTGTCACTGGTGGGGGGGACTTGTGTTGGGGCTCACAAGTGCATGGTGCCATGGTCAGGGTTTGCAGGGGTCCCCCCTGTGCTGTGGGTTGCCTGCGAGGCATGGTCAGGGGTGATGGGCTGCCTGCGGGGCATGACCAGGGTGTAGGGGGGTGCACTGTGGTGTGGGCTGCCTGCAGGGAATCACCAGGGTGGATAGGTGGCCTGCGGGACATGCCGAGGGGTGTAGGGTGGCCCCCTGTGGTTTGGGCTGCCTGTGGGGCATGGGGAGGGTACACCCGTACCCTGCTCCCACCAGCGAATTTGCGTGTAAAGTTCACTCGCGTACCCCGGAATACACGTACCCCGCTCCCGCCAGTGAAATTGCATGTAAAGTTCACTCGCGTACCCCGGAATATACGTACCCCACTCCCGCCAACAAAATCATGTGTAAAGCTCACTCGCATACCCCAGAATACATGTACCCCGCTTGCACCAGCGAAACCACGTGGACAGCTCACTCGCGTACCCCGGAATACACGTAGCCCACTCCAAGCCAGCGAAATTGTGTGTAAAGCTCACTCGCGTACCCCGAAATATACGTACACCGCTCCTGCCAGCGAAATCGCGTGGACAGCTCACTTGCATACCCCGAAATACACGAAATACACATATCCCGCTCCTGCCAGTGAAATCGCATGGACAGCTCACTCGTGTATCCCGAAATACACGTACCCTGCTCGCGCCAGCGAAATTGCGTGGACAGCTCACTCGCGTACCCCCAGATTCGCGCACCAGTGTGTTGTGGAGCCGCATTCACCCCCTGCAGGCAGCCCATCACCCATGACCATGTCCTGCAGGCAGCCCACACCACAGGGGAACACCATACACCTCTGGGCATGCCCCGCAGGCAGCCCATCCACCCTGACCATGCCCTGCAGGCAGCCCACACCATGGGGGACCACCATACACCCCTGGCATGCCCCACAGGCAGCCCATCCACCCTGTCCATGCCCTGCAGGCAGCCCACACCACGGGGGACCACCATACACCCCTGGGCATGCCCTGCAGGGAGCCAATCCACCCTGACCATCACCCGCAGGCAGCCCATCACCCCTGACAATGCCCTGCAGGCAGCCCACACCATGGGGGACCACCATACACCCCTGGCATGCCCCACAGGCAGCCCATCCACCCTGACCATGCCCTGCAGGCAGCCAACACCACGGGGGACCACCATACACCCCTGGGCATGCCCTGCAGGGAGCCAATCCACCCTGACCATGACCCGCAGGCAGCCCATCCACCCTGACCATGCCCTGCAGGCAGCCCACACCACAGAGGACTACCATACACCCCTGGGTATGCCCCGCAGGCAGCCATCCACCATGACCCGCAGGCAGCCCATCCACCCTGACCATGCCCTGCAGGGAGCCCACACCATGGGGGACCACCATAAACCCCTGGGCATGTCCTGCAGGCAGCCAATCCACCCTGAGCATGACCCGAAGGCAGCCCATCATCCCTGACCATGACCTGCAGGCAGCCCACACCACGGGGGACCACCATACACCCATGGGCATGCCCCGCAGGCAGCCCATCACCCCTGACCATGACCCGTAGGCAGCCAATACCACTGGGGGGACTTTTTCCACGCAATTTGCCTGGCGCAGGCGCAGTACGCGTATTCAAGGTGGTGCAGGAGTTGATTTTCATGCGTTTTGGCTGCTGTGAGCGAGCGGGATACACGTATTGAAGGGGGTGTGCAGGGAGATTTTCACACCTTTTGGCTACCATGAGCGGGGTACGCGTATTCAAGGGGGTTCGCGAGTACATTTTCAAGTGTTTTGTCTGACGGGAGTGGGGTACGCATAGATTTTCACACGATTACAGTGTATGGGACCTGTAAGCTGGTCCAGGGTTAACGCGGCCCTTTGCGCCGTATTGGAGATTTCTATGGCTTTTCCTTGCACAAGGGGAGTTCTTGGGGGCGTAACTGGTGCTGTGGGATGTTCGCTGCGCCACAGCTGCAAATGGCTTGGGAAATCCATGAATACGCAGTGCGCCAGAATGCTGTTTAGCGCACACGGCTGGCGCAGCTGCCGCACGCTCCCTCTCTGCGTTGCCCGCGTGCGCTAATTCTGCGATGAATTCTATGAATTACCCCCTTTATCTGTAAAATATATTACAACAATCCATTTCACTCTCAATTCCATCTCCATCAAAATAGAAATGCACATGGCTTACCATGGTTTTACAGCCAGCACCAAAAGAAAATAACGGTTTAAACTAATTCCGCATAGAAAGATATGTTTTTCAAAGTTTAATTTTTCATTAACAATCTTGAATGCGGGGCATCATGGATTTTTCTGGTAGAAAGATGGCACCAATTATAGCAGATTGTTATAAGTTGGAACGAAAGAAGTCACAAAACCAAAAACTATGTCTAACGAAAATAGAAAAGGCATGTGCAGTGTTTGCTAAAACAGTCTTTGCAATATGGGGTCAGGGAAAATCATTTCATCTCCCCCTGTTCAAATTGAATATGTGTGAAATCCGATTGCTCAGCGCGCCATCTTTGGCTGCCCTGGTTATGTGCCAGCCCACAAACCCCATCGCCGTGCCAACACATGGTGTTTTCTGGGTACCGCATCGTTCTAGGCACAACACCCAATATTTATGATACTGCTGCTGTAATGAAATGTTCTCTGTAAAGTACTCCACGGTTCCCTGGAGCCAGGTCTGTGCTACACCAACTACTGCAAAAAAGTGTTCTATAAAATGTTTACACTAAAGAATAATAAATGCCTTGTTTATTTACCTCAAAACAATATAATGTTTAGAGCGTCTCATAACGCTGCATTACAAAAAGAACATCTAGAATGATTAAATGTGACCTGCCAAGAAGCTGCACGTACCTGCAACACAGTCAAGTGCTTTCTTTTAAAGCAGGCTGCAAGTTGGAACTATCTGTCGTATAATTTTGTGACGTGGAAATAATGGGACACTGTACCCATCATTTATAAATAATCGCTCTTCCCCTAAACGCCGCTCCCTGGCTCTGGGATAAATCTTGCGCGAGGTGTTGCTTCGTTTCAGGAGCTGTTGTCAAGCCCGGTAGACTAAAGTGCTTAAAGGACGTATCCCCGCTTTTAAAATCCCAACCCACGTATGTTGTGCGCATTAAAGCGATTATACTGTGCTCGAGATGTACGTTAACTCCACGGTGACAGGTTTAAAGCTTTGCTGCATGCGAGTGGGGGAACTAAATGCATCCATTACCCAACCTATAGCAGGCAGCAATAGATTCCCTTCTTATGGCGGCTTTTTACATGTTTTTCATGTACACAAACTTTTTTTTTTTTTTAACTCTATTCTTATTTGGTTACATCATAAAAAGATACAAGGGGTTTGACTGGGAAAAAAAACGAATAATTGCAATTAGGCTGCTACCAGTTTTGAACACATTTAACTTAATTCGAAATATTGCACACAATAAACAGACTGATAATGTTAAGGTTAATTCAGTGGTAGAAGTGCACCCAAAAAAGTAGTGGAACTGTGGTCTCGGCATTGGAGAGGGTAGGCAGAAGCATACTGCAACACGTGACAAGGGCATTGCAATAGTCCAAGTGAGTAGTAACTAAGCCCATGATTACAACTTCACACTTGCACAAGGACCTGAATGGACACATCCTCTACATAGAATGGCGAATATGGTTGCCAAAAGTAGAGGAATGGTAAAGAGAAAAACAAAAGTAGTGGAACACCGCTCCCGACCGTACCCGCTCACTTTGATCACTGGGTTAATTTGGTATTAAAGTACATGGAGCAAAGTCAAAACTGTTCAGTTACAAGTCAAGGCAAGTGACCATGGTTTTGTTTTAGATGAAATTTGGCTAATTTTTTAGTATACAATTCTGACCTTGGCTTCCACATGACCAAAAATACAGAGCACTTGGAACGTGTCCTACATAATGGTAATACGCCTTGTGTAAAAAGGTTCCTTTCATTCTGATTCCACATTGCTCCTTGAGTACATGCAAAACGCATCCAAACGAACATGTATGTACGTGCAGTGCTTGTGACAAATGCCGAATACGCTCAAGAGACCCACGTTCTGGTGCTTTTCTTTTATAGTGCATACACGAGCATGTGTGCCTTTTCCACCAATCAGGAAGAGGACTGGGTTTGGGCTCGGGCAAATTTCAATGTTCCAAAAGAAAATTGGAGGGGAGAATTGCCAAATTTTACTTCAATGGAGAATTGTGAATCACTGTCATTTCGACTTAACATCTACACACTGACATAAAGACAAAAGAGAATCGTTTAACATTTGAATAGATTAATTAAAAAAGGCTTTCTTTGGGGAAAAATATGTTCTTTAAAAAACAATCAATTAGTAAGAAAAGAAAATTGCTTCTTATTGAAAAATCAAGCTTTGTTTTACATGAATTCTGCGTGTTGATGCAAAGGTGTAAAAAAAATCCACACGTTCTTTTCTGCGCAAAAAGTGAATGTATTATTCAATGCTCTATTTGCCATTTGTTAACAGAAATCATTTTAAAAAAAAAAAACACATTTGTGCTATTGTTTAATAGATGTAAGTAATTTCTGCATTCTACCAGCATCATCTAAAGCCCAGGTCGGAACCGCCTGGCGCAAAGATTTGTGAATTTGGTACTATAGAAGCCTTTTACAAATTACAGTCCAACTAGCAGTAGAGCAAATATTACCCTGCGGCAGAAAAAGGACTAGAACTAAAGCAAACATTACCCTGATGCACCATTGTATTCAAATAGCATGTTTTTTGCATTGTGGGAAATGTTTTCCCTACTGCTGCACCTGTGTAAAGTTTCTGTAATACTCCCCATGGACTTGTAGGCATTGTCACCTGCAATGAGACTGACGCAAGGAAATGGGTTCTTGGCAGGGTGTTGCAGAGCTGTCCAGTTGCTTGGGACAACCCGCTCTTTTGATAAAGCCACCAGACAGCTGTCAAATTAGGGTTGAAGAGCTCAAGTTTAAAAAAAACTGCTTTGTACTATAGGCAATTTAGTGAATTGGCAAATGTCAAATTTTAGATGCGCAAGGACTTACAAACTGAATATTATTATAGCCATAGGTCCCATGTTGGGGTGCAGACATGGTCTGTAATGGCCCACCAGTCCAAGCCTTTGCAGGCCGGAGCACAGGAAGGGCTCACAGACATTACCAGCTATGAATTTCCCCCAAGCTCTTGGCTTGAAGCTACAAGCATCCCAGCATTCAGCCTGGGATGCTGTACACTGAGAAAAGATGCTCTATTTTACGAAAGGACACACACTATTGGCCTGTCTTTTCATCAAGAGGAAGATGAGTCCAATTGCAGCTGGCCAGCAAAGATTAGGGAGAAGGGGCTCAGGGGAAGTTTCTGTTGGGTCATCCTGACAGGGGTCCCCTAAGAGAAGTACATGGAGGATGGGAGGTTAACCACAGACGTTCTTCCAACTACAGAGTGACTATGTGCTTAGGTCCAGATCCAAGATAGCCAACTACAGGGAATAGAGCACCCATAATTACAAGGTCAGCCAAAAGCTCATCAAGAACTGGCATGACCAGAAGGCCACCGTGACCGAGTGCACTCCAAGCCAGGTGGTCTGGATTATGTAACCTATCAAACCCTTCAAGATAATTGGACTGGCCCTTATGCAGTGCTTGGGATAATAATTGTGTTTAACTATCTCATTGATACAAAGGGCAGGAGGCAGAATTGCAGGTCTTTCATTTCAACCGGAATAAACCTCAGCACAGATGGGATAACCTGGTGTTGGCTCTCATGACAGATGGTGACGAGGAGGCACACTCTCTCCCAGAATTGCTGCACATGGAGTCCACACTGGTCCAGATTGTTCTCTGGAGAGATTTTAAATCTTCCCAGACGTATGCAAGAAGCAACTGCATGGCGCCAGCAGCTCCTAGGCAAGTTTGCGATACTGTTTTTACTTGCTGCAGGTAAAACATACTGTTGTTTCAATAATATTGAATTCACCAAATTTCTGATAAGGCAAAGGACAACAGCAAGCAGGAAATTCCAATGTGGACTAGCCCTGTGATACTGGTACCTGAAAAGTCCGTAATGGAAAAGCAGAGGTTTTTGTGTGGACTACTGAGGGCTCAATTCTGTCACAAAGGCACATTATCATCCTATACTTTTGGGCAGACCAGCTGCTGACAGATTAGGAGCTGCCAAGTACATGAGTACATTTGACAACACACTGGGGTACTAACAGGTCAGCGTAACTGGCAGAGCAGAGGAGAGAACAGCATTTACAACACCAGATAGGCACCACCAGTTCACTGTTAGGCCCTTGGTTGAAGAAATGACTGGGCCACCTTTCAGCAGATGATAAATCAGACCCCATTCGGGTTAAGGATTTCAGCATTGCTTAACTAGATGGCATTGAACTCTTCAGACATACCTGTGAAGACCATAGATCCCACCTGAAGCATGTGCTTCTAGTGTTACAAAAAACAGCCTATTTTGGACAAGGTGCAAGCAGTGATGGATTGGGAGATCCCCACCACCCATACATGGGTGAGAGCCTTCTTGGTCTTCACTGGATCCTCCAGGCCTTTCATTAATGGGTATGGGACCAGTGGCCCTCCGCTTGAGTGATTTAGCATCTGAGAATTTACCAAAGAAGGTCACCTGTACTCCTGCCTGCCAAACACTTTTCAGAACTTTAAACGTGGGTTGTGCACAGCCCCAGTTCTAAAGCTCCCAGATTATGGACAGGAATGAATTAGACAGACAGATAGCTGTGAATTTGGAATTGCAACTATATTCATACACAAACTCTGAGGGGTTTGAAAAACCATGCGCCAACCTTAGTAGCGGGTTTACAAAGTGAGAGCACACCTGGGCCACCATTGAAAAAGAGGCATTTGTGGTAGTTTGGGTGATATGCAAGCAGAAGCCCTGCATTTCTGGGTCTCAATTTACCATGCCGACTGATCACGGCCTCCCTATGTGGATGATGGCCATGTTGAGAGAGAATAATGAGTTGCTGTGTTAGCCCAAATCCCTAGAGAGACTGAATATGGACATCCAGCATAAACCTAGCTCACAGCACTACAATGCAGATGGACTCAGTAGGTATTTTTGCCTTGAGGATGAGCTTGACCTCAAGTTGGCTGGTGCACAACTTTTTTTGCTTAGTGGACAGAATGTCATCTGGTGCTAGTGTAAAAGATCCATCTTTTTAAATTTGTATTAGTAAATACAATGATGAAGGTAATTCTGTTTCTGAAAGGGAGGTCGAATGAACAAACACCCCTTTCATAAAAGCTCAATGCCCAAAGCATAGTGCATCAGCTCATGCTCTCCAGTGGCGCTGGAAAGGTTCAACAGTCACATGTGTACTCCTGACAGCTGCTGTGCTTCCAAGTCCCTGCTGACAGGGGTAGCATTTATACTTCTGCACATCTGAATTGAAACGTAATAATTGTTGCCATATCTGTCTGCATAAACTCTTTTCGAATAAGCCATTCTTGGTTATGGAATTGTAACGGATAATACCACACAATTATTAAGGCCATTGTAATTCAATATTATGCACAATACTATGTGTTACCCACAAATGTCTTGCTAACAAAGCCCCCATCTACCTTAACAACGCCATTAAGAAAAGAAGCTCCAACAGAATACTAAGATCCAATAAAGACAAACTCCTAGAGATCCCCCGCTTCAAATACACTAGAGCGCAAGGGAGTAGCTTTCAAGTCCTCGCTCCAAAACACTGGAACTCACTCCCTACCTACATCAAAAAGGAAGACTAATTCCTCAAATAAAAAAAAGTCTAAAAACATGGCTCTAACAAATTTTTGCCGTCCCTACTGATCTACACCCTTAGCTCTCATCAGCCTCCCAACTTATTAGACACCACATATCTTTGGGAGCTAGAGTTGTCCCAATGAAAATACTTTGCTTACTACCTACCTCTCCTAACTGTTATTATTTCTACTTTGCCTCTCCCTGTGTAACTATATCCAATTTTCACCATGCAAAGATGGTCTGAATATTTATGCAAATGTCACTATGTAACTTCATATGCTAATGTAACTACGCTGTGATACCCCAGGGTCTGGGCGTGTAAAAAATGTAATGTAATAATAATAATAATAAGTGTCAACCCTGTAAGTATGGTGGTGTATATTCAAGGCTAGCCTGTTTCCTCCACTTCTCCCAGTGAGACAATAGCTGCATACTGCCTTTCTTTGATTCTTCTGGAGGAAGGTTAGCACCTCCCCAAAGGCAAATGAGCACTCACACAACAAAGGCAAGCCTCGCACCACATTCAGCAGGCATGGGAAAGGGACTCACATCAACCAGAGAAGTAGAAAGTTGCCAGGGAGCCTGTTTTGTTGTATTGATCTACCATTGTACTGTGTTAAACGTCCTTGATGACTTTAAGCTGTCAAAGAACCCATGGTGCTCTTTTGGCACTCTTTGCACCTTTTAAGGACCAAATGTATCTTCAAACTGGTTCCATGGCATTTCACATCAGTAACCTCGCTGCCACAACTGGAATTCTGCTTAATTGCTGTCAGACATGCAGCATCTTTGAACACAACTTTTATTCATAAGGGCCTCGCGTCACAGGCCAACTCTACCCAGTGGAACCATCTTCTCAACATGGCTGGACAGTGGACTCAACGCTGCTGGTTCATTGTCTGAAGCGCTGACTCAAACCGTGCCCCGTCTTGAAGATGAATCGACAACAACTCACCCCTGGGTCGAATGTGACTTGCATCATCTTAAACCCAGTTTTTACACAAGAAATTTATAGAGAAACCTAGTTCAACACTGTTGAAGCACCTAAGAGAAAACACATGGTCCCTGGCCTTTTGGCTCACTTTCCTGGACCATAGAGACTCAAATGCCTCCTTTTTAATCCTTTCCTTGAACACAAAATCCCTTTTAAACAGATGCCCTGCTGCAAGTTCATGCCTGATAATGAATTCTTCTCAAGTATCCACAGTGTTATACTATTTCTATTTGATTATTACTGTCTTCTACTCTTTACAGGGGTGGGATTTTGCTAGTGTTTTTTTTTAGTTGATTGCATTTTTAGTGTTTAACAAATGAATATTTCTTTTTGTAGAACCTTTCTTGGACATTCTGGTATTTTGGATCTTGGCAGTATTTCTGGTTGACTTGCTACTGTTATTACCTGACACCCCTTATGAGAGTATAGCCTGCTCTCAGGCTCGTTACCACAAAAGACAAAAGAGGAATACCCGTCTGGCTCTGTCTGCTTTACCTATATGATAGCTATCACTGCTGGTTTAGCAATGTGGGACTGAGTGGTGGCTTAGCTGCTGCACATCCCTGTACGCCTGCAAATCCACAAGGGCTATGTGCCTGTCCGAATGCTTTGGACTATACTTCCCATAATATCTCACTATTGATTATGATGGTGAGTGCTGATCGAGTTGTAATACAGAAGATCCAGAAAGCCAATGATTGGAGACCCTACGCCTCTGGATAACCTACATATTTTGCACCTGGTTATGACTCATAGATTTAATGAGTTATGGGAGGTTACCACATGTTCTAGTTAATATTTTCCATATGAGTGGACAGTTATGAAGTAAATGCCTTTTTTTTCTTTGCAGTTTAGACCTAACCAGGAAAGCGACTTGTAACAAATCACCCTTGCTGCAAATACTTATTTGTTTAAGCTTTTGTTATTGTGATGGAAGTAGAATGTGCTACCTTTTGGTATATAAATTTGACATGGCACATCAAAACTACACCTTGTAGTTATGGATCACTGACCCCCCCCCCCGCACCTTAGTTCGTGAATGTTATGAAAATTACTTACTTCTGTTTAATTATAAGTTCTGTGGTACGGGAATGTCCAAATTTGTATCCATTGATATTGTATCTATGTGATCACATTGCAGTGCAAAATTACGAATTCGAAGGTGTCGAATTTGAAATCCACGCCGCAGTGTAATCAAGCAGATGAGGTTTCCCACAACCCCTTGCCCAATACACCGCAAGCCCTACTTATCTTTTGGCAGCACAAGATGTGTGCCGCCGACTTCCCTGTCTCGCTGTGACAACAGTTCCCTTCACTTACGTGGATTGGAACTGGTGCCGCAGGGTTCTTTTTTTAGTGAAAACTTTATTTTCCCCCACCTGCTTTCAATTTAACCGAAGTGCACCCCCTGGAACAATACATCTCATTAGAGCAAACAAGGGGAGCAGGGGACACCCCCGCAGCCTCTGCTTCTCCTGTTCACTATAATGGGATAGTGTGGTATAATTGTTCAACATTTTGGGATGTACGAAATTTTAATAACGACCGAATTTGACCAATTATAACATATATACATTTATTTTCAACATTTTGAGGGGAAGCGTCGATATTTACGTAGAAGGCAATTAGAGAGCCTTTTACTTTCTACTAAGCATACGACAGAGGTCAGAAAAAAAGGGGGTCTTAATATAATTTTCATTCTTGAAAAGCGTGAATCATCTACTTTTGCTTTACAAATAAATCATCTGCAACTTAGTAATTCATACGTTCTCCTTTCTTTTGATTTAGTGGTTGTCTCCTTTTTTTTATTGTAGATCATCTGTGACTATACCTGATGGTCTGGAGGAGGAAAGGAGGGGATCCCCCAAACATTGTCTGGTCTGCTTATTCTCTTTGCATCCTTTTCATCACACAGTCCCATTCTAGACTAATATGTGGCGAGATCTTTGTGTTTTATAAAAGCGTTGAAATAATGTGAATCTCACTGTATCCTTCCTACACTAGGTTAGGAGATCTACAAAAACGATGCATATTGGCTTATAATGTATTTATATGGTAAAGAGGGCGAACAGATTATGATATCCAAATTTGCTACCGTCATCCGCTCTTATATGCAAATCAAACAGCAACTCATGCATGACATTTTGATGTGGATGGAGATGCACAAGAATCCTATGGAATCCTCCTACATTCATCACCTGTTGAAGCAGATGGTTTCCACAACAATCCATATAAATGCCTCCCGCCATGCACGTACATGAGAGAGGACAGTTATGATTCCCTGACGGTTCAACCAATACCTGCCACTTCTTGCCAATACCTGCCACTTCTTGCCCACTGCATTGCTGCTCTCGGCTACAACTTCCAGTGGTATGCAGATGACACCCAGCTCAATCTTAGGCTCCCTTCTATTACCTCTTCTCCTTCTCTCATCTCTGACTGTCTGTCCGCCATCCAGGAGTGGTGTGCCACCAACGATCTCAGCCTTAAGGCCAATAAGACTGAGATTCTCCTCGTCGGCAAACCTGCTTCCTCGTTTCCTGTCACTCTCTGGCCAGCCTCTCTTGGCCCTCTTCCTTCTCCCACCTGTGAGGCTAAAATTCTCGGGGTCATCTTTGACTCCACTCTCTCCTTCTCTCCTCACATCTTTGATGTCTCTAAGAAGCCATACTATAAGCTGCACTTCCTCATAGGTATTCTTCCTTTCCTCTCCTTCCCCCAGAAGCTCACTGTCTCCAGAGGTCTGGATCTCTCTAGGCTGCGCTACTCCAACAGCCTCTTTCTAAATCTGGGTTAAAGGGGTTGGAGTTGAAGGCTGGTGGTCCCCTGCGCTATTGATACCTGCATCCTGGCTCATGGTTTGTCGGGGAACCAACACTCCAATGTTCCCAGAGGGTTAATTAATGGATGATCGGACAAACCTTGCTTGTTAATTGTGCTGGTGGTTGGTTGTTAACCAAAGTTTGTAACCTTAAATTACTTGGGTGATCAGATTCAGGAAATCATGGAGAAGGGACTCCAGTCTTGTCTTCATCAATGGGGGTTTAATGTGGTAACACTCATAAATCACAGTTCTAGCAAGATGTGCCTGGTGATGGTGAAACAAAAGCCAACGCGCATTTCGACCATACTCTTTATCAAGGCAGAAGATTGTTGACTGATCCAAAATAGGAATGGAGCACTTTGAGAGACCTCCTAGTAATATGGGTGGCAGGCTTATTAGCTAATCTGTGCAATGACGAGAGACGCTGCGTAGGTCGGATTCCTAACAAGCAAGGTTTGTCCTATCATCCTCTTTCTAAATCTACCTGCTTCTACTCTCCATCCACTGCAACTCATCCAGAACAGGACTGGGAGCTTTGTCCTTGGCCTCAAGCCCAGGGATCGTATCTCCCCAGGACTGAAATCTCTGCACTGGCTCCCAGTGGCTGTGAAGATTAAGTTCAAACCCCTCTGCATTGTCCACAAGGCCTTCTGGGGCCTAGAGCCTCAATACCTCCAACCCTTTCTTCCTAAATATCTTACTTCTCGAGCTCTATGCTCATCTGCCTCCAACTCCCTCAGGGTCAGTCGCTTCTCCAAGCAACAAGTTGGTGGTAGATCTCTTTCTTCGGCTGGTGTCTCCCTCTGGAACAACCTCCCTGCTTCCCGGAAACTTGAGGAGAAGCATCTCTGGTTACAGAAGCACCTAAAGACCTTCCTCTTTGCCTCTACTTTCTCTCCTCCTCTCCGCTCTCCCCTGCTGAACTCCTGACTGAAACTGCACTGATCACCTGGCTACTGTACGGTATTTTGTGGAGATTTGGGGCCTGACGGTATTTTATTACCGCCGAAAAATAACTTAGCAATAATCACTCTTTGTATTCAGATTTGGCCATGTGCAACAATAATACAATGGACATGCATTATTTCAGCACCCAGACCTGCATATTTGGTATACGTGGTTGGTGGTATTTTGGTGAGCATAATTCCCTTGTTTTATTTGTGGCCCCAATGTCCAGAATCCCTTATCTTTGCTTAGATTTTTCGTGTGATCACTAGAGAGACCTCAGACCTGCATTCTAGGAATACCACATTTCCAGTGATAGTGTTGGTGCGCCACCATGGGCGAACTCACTGACTTATTTACGACAGAGAGCTATATGTGGTAGTCTTGTGGTAATTTCCACTACCTTATATACGGTAGGGAGCTATGTTCAGAGAGTCTCTCTTCCCGTTGGCTCATGTACCTCCAACAAGTTATGCTACAGTTACTCACAATTATTCATACTGATTCTGACATACACACATCTGTCTTAAAATGACCATTGCACTGTTTAAAAATCTCCCCACATCATTGGCATTGTAATGGTAAATAGAAAATAAACCACCCGTCTGTTTTCAAATATTTTCTGTATTATAAAAGTTGCATTTAGACATGATCTCATTCTTTACAGAAATAAATAAAATGGTACAGTAAAAGCATTTTCTATGTCACACTGCAAAGAGCGTGGCGGAGAACAGAACTCAAATTGCAACATTGGTATTTGATTAAGACACGCACAGGAATCCTACACTGACTGCATATTTTCGTGCACACACCCGGCTCCCACGCTTAGGTAATTACCTTATCTGAGTGTTCTTCAGTTGTTCTCTTTGTGAATGTGGCTCTCTTGGATTAACTCCAGCAAAAAGGAACGCTTGCCTTCTCAAGCCGGGGTCATTGCCTGGAATTCTCAGCTTTTTCAGATAGGAATGCCTCAGCCAGTGGAAAGGTTTTTCTTTCAGCTCTCCCCAGTCTCGACTGCAGCAGGACACCGGAATTTGCATTCAGTCAGGACCCCACAGCCAGGTCTTCTCCCCAGTAGTGCAGAAAGATGTCTGCCTGTCTTTTTCCCTGATACTGCCCACTAAAACTTTCCTCTCAGCCCTCTGTATGACGTGTCCCAATGAAATCCATCATCTCTCATCCTCCTACTCTTCAACAATAGCTTTGCTTATACATTTGCAATTGTTGCAAATCTGACTTCCTCCTTCCTGCAGTTACTGTGCACAAAAACACGGAGAATCAGGCAGAGAAGAGAAGAGAAAAATCTGCACACACATTTAAATGGTTTTCAGAGTATGCCTAATTCTGCAGTGGAGAACACATTTTATTAGTGAGTTATATTAAAATAAGGTTTTATTAGTCAGGTTAATGGTTAATAGGTTAGCTGTTAATTTTCAAATGTGTCTCTAGCAATATAGGCATTTCAGGTGAAAAATAGTGTGCATTTTTAAATGAACACGTGTGCTTTTAACTGTAAAAATAGATTTGCATCTTATATGTTAAAATCGTTTTTGACTGAATAGTCTGTCTTTCCTTGTTAATCTGCTAACCCATATAGCAATGCACCGCACCCTTGTGGTGGTGGTGCTGCAAAAAAAAAATGTTGCTACTTGTGCAGTAGCGCTGTACTCTGTGCTGTTTGCTAAATATCCTTACATATACCCTCCTTTTGTTTTTAGAACTTGGCTATAATCCAAGCCAATTCCTAAAAACAACTTGTTCTTTCTTTTTCTTTTAAAATGCATGTGTATTGGGGTATCTTTCTCTTCCTGACGTAGTCAGTAAAATCAGTAACATTTTCATTTTTACTGATAGCACAATCAACCATCCACCCATGATTAGCACCAGGATAGCCAAACCCACTATTGAGCGTTCCCCCCAGGTTCCCCAATTAAATCTTTCCACTTCTATTATGCCCAGATTACTAATTGTAATATTGTTTTTTCGCAAATTCATTTTCATAACATGTCTTTCTTTGTGATTCAATAAATATTCCACATCTGGATCTATTGGAAAAGTATCCCTTTGAAAAAAATCGATATTTTCCACTTGGCTTTCCCAAACATCATTTGTTACATGAAACAATGTTAATCCCCCAATTGACACAATTGTATCCTTTGGAACCTGTAAATAAAAAACATTATATTTTACCTGTTTAACCACGTATGTTCCATGGTTTAAATGTACTACCGTCATGTTCTTTAAACAGGTGCTGACCAACCATTTACCTCTGACCATCTTAGCCTGTGCCATTTCTTCACTCCCCATATTACTAATAATCACTTCACATCCCTGTGATATATTTGGGTCAGATTTCAATCCACAAATAGCATCTGTGGCATCAGGAACAAACGGTTTACCTGGACACATATAATTTTGTTCTTTAAATGTTACACATGTTTCCAGGTTTGGTATTAAATAAACTTCAGGTTCCCATGACTGAAATGCCACCACTTTTGGAGTCTTAATCTTAATGAATTTGTCCTCTTGCCAAAATCCCACGTTGTGTACCCACTTCGTTTGGTAAATAAGTTCAGGGGCTACAAATGGGATGCATAGCAAAAATCCGATCTCTAGTCTTTCCAAGTCCACATATAACGGCATTGCATTCCCCATTTCGAATGCAATTTTTACCTGTATAAGGTCAATTTCCCTCCTGATCAATCTTTCTATCATTTGACGAATGATATCCTGAGAAACAAAATACAAGGGAATATGTCCTTGAATCAATTGTGAAACTGCAGTTTGAACTTCTCTCATATAATTCGTTAATAGTCTATCAACAGGACTCATTATGTTCAATATTTCATTTAAAGTTCTGTCATGCTTAAGTATTACTTTAGTCGCCCGTTGCATCACATCCGCTTGTTCATTTAGAATGATTGCAGTTTCATTTATGAATCTTACTTGTTCATCCAGTCCCCCTCTAATTCCATCTAATGTCTTTTGTATTATTTCTAGGTCGATACTCAGTTGTTGTGCTTTAGTACTCAGTGTTCCTACCGAAATAGAATTGGCTGTTGATATTGTGGTACCTATTATTGCTCCAATTATAGACATTACCATTGATATCGCGAGCATCACCGCACCTCTCTTTCCTCTCTTCTTCTTAATGTCTGCTGAATTCACAAATGTTTTTTCCAATTGCATTAATATATCTCTTATTGACTGCTTAGCGTCCTCTTTTCTTATTTCCAGCCACTCTTTAGTCTGTTCAATCTTAATTCTGGTATTGTTCAAGTGTTTTTCAATCAAAATCTCAGGATTTAACGGTATGTATATATTTTGGAAAATCATCCTTCTATCACTCATGATGAATCCTGGTGCCTCTTCCACCGCGATACCAGATGCTGGTCCAGGTTCAATGACAACCTGTGCTTCTGAATTCTTGAAGATCCCTCCAAATATCATCATCATTAATGTCATCGGTATCATCTTCAATGCTGATCGCTTTGTAGCCTTGGTCTTCACCCCTCTTTGGGGCTTTCCCGGAATCCGTCCACGTGGGCTCCAGGACTCCATCGTCTGCCGTGGCCTCTGATCCCAGAACCTCCGACCAAATAATGTTAATATTCTAAATCAAATAGAAAAGAAACAAATTAAGTACATAGCACAATACTAACTTCACCCTTTTGCCAAAAATAAAACATGCTTGGTAAAAATATTTCGTTTATATTTTTTTCTGTTTTTTTTTTTTTTTTTCTGAAATCAAATACAAGTTAAAAGAAAACAAGCATATATAAAACAGCATTCAATATTTAATACACTTTCTCTCTGCACACCAACCACGAGCTTCCGTTATATGTGCATTTATTTATTTATTTATTTATTTATTTATTTATTTATTTATTTATATTATATATTTTTACATATATTACAGTGTTTATGTGCCATCATAACAATCAACTTTTTTTAACTTCTTTGTCACTGCCTCCTGATTACACCCATTTATTTTCTCAAGGGACTCTATCCGTTTCCACATGCTCAAGCTGCCTGATCTCATGTCTGGGATGGCATGGTTTGATTTGATTTACATGGACAAACTGCTCTATTGCTGTTTCACCTTCATTTTTCAAAATTTTATACACTACAGGAGAGACTTTATCTATAATTCGAAATGGCCCCTGCCAGGCTGCTAGAAATTTAGAATTTTTCTGTTTACTTTTTCCAAAATGAAACTTGTACACCTGATCCCCTACACTGTATTCCTTTACTGATGTCTTTTTATCATAATATGACTTAGCACTGTCAGCAGCTCTTTCCAGATTTCTCTGCACAAAAGCAAATGCGTGTTGCAAATGCCTCCTCAGTTCATCAATATATTCATGAACTGTGGATGCACTCACTAGAGTTTGCTCATGTGTTCTGTATAGTAGGTGTTGTGGTAACACCATTTTCCTACCTGTTAAGACCTCATGGGGGCTAACACCTGTTGCTTTGGCAGGAGTCGACCTGATTGCCATCAGAACCAACGGTAAACGTAAATCCCAGCTGGAACCTGCTTCTGCCACAAATTTCTTTAAAATATCCACAACAGACCTATTGCTTCTTTCAACTGTACCTGAAGACGCCGCCCGATATGCGATATGTAGTTTCCTTTTCACACCTAGTATTTGCCATACCTTACTCATTAGAGCACTTGTGAAATGACTTCCTCTGTCTGACTCAATTCTTTGTGGCAACCCAAACCTTGAGAACACATGGTTCACCAGCAATGTGGCTGCTGTTTGCGCACTACAATCTGGTGCAGGAATGCATTCAATCCACTTTGACATCAAACATACCACACTCAAAATATAACGGTGTCCCCTGCTCGACCTTTTTAAAGGACCTACATAGTCTATTTGCAAGTCTGACCATGGGAGAGTCAGGCCTCTTTTCATCAATGGTGCTCTGTGCATTGGTGAAGCAGGTTTAAATTGGGCGCATACTAGACATCCTCTAGTATATAATTCCACATCTTGGGACATATGAGGCCAGTAAGCATAATCTTTTAGTATTTCTAATGTTTTTGTGAACCTCTATGGCCTGCAGTTATGGCATCATGTGCATGGTGTAGCATTAGTCCTCTGAATGAAAGGGGTACTACCCACTGTATTTGTCCTGTTATGGACTCTCTAATCATGAGTCCATCCTGTAATCTGATTCGTGTTTTGTTCTTTAATAACACCCTCAACTCTTCTTTTCCCATACAATCATTTTCTGTTAAAGGATTTTGTTCAGGATCTATCAAATGATTATAATAGATTCCCAAAATTTGATCATTCTTTTGTGCCTCAATCAAATCTTGGTCTGGCGTGTCATGACTCCACTGCACCACCGGTTGATCTACCTCCTTTGGTGCTTTAGAACGTGTGACTGCATCAATTTGTATTTCACCCATTAAATAATCAATAGGTAGCAATTCTCCCATCACAGCCCCAATCTTAGCCAGATGGTCTGCCTTATCATTTCCCTCCTTATCCTCTCCTGGTGTTTTTAAATGCCCACGAATTTTTCTCCAGTATATTGTTAAATTATTTTCTGACACCAATTTGTCTATGGCTTGTATCATTTTTCCATGTTTAAGTGGCTTTTTGTTGTATGTAACCATGCCTCTTGCTTTCCAACCAGGCAAATACTCCACAGAGCTATTCCGTGCATAGTCAGAATCAGTCACCAGGACAATTTCACTGAACTTTTTATCAACTGCAGTAGCAATTGCTTTATAGATGGCTGCCAATTCCGCCACCTGACTGCTCCTATTTCCAATCCTCATCCCTATACTAGGAATGCCTTCACATTTCAACCAGACATTTCCTATTCCTGCCACTAATTGTTTATTATTGTCATTTTCAATGTGAAAAGCACAACCGTCCACATATACAGTTGGCAAATCCTTGCATGTTTTTTCATCAAAAGCTTTGTGTGGTGATTGTTCAAATTCCTGTAAACTAGCTTCCACATCCATTTCATTTGTTATTTGTTCAGCTGCACAGTCATGTAAGTCAGCTAACCCTTGAGCAATTGGGCTCTTTTTATTTTGTCCATATCTTACTTCTACGGGAAAACCTTGTAATGCCAGCGTCCATGAAGTGATTCTGGATTGCGCTAGATTGCCTGATCTAATTCTTTTACTCTCTAAAAATTGCAAAGGTTGATGATTTGTTTCAATAATCACCTTTTCTCCCTGAACAATGGGGCGAAAATGTTGTAGCGCCCACACAGTGGTTAATAGGGCCTTCTCACATTCATTAAATTTCATTTCAACTTGGGAAAATGCCTTACTTGCATATGCAATGGTTTTGTGATTCAAATCGTGTTTTTGTGATAACACTGCTGACATACAATGTTCAGAAAAGCCTATTTCTATAAAGAAATCCCTGTCCTTTATGGGGTATGCTAAACATGGTGCCTTTACAAGACATTCCTTCAATCTAGCCACTGCATCAGACTGCTCTCTTTCCCATCTCCAGGGAGTATTTAGTTTAAGCAGTTTAGTCAATGGTTGAGTGATTTCTGCATAATTCTCAATGAACTTTCTGTTATAGCCTGTCATCCCTAATAAACGTTTTACTCCTTTCACATTTTTAGGATCTTTTAATCTTTGTATGGCCTCTATTTTCCTCCTTTGTGGATTTAGCCCATGTTCAGTCACTTCATGCCCTAGAAAGTTCACTTTTTTCTTGCACCATTGTGCTTTTTGCAAAGATACTTTGGCGCCTGCTTTCTGCAATTGGCCAAGTATATGTCTTATTTCATCAAAATGGCTTTTAAGGCTTTCATTTTTTATCAGGATATCATCCACATAAACTATTGTTCCTCTTTCCGCTGCATCCGGCATGGCCTTTCTCAAAAATATGCCAAATTCACTCCCACTATTGATGTACCCGAACGGAGCTCTAAGCCAGGCATATTGAGTCCTGTCAAATGTAAAGGAAAATAAGTGTTGTATCTCCTCTGCCAATGGCACACACCAATATCCAGATGTGAGATCTAACGTGGTAAATACATTTGAACCATGTATCTGAGCTAGGCCCTGATCAATGAATGGTAGTGGCCACCTAGATACTGGTACTCTTTTATTTAACTCTCTTAAGTCTGCACACAGCCGCCATTGACCATTTGGCTTTAACACACCTAAAATAGGCGTATTGGATGTGCTATGAATGGGCCTAATTATTCCCCGTGATTCCAAATTTTTAATAATCTCTGCCAATGATTCTAAACATGCCAGCGGTAGTCTATACTGGCGTACAAACACTGGATTTCTGCTACAACCTTCTGGTAGTGTGGCCACATGTAAATCAGTTAAACCACAATCATAAGCATCTTTTGCAAATACATCCTTAAACTCCATAAATATTTCCCTCAGGTCGTCTCGATCCTCATCGCTGTCACATGCATCCGCTAAGGAGATCTGCTCTTCTACCATTCTGGAAAATTCTGGAAACTCTTCTGGTAAAGGAATCTCAGCGCTTTCCTCTAACTGTGTGGCTGTGTCTTTTTGTAGAGCTGCCACTTTTAAATATTTTGGCATATCAGCTTCCACTTCAATGGGCTGATTTCCTGTTTCATTTTCATTTAAATTAAATATTATGCAATCCTCTTGATGGCAGCACACTGTCTCATTTGAATCATAAGGATACACAGAATGAATTTTAAATATTCCTTTGGGCTGAGAGTCCAGGTGTTCTGGCAACTCGCCCTTGGCATCTACATATTTTTCAGGAATATTCCCAATCACCATGTTATTTAAATCTGCCGTATAATGTGATTTTTGTATGGCCATTCCTAATGGGGAGTTTTCCTCTAAATGAATATCCTGACAACCTTTATTATTTACCATGATTTTTACAGATCCCTCACCAATGTCTACCAATGGAATGTATTCATAATCCAGGCCTTGCTGTTTTATGGATTCATTCAGGCATACAAATGCATCAGAGCCTTTCATCTGCTGTCCATTTTTGCATTTCAGTGTTATTGCAAACTGTTTTGTAAATGCAGGAACAATAGTATTTTTCCTCATTTGTAATTCGACTGCATAAGGAACTAGTTGTGCACAATGATAAGCCCTTCTTTTATCTTCAAATTCAGGTGCCGGCCCACCTAGGCGTGACCATATTTTTTGATTAAGGAAATCTAACACCATACACATTCTGTGCATGATGTCATTGCCCATGTAAAATTCATTTTGTGCTCCATTCACTATCCATACATTATGGTAAATTGTTTTCTGCCCAATGCTAATTTTAAGCATGCATCTGCCTGTAATTCGGTTTTCAAAGTCTGGACTGTCCAACCCAGAAACATATTGGTTTTTAATCCTAAATTTCGGGATTTCTTCCCTCTCCATAATTTTTTGCAACAATTTCTCATTAATGAAACTCCTTTCATGTTCAAGCGCTAAAGTGGCTTTTATTGTTTTAAGATAATCATTTATACCAACGTGAACCCATGGTTGCTCATCTTCCATGTGTATTTCTGCCAGAGTGGTAATGTGTTTTTCTGAATCTGTTTTAGGAACAATATTCTGTTTGCATGTTTTCTCTTTTAAATAGAAACGTAATGTGTGTTCGTCTATGGCAGTCTGCCAATCTTTCCTTGGGTCCAAGTATATTTGTACAGGTAGTTTTTCATTGTCGCTCTGATCTTTGTCTTGACACATTAATATAACAGTGACACTAGGTATGCAGCTATTCTGGAGATATACCTCCACAGCATCATTTGTTTTGGCAACGGTGTGACATTCTTTTATATTGCTGTTTTGTGATTTTAGTTTCTTAGGCCTCAATGGTTTTTTGGTTAAGGACCACAGCACTCCATTCACCCCATCTATGAGAGGAGACAATCTTTTCAGGCAATCTGTCCCCATCAGAAATGGAATTTCACAAATAGATGTGACCAATACCTCTTGTTTCATTCTGTGCTTTCCTATTTTTATGTCAACCTCAGTTACACCTATGATGGGCACCTCCTCCCCATTAAAGTTATGCACTGGGCCTTGATTTGCCTTCACTGTGATCTGACTCTGTGGATGCCTCCCTTCATTGATACTCTTTACCAGCTCCTTGGACATAATTGTGGCCTGTGCGCCAGTGTCAATCATAGCGAAGGTGTGGCATTTTTCTTCTACAGTGATGGGTGCATAATATCTGTCCTCAACTTCCTCTAATACACATAAGAAATGTGAATTCTTACTGATTTCAGGGCTCACCTTTCTCAGGTCTTTTTCACTTTTGGCTAAGCACATTGGTAAATGAAAAGACATTTTTCCCTCCTTTTTACCCATTTCTGTGCGAGATATTTTATTCATTTCTCCATGTTCAGAGGTTTTTTGGAGTGTGGCCACTGTTCGCCCATCCATCTGGGTAACATCAGAGACCACATTACAACCTCCCAACTGAACATGTGTAACAACATCATTCAGCAATTTGTCATTTTTTAATTCTGTGCATTTGTGATCATTTAGTGTAATACCAGCCCTTTCAGCCTCTTCAAAAATATGTGGCTCAAAGAATTCTTCAGGTGATTGACTTGTACCCTCCTTGTGAGTATTTCCTTTTTCTGTCTGTGTTTGGTCATTGTTTTGCTTGCCCAGGGAAGGAGCTATGGCATCCCCACTTACTCCCTGTTCACTGGTATTCCCCATGCATGAGTCATTTTTCTTAAATCTGTCCCTTTGTTCTTTTGGAATTCCTAATGTTTCTTTTTCATTTGTGCAAATCTTTACTGTTTTATTTAGCTCTAAGTTAAACCGTACCTCTTTTTTAGAAGTATTTGCACTTTCTATCACAATTTCATTTACTGGTACTTTCATTTTTAATCCATTAGACATCTCAGAGTCGTTATGCAAAATTATATCAGAGCAATCTGTCATTTTGGCACTGCAGTTATCATGAGTACTTAGTCACTTTTCGGAAGCCCCCCGGTCATTGCTATGGCCATCAGCCCCCTCTTTGGAAGGTTGTTTTTGCGCTGTATAGAGCTTTCCTATTTGCTCAGCTAACATTTTCACTTGGGCCTCAAGGCACTGGAACCTTTCCATCTCTCTAGGATCCTCTTTCTGTGGCCTAGGTCGATATTGGTTGTTTTCCCCCTGATTGGATCTATTCTGATACCTCTCAGGTGATTGATACCGGTTGGGATGGTTTCTGAACTCTTGATTCATTTGTGGAGGGGAGCGGGTTGCACCCATCCTTTGATTATAGTCCCCTGGTGGGGAATCATTGTACTGGCGTGGACTGTAGTTCACGTTTTGCCTCATGTCCTGTCTCTCAGATTGTGTTATAGTGGTGAGCATAGCTGCCTTCCAAGCAGTTGACCCGGGTTCGTTTCCCGGCCAACGCACCATAAATATGTAGGGTATTTTGTGGAGATTTGGGGCCTGACGGTATTTTATTACCGCCGAAAAATAACTTAGCAATAATCACTCTTTGTATTCAGATTTGGCCATGTGCAACAATAATACAATGGACATGCATTATTTCAGCACCCAGACCTGCATATTTGGTATACGTGGTTGGTGGTATTTTGGTGAGCATAATTCCCTTGTTTTATTTGTGGCCCCAATGTCCAGAATCCCTTATCTTTGCTTAGATTTTTCGTGTGATCACTAGAGAGACCTCAGACCTGCATTCTAGGAATACCACATTTCCAGTGATAGTGTTGGTGCGCCACCATGGGCGAACTCACTGACTTATTTACGACAGAGAGCTATATGTGGTAGTCTTGTGGTAATTTCCACTACCTTATATACGGTAGGGAGCTATGTTCAGAGAGTCTCTCTTCCCGTTGGCTCATGTACCTCCAACAAGTTATGCTACAGTTACTCACAATTATTCATACTGATTCTGACATACACACATCTGTCTTAAAATGACCATTGCACTGTTTAAAAATCTCCCCACATCATTGGCATTGTAATGGTAAATAGAAAATAAACCACCCGTCTGTTTTCAAATATTTTCTGTATTATAAAAGTTGCATTTAGACATGATCTCATTCTTTACAGAAATAAATAAAATGGTACAGTAAAAGCATTTTCTATGTCACACTGCAAAGAGCGTGGCGGAGAACAGAACTCGAATTGCAACATTGGTATTTGATTAAGACACGCACAGGAATCCTACACTGACTGCATATTTTCGTGCACACACCCGGCTCCCACGCTTAGGTAATTACCTTATCTGAGTGTTCTTCAGTTGTTCTCTTTGTGAATGTGGCTCTCTTGGATTAACTCCAGCAAAAAGGAACGCTTGCCTTCTCAAGCCGGGGTCATTGCCTGGAATTCTCAGCTTTTTCAGATAGGAATGCCTCAGCCAGTGGAAAGGTTTTTCTTTCAGCTCTCCCCAGTCTCGACTGCAGCAGGACACCGGAATTTGCATTCAGTCAGGACCCCACAGCCAGGTCTTCTCCCCAGTAGTGCAGAAAGATGTCTGCCTGTCTTTTTCCCTGATACTGCCCACTAAAACTTTCCTCTCAGCCCTCTGTATGACGTGTCCCAATGAAATCCATCATCTCTCATCCTCCTACTCTTCAACAATAGCTTCGCTTATACATTTGCAATTGTTGCAAATCTGACTTCCTCCTTCCTGCAGTTACTGTGCACAAAAACACGGAGAATCAGGCAGAGAAGAGAAGAGAAAAATCCTCACACACATTTAAATGGTTTTCAGAGTATGCCTAATTCTGCAGTGGAGAACACATTTTATTAGTGAGTTATATTAAAATAAGGTTTTATTAGTCAGGTTAATGGTTAATAGGTTAGCTGTTAATTTTCAAATGTGTCTCTAGCAATATAGGCATTTCAGGTGAAAAATAGTGTGCATTTTTAAATGAACACGTGTGCTTTTAACTGTAAAAATAGATTTGCATCTTATATGTTAAAATCGTTTTTGACTGAATAGTCTGTCTTTCCTTGTTAATCTGCTAACCCATATAGCAATGCACCGCACCCTTGTGGTGGTGGTGCTGCAAAAAAAAATGTTGCTACTTGTGCAGTAGCGCTGTACTCTGTGCTGTTTGCTAAATATCCTTACACTACTCACTGCCTCCCAGGCAACCCCTGCACTTGGGGGCTGTTTCTGCATTCAGTCCCCACCAGCTCTTGACACTTGATGTCTGCACATACTCCTGCACTTGCCACTAGCTGGCTGCACTTTTACCTATTGTTTTTATTTATTTTACTGTTGATCCTATGTTTGCACTGCCTCCTTCCCCATCCCCCCACACTCACCCTTTTCCCCACTTCCACTGCACTTGCGCAATCTCAATGTCACCTGGCCTAGTAAGATCATTGTCTTTATCTTCCCTCTGTTTCCCCTCCCTTGCCTTGTTGCGCCTTGAAACACTTGTGTATAGGAGCGTTATAAATACCATACTATATCATATCATTGTTTGTATTTCTGAAGAGTGAAAGGCACAGAACCCAGGACTGCCCAGATTTTCATGCATTATTTATAAAATCCAAATTTCACAAATGGAACTACATGTGGGAAATGTTTCCTAATGTTGTCCACGCATGCAAATTCAAGACTTGAAAATGTAACACATTCATTTTTTAAACTTTTGTTAATTTGACATTTTTTTAAACTTTGGCAGATTCAAAGGGGTAGCAGAAGTTGCATGGCACACATGATAACTCCTGTTCATAACAGTGTTAAGATGTATTTCTCAAATCTGGCCTGTAGGAAAGATTTCAGGAGGCCACCTTAGTTATAGTGAGCAGGGGGACTCTGGGAGTTTAGCCAAACCCAATCAAGGTATCAAGGTAAGCATGATGAATTGTCAAGGCTAAGTCTCTGGAGAGGTGAGTGCGGTCAGGGGTTCACAATGAGTTCACACACTGAAATACACAATGATTCTACTTAGACAGGTAAGTACAAAAAGGCTATATTTATTATAGGCCAAAAACACAATAGAAACATTAATTATAAAAAAACACTCGAAAAATGAATCAATCAGGTAGTATTATCACACAACACCCTTGGTAATGACAATGCACACAATTCACCTATACCGATGAAAGGAAGGTAAGTAGTTAAGCAATTGGATAACCAGTCCACAGGAAGAGTCACCCTCACTTTATCTGTCCAAACCTTAGTTGAATGGGGCCTTGTGCCCAAAGTTCTAAAAGTTCCTTTAGGAGAGGGGAACAAGTTAGGAAATGTTCCCGTGGGGATGAACACGGTTCCAGAAGTCTTCTTGGGATGTTTACAGTTAAGTAACGTTTTATACTATATTTTAGAACAGCTTTTAAAATAAACATTTAAAAAGCAAGAGAATGGATCACTCAGAGTTCTTCACAAACTTTTATAATGAGGGAGATAGGGTCACGGCTAAGTATTGCGACTACTCACCGCACTTACATTTAATTCATTTATTTGTTTAATACGCATAACAATGCTATCTAATCCTATGAAACATATAAAATTACCTAAATTCCACAAAATAGGAAACATCTAACAACTCAGTATATAAAAAAGCAAAAACACTTAAAATATAATTCTGCGGGTGAGTTTAAGTGCTGTCACTGGAGATCAAAAACCGGCTCAGCCTTACATCACAACATTATGCTCACATAATTCACACATCGCTGACAAAAACGGGACAACAGCAATCTGAAGCAGAACCTTTCGATCATGAAGCATTTGCCACCATAGATAATCTAAATTCCCTCTTTCAGGATTTGTAACAAATTTACTAAAACATCTTATACGTTCGGATCTCAGTTCCATGCAATCTATCAGAAGTGTGTCGTAACGTTTCAATACACTCAGTTTTATTGCACAATCTACAGACAGACGATGTTGGGTGCAATCTTCCCCTTACATCGATCATTTCTCCTGTCTTTAGTACATTGAACTGAAAGTTCATTAAATCCTGACACCAATGCTTGTCCGGAAATAGCTTTAGGTATGGCTCCAGGATCTCCCCTTTTTGGAATGAGATACTGGCTGATAATAAAGGTTAGTTTCCAAAACTCTCTCCACCATTCTGTTCCACTCAGAAGAACCCAAACGTTTTTTTTTTTACTTTCCCCGGATTAAATATTAATAGCTCGGTGGATACACCCATATCGCCAAAGCATCCAAGCATTCTGTCTACAGCCTATGCAAATAGCCTGAGGCAGGAGACCCATACCGCAACCCACTCCCTAAAATTGCATACATAATGTGTTTCAGGCTTGTCACCAATTTCCTAAAGAGGGAGATCCGTCGCCATTCCACCACACTCTCCAATGAGTGAATTCCCAACTCATAGCGGATGGCTGCCAATGGGACTGATTAGGAAGGCATCTGAGTACAGACCTCAAAATACAAGCTTTTGTATTTATTTAGTTCTCCTCTTTCCCACGACGGAAAAAGTTCTAATCCTTAACACAAATGCAGAATAACCTTACATTCATAATAACGAAGTGTAGGGAGAAATGAGAATTTGACATATTTCTCGGGTTGGTCTTTTTTCAGCTGGGCCATTTGTGGACCGACTTTCCCGTCCAGATACTGTCTGTAATGCAGTTATTTAGCATCCCCAAAATGAGGAAACACAGATATCGCATAGAATGCCTAACAGTCAATTTTCAGTGATTTAAAAACCATGAGTACCCCATGGCACTAGTCTGTCCACTAATCCTAATAATGACTGTCTTCTTTGCGTTGATGTTAAGGGAATTGAACAGCGCTGAAGACCTCTGGGAGTATGATCATATAGCATAAAGTCATCAACATATGGTGTCCAGCTCACCTTAACTCCCTCAACCACTGGCAATTTAAAAGCAGCTTTTTACAGAATATTTCCTGCGTCTGCCACATATAAATTATATAGGGTGGGTGCGAAAATACATCCCTGACAAAGGCCCTTAGAGACAATGATGGACTGGGAGAGAACACCAGCATTATTAAGGTGCACTTGAAACCTAGTTCCCTCATGTAAATGGTAAAGAATAGATAGAAAGGTGAAGGGCAACCCTCCGTTAGCGAAAGATACATGGAAACCACATAAATAGGTGGACTGTTTGGCATCCACACCTTTTCTTGCAAAACCTTTAGTAGCAAACCCCTGCATCCGTCCCCACATTTTTTCGGAAACCAAACTGGAAAGTTGACAGGAAATTTCTATTTTCTGACCACTCCTCTACCTGCAAACATTTTCAAATCAGCATCAAGGAATGCTATAGGTCTGTAATTGGTGGGGCATGACCTTTCTGCCTTCTTGTATATGGGCACAACATATGAGATATGCATCTAGTCAAGAGGATATCTTTAAAAAGGTTATAAAGTATTTTTGACCAAAGTTCAAAATTACCCTTCAAGATAGCATGGGATAACCCATTAGGCCCAGCCACTCTGGATGATGAAGCCCTAACAATTAATGATTTTATCTCACCTTGCAAAATTTTGAAATACCATAAAGAATTTTTCACGGACGCAGGGATGCAACAGTCAAGCCCCGAAAGGGCATACAGAGAGCCGAAATGACCAGCCCATACCACCTCTGAAATCGCAGTCTTTTTGTGCCGCCTTTTGATAGAATTACTTGGAGTTAAGCAGGGCCCTAAATTGTCTAGAGGAAGCATCCCTCAAGGCATTCAGCATGTTTTCGCTATTTGCCGGATAAAGGGAAGCTCGATAACTGCTTATAAAATGTTTCCATTTATTCTTTTCCCTCTTGACCAAATCCATTCTTTTTGCCAATGATAAAGAGGACCTTAAAATGCACCTAATTTCCCTCTGACTACACTTTTTCATAGTTTGCACCTTCTCATCATAAATGTGCCTGTAATTCCAGCTACAGGCAAGAGTCTGTGCAGGTTTTACTGCCTTTTTTTATTAAAGACTCTACGTAATGGTCAAAACACTCATGTGTATAGTAGGTTAACTTCTTTCCAAGTTCCAATGTGGTAAAGTCAGACAAAAAAACTGCATTCATTTTTGAGACATTGGGTCTCATCACAAGGTTGGAGGTAGCCTTGCCGGTTTTACCGGCAAGGCTACCTCTTTACAGTCAAGAAAATCTGGCACCAGTGAATGGGCAATTACTGGGTATTCCGGCCCAGCCAGACCCGGTAATTACCCTTTCACGGATGCCAGTAGATCCCCATTCCCATTTGAGCCTGATAGGGCTCAATGGGAGTGGGGATGTCTGTAGAACCGGCACCGTTCATATCGGTGCAGATGCTACAGGCTTGCTGTGCTCGCAGGTGCCTTTCATTCCGCCACAGCAGACCTGGCGGAATGATAGGCACCTGGGGCACAACTCAGAGTTTGCCGGTCCGAATACAATGGTACTGGTAAGCTTACCTGTACCCTTGTATTCGGACCGGCAATCTTGTAATAAGGCCAATTATCTTTATGCCAAGAGATTCGCATTTTAGCCTTATTAATATTCAAAGGGAGAGATATGAATCCTTATATTCTCTAAAAAAGTCCCATACAAATGTCACCTGAAACATCTTATGATCGCTATATGCATATTGTTTTAAAGTAGCAGAATGCACCAACTCAATCAGAGGTTTTTACATGTATATGCAGTCAATGGTTGACGAGACAACACCATTCGTCCAGGGGAAAAGATCAAACGTATCACTCAGTAGGTCATTTACGCAGAAGAGGCCCCAGTTCCTAAAAAGATGTTGCCACAATTTCCCTTGCAGTTGTTTCCTTGAACACCTTGGGGTCCCTCCTCTATAATATTACTAGCGTGTATAGTTAGTATATCTAAATGTGTTCCTGCTACGCTACTATGGTCCCCTTCCCCAATATTTTCCATGTTGAGATCCCCTGCTACTATGATCTTGTCAGGTGTATTGACCCATGTTTGAGTTATTATGCTGCAACATTTGGTGCTGTGGGCTTAGAAAATCCAAGATGGCCGAAAAGGCCACATTTGCGCCAGAATCCAGGAAAACTGTGCAGTTTTGCGCACATCAAAATGGTCGCCTGACCTGCCACCCACCAGTGCGAGCATGATGGGCCAGAAGTCCCATGAGTGAAGCGTGGTGCCAAAGGAAAAACAGCAGTGCCTGTTAGCTCAAAAAGCGCTTTGAAATCACCTTTGTTTCTCTGAATGCAAGCTCAAAATGCATATTTCAAACATTGCAAGATAGTTAATAGAGGCGACCATTGTCAGAACCTATCCTTTGGCTGCACACAGAGCGAAATCAGTGCAAAGGAATATGGTGCTGTTCAAAATCCATTTTAATTGATGTCAAAAATTGCTAAAATCATGGGCACAAAACCACCAAACAAAAATCCAACTTCTGGTTGAGTGTTCTACAGTACTCTACTTCAGAATCTACATCAATACAATGTTAGCAATGATCATATGCCATCAAGTAAAATCCCCTTTTTGAAATGCATTAATTCAAGACAGCTGCCAAAAAAATGGGTGCAGTACCGGTGCTTGACACTGACCGGTGCTAGCGATCTAAACTCTGACAGGAGACCTGTATTTCAGGAGCTGAAAAGGAACCTGAGTCAGATAGGACTTCAAAGCCTTGCTGGTCAATGAGAATTTGTCACACCTACTGTTCCCAGGCCCTATACCAGAAGGCAGTCTGATTTAGTTAAAAGTTCAAGAGGCCTCTGTCCATGGGAAGCTGTCACACCTCAGAACTCCACACCAGAAGGCAGGAAATCACAAGTTTCTGTTAATCAAATGTAGAGTGGCACCCTGGACTGATGCCCTGCTAGCAGGAAAAAAAAGACAAAGGATGCCTTCAGCTGAATGGGGTATGCTGATTTTGGGTGTGAACTGTCAAAAACTGCTTTGGGAGAGACAGGCCATGCGACTCAGCCAGCTAGGGGTAGAGACAAACCATTGTGGATTCAGAGAGCCCAGCAAATATATGTTTTATTAAATTGCTTATAAAATATTGTATCAAGCTGACAGAAATGTACCATTTGGGGATTCTTAATATGAAAAATGTACCCACAATTTGAGACTAAGCTCAACTCTGTGTGATGTTCCGAGACCGAACCCCACGGTTATTAATATTACAGACACTGTGGTTATCTCAGAAAATTGAAAACTTATTGTAATGTGCCCAGAGAGTGGGTGTAGCTTCGGGGAAGATTTGATGCCGAACCGACCAGGGCAAAACCCACTAAAAGCACAAAATGTTGTTGTTTCTGAACCCAAGCTCACAGGAACATGGGGCTTGAACAGAGACCTGTCTTTATTCATCTGTGATGTGTATATGTATTATGAACCACGTGTGTATCTGGGAAACCTGTTTGTTATGAAAAACTCATTTTCTAAGTAAAAGCAAAGGGCGTTTCTTCAATAGTTTGTAAAAGGGTAGCATCACTCTGACTCACAACTCAGTTATCCAGTTAAAGGACAGAAAATCCCCTAACCTATCAGGATCCTTAGAGGGTTGGGCATAGAAAGTCAGCCTTCCCACCCACTTTCAAAAGACATAAAAAGAGCCACTGAGACTCAGGTAGGGACTGCTCTTTCCACTTTCTTGCGAAGCACTTTGCCGGACCAGAAGGACCATATCCAGAACTTAGACTCCAGATTCCAGAACTTTGAAGCAGAAGGCCTACTGCAAGCTAAAAGTATTCTCAGCTGGCCTTACAATCTTGCAAACTGATTTTACCCCAGACTTCCAAGGGGCACATCAGAATAAAACAGCCGGGTTGTGCTGTTTCTGCTCCTTTGCCAAGAACTTTTGCCAGAACCAGAGATCCAGACCAGCAGAGCAGAGCTGACCCAGATAGCTGTGACTTCAGAACCACCTGCCAGAAGTCCAGTCTAAACCTGTTGACCAGATCGTGATAGCCTATTTCAAATTTATAGTGTGAGTATCCAGCCAGAACTGTGCAGAACCAATCTCTTGTGTCCATTCTGTGATTTCAAACCTGTGAAAGTGTCATTTGTCATTTGAACCTTACTTTATTTCTGAGAATATACCTCCATTAAATCGTCCATATCTTTTGAACCGTACGTCCTAGAAGCGAGATTTAACTTTAATTTTAAAGATAAGAACCTAAGCTTTCCAACAAGCCCGTTATCGCAATCGACGCACTCGGAAAAAGTGCCACAAATTTTTCATATTTTTCACTTCATTGCAAATCACATTTAAAAGTATTTCTGCCTGTTTTAAAGCATACCGGTTGCTCTAAGCTTGCTAGGGGGGAACTGGAATTTGTATTGCATTTTGTTTGCATGCCTGAAAACTGTGTGCTCTCTTTTCCATCTCTTTATATTGCATTGGGGGGGAGTGAATTGTCACAAGGAAAAGTGATCATATTATCTCTTGTTGAAACCATATCAGTTTATTTCTGTGCTGCATTCTTTCCATTATTGCATTTCCTTGAAACCATAGACATATTCTCTGCTACCTTATCCTTTCTATACTAACTCCTCACTGATTGAAACGAGTGTGCAATTGTAACATTACCCATTGTTGATCAACATTATATTCATAAGTGTGCTATCAAATATTATTTTTTTCAAATAAATCTTTTAATTTGCAAAACAAACCTACTTCTTGGCTCAGTGAGGTCAGGGGGATTCAAAGAGAGGGGCATTATACAAGGGTTTATCATCCAGATTTATGAACTTGTCATAAAAATATATAAATAAGGGCTTCCCTTGGGCATCCCAGACTAGGCATTGACTTAGTTGGAGTGCTGAATTGAAGTCACTTAACAATCTGCAAGCCCAGACAGATTCCTTGGCACTCTTCAAATATAGAATTTACAGATTTAAGAGTTTCCTGCAAATTAAATTCTGGGTTCCAATAAATGTTCACCCACTAGAATAGAGAGTGGGCAAGAACCGATTGTTTGCTCCAATAGTACCGCTATACAGCATCTTGCCACATTAAAGCTTTTCTTTACTCTCCATTTAATATCATTCCTAATGGCCAGTAGAAGAACACCTGAGGGTCTCCCTCTCATACCCTTCACAACAAATTCTGAGTACACAGTATAACTATCCAAAAGATACGACACAGTGAGCCAGGTTTCCTGAATACACAAAATGAAGAAATTCACAAGGATAGAACATATTTCTGCAGAATTTTTGAGAAACCAGGGGCCTCTAGAATTCCACGACACCGAGGAGAGATGTCCGATCCTGTTAAATATTAGGTTTCAGTCCCTGGAATTTTGAGATGGAATCACGAAGGCTTAGGGCCAGCCACCTCAAATTGGGATCATGAGACACCCCGGCCCCTAATTTAAATTCCTCCCTCCTTGGTGGTCATCAGTGATCCCTCTTGTCTCTCAGCGCATGGATTCAGGAAACCTGGACTATAGCTAAGAACATCATACCCAAATTTGTTGAAGGACTTCTTTCAATACCACCTCATAAACTGTCCGTGAGTAAAACACAATGCGTATGTGGTCATCATGATCAGGGTGTATACAATCCACAAGTTTTATGTCCCCTGATAAGCTTGTAATTTCATTAAATAGTGCCAGAATTCTCCAGCAATTTAGCGAGGCTGGCCCTCCGTGACTGAACATACAGTGGAGAATAATACTTGGGTCATCTAGAAAATGTGGCTGTCTCCACCCCACATCATTAAATTTGCTTTTGTGGATGGTTTATCGCCACCCCTACTAAGCCTCTGCCCTCT
Organism: Ambystoma mexicanum; assembly: GCF_040938575.1. Lineage (NCBI taxonomy): Eukaryota > Metazoa > Chordata > Amphibia > Caudata > Ambystomatidae > Ambystoma > Ambystoma mexicanum. The sequence goes on along the minus strand of NC_090940.1, from coordinate 489,986,850 downwards.
GGCTGCAAGTCCCTGCCACCCCTATCAGGGGCACCCTTCACCACCTCCAGTGTATTACTTTCTTGCATCCTACCACCTTCCCCACTGAGGATGGGCTTATATATACCACCCCTATCGGAAGGACCCTACACCAATGTATTAGCATCTTGCATCCTACCACAGGGATCTCCAGTGCCCTCACTCTGATTTTCCCAAATGATTTAGCATGTTGAATGGGAGTCCCTGGAGGTAGGTTTTCCCGCTGTTAAGTAGAAGATGCACAGGAGCTGCTGGTTCAAGGAAGTTTCCAGGAGGAGCCAGGAGCTGAATACAACACTTTCAAGTGATGAAATGCAGTAGTCACTGATGCAGGACTCTTTAGGACACTCTTCCAGATGGGGAATGGCAGGTTCCTTCAAAAGCCACAGCACATGGACGACAGCAGATGTCTCTCCAGTCGCCAACAAAAGAATCCTTCCAGAACAGGATTCCTTGATACTGGGATTCTGAAACTTGGCAGGAAGGTGACTTGTCGGACTAACTGATGACTACCTAAGTTCCTGGCAAAAATGCGTAACAGGAATGCTTCTGGCACAGTAGCCGAAAAAGGAGCTCATCACTCCACCAGAGTGGTCCTGGGACACTTCCGAATGCTACAGGATGCAGGATCGCGAGGAGGCATCGAGACTGGTTGGTCCCACCAGTCCAAGGGTTGAAGAACCGGCCTTCTCAGATCAGGTTGTCCAGCAGCGCTTCAATGGGACAGATGTAGGAAAGGTCGGCAGACCTCTTCAGAAGTTGTCCTTGGGTATTCAGTCAGCTGCATAGCCACACAGGATACTTGGCTCCTCTTCTGATCTTTTGCAATGCTGCAGGACTCCTCTACTTATTATAAATGTAGGTTATTGATAAAACAGAGTCCTCCAATAAAAGGATCTCCACCATCTATGCAAACCAGGAGTGATCCAATCAAGGACCACTGTGGGGATGACTCATGCATGCACACCAGACTCACTGGCACCAGTTTGTGTATTGGGAGCATACATGCTCAGCCCACTTCATGGACCCATGTACACATGACATGCACTATCCTGTGAAAACGGCAGCTTTTCCTTGCAAATGCATGACCATAGAAAGGAATGCCTGACCTGAAATGGCAGGAAGAAGGCCAAAGAGACGAAATGGTCAAAGAACAAGCAAAAAATCTTGTGGCACGGCTATCTTAGGTCACTAGCTACTATGTAATTTGGCAAACACTGTAAACACGAATGGGCATGATAAAAATATAGCAAACATGTTAAAAATGTAACTGCTGCCACAAGCTCGTCTTTAGGCACATTTAAAAGTAACCTGAAATCCCTTTGCACTGCATTGAAAGATGTTGTGTGCAATATAAAAAAGCTACCCAACAGGAAACAAGAAAAATTGTTGCCCAATTCCGACAGTCTGAAGGACTAGTCAGTTTCCCTGTGACAAAATGAGCAAAAAGGTAAAAAGTCAGAACAAGAACAAGGTGTAAGTCAAAAGCAAAACGTTTGGGGTCATAGAATTTGGAGGGAAAGTTGACTAAATGATAAATCTTTCATAAGTAACAGTAAGTGAAATCGTATGGCCCTGACAAAAATGTAACAAGCGGCATCACTCAGATTTGCAGCCCGATTCAATCACAGAAAATATATTTAGAAATTCAGTACATGAAGTGTTTATAAAAACTGTGTTAAATTCTTTCAGAAACAGATACGTATGCCAAGCATAGAAGTCACATGGGGCTGGCAGGTTCAAGTGTCACATTTCCAACATCTGACACCACTAAAGTGTCGCCTTGCTGAAAGAAAGACTGCCTACCACACAATCCTATTCTGATACATATGGGCGTTAGGATGGGCATAGAAGTGTCTTCATCTCCGCAGTCAAGGGTTCTATAGACTGGGCATGTGTCTGATTGCTAAGATTAGGGTCTAGCTCGCTCTGGCAGCCTGTTACCCTGATAGGATGCTCATGGCATGAAGGTTTTATTCTAGTTGCAGCCATCTTTAAGAACCTTTTGGGATTGTGTGCCAGTATGTATTGTTTGGTCTGTCTTTGGAAGTATTGAAAGCTAACTTTCTTTTTGTTGCTCAGATTTGATTTGATGTGAGTCATTCATACATTGCAACAGTCAAAAGGTCTCCACATGTTCGATACTGTTCGTAAAATCACCCAGTACAGTGCACATTGATGGTCTTAGCATGACAGACGATCTTCAATAATTGTAATCAATGGAGTAGAGATTATGTTAGTTTAATTAGAGAGACGGGCTATATACAAATGCCCATCACTTCAAATAATTATCGTATAAGAAGATATTTATTGTTTTTGGACTAATGGATCTGTTAGCATGGCAGTAGCCATCAACAGGAGCACAGCAGGCATGCCAAAGAGACTGGCATACTATTCTTTATATGGCGGTGAGGGGGGGGTATGTTATGTACCTCGAAGCACAGCAATAGGATTGCTTAAATTCAAACCTGTGGCTCTCAGATCTGCACAGTTCACACAGCTGGCACATTAGCCAGGAAAGTCGCCATCCAATTTGCTGTGGGGCACTATTATAGGGCGAATTAAAGCGTGCAGTCGCCCAAGGTTGGACACATCTCTGACCTAATCATGTGGGTCTAGAATATTCTCGAAATAAAGTGCTGCAGCTGTGTTTTTAACATATTCACTGAAACTACTGTGTGAGGGCTGTGCCTTAAGCATTTGCTGCTGCAATCTAATTTGCCTTGGCAGTTCAACAATCAAGTAGCCTCTTCATGAAATGAGCCTTCGAAGCAGTATTATTTGAGATTACAGAAAGCCGGGGATCCACTGGATCACAGAGAACAAAACGTTTTTGCAGCACAGGATGTTGTGAATACATTTTGTATTCATTGACCAATTCTGACGTTAGTCCACATTTCTGGGTGGGGGGGGGGGCTTATTGGAGTGACTACTGCGGAATATATATATATATATATATATATATATATATATATATATATATATATATATATATATATATATATATATATATATATATATATATATATGTTTGAATGTGTGCTGAGAAAGGACAATCTGCAGAGGAATATTTCTCACTTTGAAACCAAAATTAAAAAAGAGCTACACTAAGCTGAAACTCGTGATATTCATTTGTTCTGTCATGTATATCACTAATAACTGGTTTGTTAATTTCGGTTTAATCAACCCTTTTCAAGACATGTTAGGCATGGACCAAGATACCTTGGTTGGCCTGGGTGAAAAGCACTCCTGGATGTCTACGACAATGACATTTAAACATTTGCTTTTGGAAGTGGGGGAGAGATTTCGGGATTTGAGAAGGTAATCAATTAATAAAAAAAAAATGGCTTGTTTTCCATGTATAAAGTGCACTAAGCCCGGGGGCATCAAGGCGCTGTTACAGATCCAGTTACACATACAAAAAGAACACAGCGGTCATCTGGACAAGTGGTTAGGGCCACATTTATGCACCCCACCATATGTAGTTATGCAAATAGCCAGGTTTTTAGTGATCTCCTGTAGACCCAGTACGATGTACCCGCTTTCAATGAAGGGGGAGCGAGTTCCAATGTTTTGCTGCAAAGGTGGGGAAGCTTGCACCGCTAGCTTTAGCAAGTATGTATTTCAGGTGCAGTCGTTTGTTGCTGTAGGCTGCTCTTCCAGGTCTGTTGAACTGAACCCTGACATTTTTCTGAGTCAGGTATGAGGGGCAGAGTTTGAGAGACATCTGTGTGTGATGGATAGTGACTTGAAGATAATGCACTCTCTGATAGGAAGCCAGTGGACCTTTTGCTTGGCAGCAGAGATAAGTTCACTTCTTGTGAAAATAAGTGCTGCTCAAATGGTACTGTTCAGGATCACATGTAGCTTGGAAATATTCTGGCAGGAAGTGCCAGCACATAAGGCATTGCAGTAATCCAACCTTGATCCTATGATTGCACGAGCAATAGTGAGACAACTGTCTTGGGAGAGGGAGGACCTAGCAGCATTAATCAGTTTGGTTGTGTGTGTCAATGAGGAAGCAATAGCGTTCACTTGGCGTGTAAGTGAAAGTGTGGAATCAAGGTATGCACCAAGGGGTTTCACTGTGGATGAGACAGGAATTTATATCCCATCAATGCAGAATGATGTGTAGTGGGCCGCAAGATTCCTGATTACAGTCGGCAGATCCACCAGGATGAGCTCTGTCTTATGGGTGGCCATCCATGCCTGTATTATGGCGTAAACATTGCTTAATGAGTGGGTGTCTTCTAGGTAGTTACCGGACAAGGGTAGGACGATTTGTGTGTCATCATCATAGTTTGAGTAGGATATGCCAATGGAGTCAAGTAGGTCAAAGAGGGGTCTGGTGAAAATGTTTTAAAGGGTAGGGGGACATACAGGAGCCTTGTGGGACTCGGCAAGGTATGGGGGCTGGTGGGGCACTGTGGTTGTCAGCGAACACTCTCATGGTTCTGACCTCAAGGATGGAAACCACCCAGATAGTGGCTTCAGTCGAAAAGTTTGCAGCAACGGTCAGGTGATCGACCAGATCGAAAGCAGCTTGAGAGATCCAACAGTAGGAGCAGGGCAGATTTTCCCTGATCTCTAATCTCATCCAGCTAGTTTTTGAGTCATGCAGTGCAGATTCCGTGCCGTAACCAGGTCGGAATCCAGATTGTCATATGCCCAGGATGTGGTGGGTTTCCAGGAATTGTTGGATATGTAAGTATGCAGTCCTGTCCAGAATTCTTAGGAGAAATGGCACGGTGGAATGGGGCGATGGATGTTGTGGGCTTCAGGATCAAGAGATGGTTTTTTGAGTAGGGGGAGTACACATGCTTATTTGAGGTTGGCTGGCACTTGGCCTGATGGAAATGTGGCATTAATGAATTTAGTGATGAACGGGATCAGTTTGTCTGCGCAGTCCTTAATGATAGTGGCGGGCATCTGGAGGGTTTAAGGCTCTTGAGAATCGAGGCTAGTTCAATCTGGGAGACAGTGCTAAAGTGGAACAATGGGGCTTGGTTGGTCTCATGTGTGGTCCCTCAGTGGAGTGAGGACAAAGGAGTAGCAGGAAATTTGAGCAAGGATTGATTGTGGATGATTTTTTTTGTGTAGCGTCTCAGTGTTTTCTGGCATTGCTGTTTGGATTTTGGAGCACCAGGCCTCATCTTTGATGATGATGCTAGGGTGGGTATCTGGGGTTTCTTATTCCCTCAGGATTGTGAAGATCTTGCTGTTATTGGATATGGCATTGGCGATTTTTGGAGTGTAGATATTGGATTTTGCTAATATGATCGCTTGTCTATATTGTTTGGCTGCTGCAGAAAATTTCATTTTAGAGGGAACTGAGGGTGGTTTCTTCCAGTTGGCTTCAGCCAGGCATTGGATTTACGCACCTCAATGAGTTCAGGGGTGTACCGGGAGTTTGCGTGTTTGGCTTTTTGGGATTTTCTAAGTGCTACTTGGGCAACTGCATCCACTGCAGAATATAAGATACTTGTGAACAAATTCAGCAAGAGTAAAGGGGTAATTGGAGTGCAGGTGTCGTGGTTGAAGAGCTTTCAGGAGAAGTACAATGCTATCCTTGTGAGATTGCATGAACTGTGTGTCCAGGCAGGGGGCAGGGAGGGATGAGCATGTGTGGTAATCTCCAGGGGCGAGGTAGTGAAGGACACTATATGGTGGTCAGTCCATGGGAAGGGTGTGTTGGCAAGGATAGCCACCTGGAAGTTGAAGTCAGCTACCCAATCTAGAGTGTGGCCCTTGGTGTGGGTGGGATTCTGGACACAGTGTCGCAAGCTAAAGGCACTGAGTAAATTGGCTACAGTAGATGCATGTGAGTCAGTTGGGTCATTAAGGCCCAGGTTGAGGTCGCCTAAAAGGATAATTCTGGAAGTAGGCTTGATTTTGAAACCCATGGCATGCGTGCCATCCTCTTAAAAAAGTAAGGATAGGGCCAGGGGGTCAATATGCAACAGAGATTGTCATGCTGTCAGTTTGAGAAACGGAAGCTTGGCTAATAGAAGGTCGCAGTTGGCAGCCATAGTTATGGTGTCATTTCTGATAGGGATGGATTCTTTGGCAATCAATGCTACCCCCCACCGCTAGCAGACAGTCTATCAGTCCTGTCTATGATATAGCACGATGGGATGGCAAGGGATAGTGCTGGTCCAACAGCTGGGTGGAGCCATGTTTCTGAGATAGCCAGGAAGTCTAGGCTGTGGGTGCTGTTAAGGTCATTTATGTCAAGGGCATGAGCATGGATGGATCTAGCATTCATCAGGGCCCCAGTTATGGAGCTGGAGAGTGAATCAGATATTTTGGAAACAGGCAGTTTGAGAGGCAATGTTTGGCTATGCTTTGGGTGATTGGTGATTTGTGCCTTGTGTCTTGGCTGTGAGATGTGTGAAGAACAGGATTTGGCATAGGAGAAATACAGATTAGGTGTCAAGAACATGGCAGGGTATCACCATTCACCAAGTTGGTGGTTCCTGATCTGATTGCTTAAGGGCGTGATATGGGCGGAGCTATGCATGTTCTAGAACCAATACTATTATTTCGGTGAACAAGGCTCTTGGGTAGAATGACAATAAAGTCTGTGGGAGTAAGCTGATGGGCTGCATGTCTGGATGTACTCTGATGGTCATACCGTGAACATACTGGTCTGGGTTGCAGGTGTGAGTAGGTGTCAATATGTAAGCATAGAGTAGGTGGCACAGAGCGGTTGGGTCGGGACTCTCTAGCTTTAAGAGAGCAAACCTTGGTGGTGTGAGTGGCAGAATTGCAGGTTGCCATGGTTTTTATCATATAGACTGTGTCTAGTGAGTTGGGGCACCACTGAAGAGTGAGTGCAGGAGTGAAGTCCAGGGTGGGATGAGGTGGGTGGGTGGTGCAACCTGCACCTGCCAGGCAAAGGGTACAATCTGTGGCACCATGGGATGCTTGGTATCTATTGGGCCAAGGGGGGCCTGTGTGGCTATTGGGGCAATTGCACTGGTGTGGATATGTAATGGTACGGACCAGTAACGCTTGAATGTTGGGTAGGTGGAAGTAATTTGCCATGGTGCGGGTTCAGCATTTGAAGAGGGCCTCTTGGCTAGGTGCACCATGTGCTGAATGGAGCAGGGTGTTAGGTGCAACGCTCCAGGCACAGTACAGGACAAGGTGCAACATTTCTGCAGTGGATCAGGGTGATGTTTGGAACTGGCCTGATCGGGCTCGTCAGGGAATCGCTTAGTGTGATCACATAAGTAGCACACTACATCCGCATGGTAGGCAGCCATATAAGAAAGTCGGGAGGACTGGCTAGCAAAGCTTGTGGTTGGTAGGAGGTGGTATGGGCTCAGGAGCATGATATTCTCACAGTAGTCTAATTGAACATACCTACCGGCTACAGGTAAATGGGAGCTAACCATGTCTACAAGTAGAATAGGTTTACACAATGCTGTGGCTGGATTGGAAAAGTGAGTCCAGCAGTCCAGGCAAAGCAGGCAGCTCATAGTAGGGAGCTGCCATGAAAGGGTCCCTGTGTTCCTCAAAGCCCAGATATGGGAAGACCTTATGAGTGGACCTTTGGAGAGGGCCGGCTTCACCTGCCTGCTCCCCCAGATTGGGCAATTTGTTTCTGACTGCATCCAATCCGGAATGTAGTTGGAAGGCATCTCGGCACATAATAGGAACAAACATATGGGGGGCCATTTTTAAAGGGTGCTGCGTCCTAACTTCCAGGTAAAGTAGACCAGCAGGGTTACATTCTGAGGCATCTTTTGGGATTTTATTTCTTCAATCTGCATATTTTCAATCTGGGTAGTCATCTCGAGGCAATTGAGCACAGAGCCTGCATCCAGAGACAGCGCATGGTGATCCAGAAAAAAACTCCATGCTGTCCTGGTAACTGAAACATAAGGGTATATGGGGATGGGGGCTTGGGGGCTTATGTGACCTCAAGTATTCAAAATGAGGGGCAGGAAGCTCTTTAAGCAGTTCAGAATATGATGCCTTTCTCTTGGATATCTAACTACTAAGTGGAGTATGATGTCATGATCTAGACTCTGAATATGATAAGACTGTCAATACTTTTAAACCATTGTTATCGCAAATGGGAGTGGCTCCTATTCTTCTTTAGGTCAAACAATAGGAAATCATGTAAGGAGGCCATATTACACATCCACAGAAGATGAGAGGGTGACAAAAGTAGTGTCTCACTATCTCAATGCAGCCTGCACCAAAAGAACAAAGGACCTTTCTCTTTAGATTTTCAGGTCTTGCTGGTAGCTGAGAGAAAGGGAATGGGGTTGTTTCTATGAAATGTGTAATTCGCATTGCTCAGTCCTAGAATGGGTTTTCTTATTTTAGGAAGTGTGCACTACCCAACTCATTTGTAATGCACATTTCTATGATTGTATTGTTCTTGTTATAGTCTAATGGTTTTTGCTACCCAATACAGGGATGGTGATGATAATGATGATATTGAGGAAGAGATAGCAAGCACGAGATGAAGTGAGACAGAGAGAAAGATACAAAGAAGGACAAATGGAGATGGAAAATAAAAAAATAGAGGCCACCATAGAGAGGGGGGTCATAGAGACAGATAACTGGATCAACAGAGAAAATATGCCTGAGACAGTTGGACTATGGATAAAATATAAATACTATTTCAAAGAAGGATAGTGAAAAAGGAGAAGGACTGTTATGATGGAGGTCTATGATGAAGGCCTTTGATGACGGAGGACTGTGACAAAAGGGAAGGACTGTGACAGTAAATAAATAATGTGATGAAGGAGATGCACTGATGTAGGACTGTGATCAAGGAGACGGATTGATGAAGCTCTGTGATGATCGAGAATGATTTTGTCAAAGGACTCTGTTAAAGGCGAATGATGCCGGACACTTTAAAGACATTGGTGAAGGAGAAGGACTGTGATGTAGGTGTGTGATGAAGAGTAAAGATGTGCAAAGGGAAAAGAAAAGGACTGTGGCAAAGAAGGACTATGAAGAAGGACTGTGACACCAGAATTTAACTTTGAGGAAGGAGAAGAGCTGTGAGGAAGTCAAAGGACTATGATAAAGTTGACAACGACAAATTACTGCAACAAAGAACTGATGAAGGAGAAATACTGTGATGAAAGACTGTTGAAGGAAAAGGACAGTGACAAAAAGAACATTTGACAAAGAAAATGTTTTGTGGCAAAGGATTGTTGAAAAAGAGAGGAGGCCTGGTATGAAGGACTAATGCAACGGTGAAGGACTGTGACAAAGGACTGTGTCAGAGATAGCCTCAGAAACCCAAATACAAAGATGATGGTTTTAAGGTGCGCTATTAATAATTTAAACCACTGTTCTGTGAAGACAGAAATTGTGTAAACAAGGGGTGGGCGGTCCATATGGCTCTCTCAACCTCCCCATAAAAAACCTAAGGGCCATGGCATTTTCTATGTATCGCCCACTGTGTTTTTTTAAGGAATACTTTTGGTCTGTTTGAACTTCTGCGTGTCACCAGGGTTTCTCTCTCTCTGTTACCAGCTGTATTACAATCTACATATTTATCTCTGCTCTCCTTCCTCTTTGATCTTCCTTATCTCCATCCCTCTCAACCTCAACCTGTATCCCTTCCTTTTCCTCTCACCTTTCTCACTTCTTTTTCCCCCAATTTACTAACTTCTCCTTCTCGCACTCCTCAAACTCTCATTTCCTATCTGCTATTCTAGCACTTCTTGCACCTCTCTCCTCTCCCCTCACTACCTCATCTCTCTCACTCTCCTTGCACCCTCTTCTTTCACCTCTGTTCCTCAATGACCCTCTTCCAATCTTCTATCTCCTGATCTTATCACACTCTGCCTGTTTCTCCTCACTACCTTCCTCCTTCTTCTCTCTGCCCTCCCCACTATCCCTCCAACTACCACCCTTTTCTTTCTTCCCACTCTCCATCCCCACACTCTTTGCCACTTTCATTCAGTCACGCCCTCTCTAGATACCCTACACTTCTTCCCCTACATCTCTCTCTTTCACTCACCTTGTATACCCCCTTACCTCACTACAGTCAACGTGCACAGCTCTCTCCTAAATACAAAACCTTACTTGCATCCTCTCAGAGCACTACCACACCCTCCACAGTACTCCACTCCACGGACTTGCTATGCCATTACTCCACCTGACCTCAACTAAACACCTTTTCATCTCCTCTGTGCTGGCTGGGATTTTATAGCCGAGCATACTATGACAAATCTAGACTATTTGTCCCTTCTCCCCAGAGAGGAACCACGCCCATTGAAGCTACGGAGGTAGGCCTGATAAGCAAGAGCCTGTCTACGGGTCTGGGAAAGTGGGATCTCCCTAAGTGCGACTCCCCCCGAGAGAACAAGGACTCTGATTCCTATATGGAACATCCTATTAAGAATACATTGTCTGCATATATGGGAATCGTAAATACTTATGTTAATCTGTTTTGGTTTCAAACAATAGTGACATTACAACAATCTCTTTGGCTTCAGGTAATGCTGGATACTCCCTGAGCTCAACAGTCCAAAAGGAACGGCAAACACCTTTTGGTTGTGGTGGCAAACACAAAAAGATGAGGGATCTTGAATGGAGGAGAAAGAATACTCCAAGAATCCTACACAGAAGTGAGCCTCTTAGGGCTGGGCCACCCACACGTCCAACACGCCTTATCTGGGGTATGATATGAAATGATATTTTATTTTTATCAAACTCGTACGCAAGTGTTACAGGGGAGAACACAACACAACGATCTTACTAGGCCCAGTGACATTGGGAACGTGCAAGTGCATGGGAATGGGAAAAGGGAAAAAGTGCATGGAAGACGGAGAGTGGAAAGTGCGCATCAGAGGAGAGCAGCATACAAAATAATAATAAATAAAAATAAATAGAAAATGGAGGCAATAAACAGGCTGACTCTGACATACACCCGGTTAGGCTGCCTATCCCAGGCCAGGAGGGGTCTCTGCTCCCCTCTGGAATGGTCAAGCACTTGAACCTATCACAACAGTGATAAAAAGAAAGGCATATGACAAAGAAGGACTGTGGCAAAGAAGAACTGTGACAAAGGACTGTGATGAAGGAAAAGGACTTTGAGGAAGAGGAGTGATTGTTATAAAGGACCACTCCAATAATGAAGAATGACTCTGATGAAGTCGAAGACTTTTGATGAAGGATAAAGAAAAAGACAAATAAGAAGAATACAGATGAAGAATTGTGTCAAAAGTGAAGGCTTGCGATGAAGAACTGTGAAGAAGGAGGAGGAGTGTGCTAAAGGAGAAGGACTGTGATGAAGGAGAGGACTATGATGAAGGATACGGACAGAGATGAAGAAGGACTGTGGTGATGGAGAATGACAGATGAAGGATATGTACTGTGAAAAAGAGCATAACTCTGATGAAGAACAATGATGAAAGAGTGGAACTTTGATGAAGGACAATGATGAAGAAGACATGTGAAAAAGACAAACGTATGACAATGAAGAAACATTGTGACAAATTAAAAGGACTATAACAAAGGAGAAGGGTTTTGATTAAGCAAAGTTTGATGAAGGAAAAAGGACTGTGATGAAGAAAAAACGACTGTGACAAATAATAAGGGTCAAAATGAAGGCGAAACACTATGATGAAGGTGGAATGTTATGATGAAGTAGAAGAATTATGAGGAAGCAGAAGGACTGTGATTTGCTCTGACAAAACTGAAGGACTGTGGTGAAGGAGTACTATGAAGGAAAAAGTCTGTGATGAAGGAGAAGGATTGTCATATATGAAGGGCTATGATGAAGTAAATGCACTATGACAATGAGGAAGACTATGATGAATGAGAAAGACTATGACACAGCAAAAGCACTGTGTTGAAGGTCTGTGACAAAGGAGAAGGACAGTGATGGAGGAGAAGGACTGTGATGAAGAACAGTCACAATGGAGAATGACTGCATTGAAAGACTGTGATAAAAGAAACAGACTTTGAAAAAGGATGACTTTGACAAAGAGAAGAGCTGCAAGTTTGATCCCATTAAAGAAAAGGTAATCAACAAAGAAATAATGCATGAGATGACTGTGTGAAAGGAAAACCTGTGATGAAGGAGACAGTCTGATGATCGACTGTGAAGAAGGACAAGGTCTGCGATGAAGGACTTTAAAAAAGGAGAGGCACTGTGATGGAGAAGGGTTGTGGCAAAGCAGAATAATTGTTATGATGGCTTGTTACAGAAGAGAATGCCTGTAATAAAGGAGAAGGATTGTGATGAAGGACAATGGGCCTCATTACGAGCAGGTCGGTCCAGTAACAACGGTGCCAGTAAGCCTACAAGCACCGTTTTTACCGGACCGGCACACTCCGAGTCTGTGGGCGGCTGCCATCCCACCCGCCAGGTATGACATGATGGGCGGGGACAGCACCCGCCCGCAGACTTTCCAGGAAGCATCAGCACCGTTATTAACGGTGCCAGTGCTTCCGTCATCCCCATTTTCATTGATATGATAGGTTATTTATCTGCTTCCAAGACGAGCACATTGCCCCTGAGCTGTCATCCCGAGTGCTATGGGACTCAAATGTGAATGGGGATTTACATTTTTCAGTGCCTGACTTCCAGGAACATCAGGGTCGTAATCCCCCCGATGTTTCGGCTGAGCCAGGCGCCGGAAAAAATCACAACTATGGGGGCAGCCTGCCGGTTTTACCGGCACGGCTACCACCAGTGTTGTGATGAGGCCCAATGACTAAGTTAAAGGACTGTGATAAAAGATAAGGAATTGCAACAATGACTGTGTTGAAGAAGGATTGTGATGAAGGAGAGGGATTGTGATATAGGACAAGGACTATGATGAAGGGGAATCACTTTAGCACAGAGGAATATTAGGGTGAAGGAGAAGTACAATGATGAAGCAGAAAAACTGTTTTTAAGGTCTGTATCAAATGAGAAGAATTGTGACACAATAGAATGTGCTGAAAGACTATGCTGAAACAAAAGACTGTGACAAAGGAGGACTGTGACAAAGATGAAGGACTGTGATGGAGGTCTGCTGAAAGAGAAGAACTGTGATATAGAACTGACTGATAAAGAAGAAGTGCTTTGACGAAGGCCTGACAAAGGACACAGACTCTGACAAATGATAATGACTCTGCTAAGGGATGTATACAGGCAAAAGGCGATGATGAAGGAGTTTGACTGTGATGAAGGGGAAGGTCTGTGACAAAGGAGGATTGCGGCAAAGGATTGCAACAAAGAAGAAGCACTGTGATGGAGAAAGGCTGTGACAAGGAAGTGTGATAAAGGAGAATGACTGTTATAAAGGACAAGGAATATTATGAATGAATGTAATATAAAAACATTTTCTAAGGCAGACCATTCACCAAAGCTCCAGACTGCAACATGGAAGGACTGTAATGAAGAAGAAGGACTTTCGTGACTAAGGGCAGTGGTGAAGAAGGTATATGATCAAAGGCAGGACTATTATGAAGGAAGACTGTGATAAAGGTGAAGAAGGACAATTACAAACAACTGTAATGAGGGAGAAGGACTGTGATAAAGAAGATCAACTGTGATGATGGACTGTGCTGAATACCAAGGACTGTGATGAAGGACTTTAAAAACAGGAAGGGTGGTGATGGAGAAGGTTGGTAACAAAGCAGATAAACTGTGGTGAAGGATTCTGGCAGTAGAGAAGGACCATGATGAAAGGGAATGACTAGGATGATGGACTGTGACAAAGGAGAATAACTGCATTGAAAAACTTTCAAATTAAAAACATTGTGGCAAAGGAAAACAACTGTGCTGGAGGTGTAATGAAGGAGATTGACGGTATCAAAGAACCGTTGCTGCAGAAGGATTGTGATGAAGGCAAGAACAAAAGAGAAGGACATTGCTAAGGGATGTGTGAGTTTGAGGGCTAAGGATTGTGATGTAGGAGAAGGAAAGATTGATGCGAAGGACTATAGTGAAGAAGAAGGACTGTAATGAAGGAGAAGATCTGAGACAAAGAAGAAATGTGACAAAGATGTGTAAAAATTAGAAGGACATTGCTAAGGGATGTGTGAAGTCTAATGACTGTGATGTAGGAGAAGGAAAGACTGATGCGGAGGTCTATAGTGAAGGAGAAGGACTGCAATGAAGGAGAAGATCTGAGACAAAGAAGAAATGTGACGAAGATATGTAAAAAAGGATGAAAAAGGGCTCTGACAAAGAAATGTGACAAAGGAAAATGACTGTGATGAACTGCTGTAACAAAGATGAAGGACTGGAACAGAGAAGGACTGTGATGAAGGATAAAGACGGTGATGATAAAAGACTGTGATGAGGGAGGGTGTATATCCCAAAGGACATGTTCAAAGGAAAAGGATTGTGATGAAGGAGAAGGACTATTATGAAGGAGTACTGTCACAAAGGAGAAGGAATACCTTGTCAAAAGACTGTTGTGAAGGAAAAGGACTGTGATTAAGGACAAGGACTTTGATGCAGAACCTCAACAAAGATGAGAGACTGTGATAGACAAGGGCTGTAACAAAGCAGAGGAACTTGATGATGGACTGTGACAAAAGAGAAGGACTGTAATGAAGGAGATGTATTGTGCTGATTTACTGTTAGAAAGGACAAGGAATGAGATGAAGGACTTTAACAAAGAAGAACTAAATGGAAAAGGACTGCGACAAAGCAAAATAACTGTGATGGCATTGTGACAGAACAGAGTGACTGTGTTGAAGGAGAAAGACTATGAGAAAGGACTGACAAAGGAGAAGTACTGACAAAGGAAAACGACTGTGACAGGGGAAAGGACTATGGATAAGAGACTGAGATGAAGGACTTTGACAAATGGAAAGGATTGTGACGATGAACCTCTGTGATAAAGAGCTGATGAAGGATTAAGACTTTGATGAATATGGTCTGTGATGAAGTAGACGGTCTGACAAAGGGCAACTTCTGTGAAAAAGGAGAGGAATTGTAATAACGGACTGTGATTAAAGATAAGGACTGTGATGAAGGAGCATGACAAAGAGTAGGAATGTGATGAAGGACTATGAAAAAGAACTACATTGAAGGGCAGTGAAGGAAAATTATTGTGACAAAAGAGAATAACTGATAACTCACATGGATTGTGATGCATGGGAAGGACTGTGACAAGAGAGAAGATATGTGATGAAGTAGAATGACTGAGATGAAGGACCGTGTTGTCTGAGAAGGACTCTGTTGAAGGAAGAGGTTTGTGAAGAAGGAGGATTCTGATGGAGAAGGACTGTAATAAACACTGTCATGAAGGGGAAAGACTATGATGTACTTTGGGGAAGCAGAAGTACTGTGGTGAAGGAGAAGGACCATGAAGAAAGGCTGTAATGACTTGGAGGACATGTGATGAAGGATATTGTCTGATAAAGGGGAAGGGAAGTGATGATTTCAAATTACTTTAATGAAGCACTGTGAGAAAGGAGAAGGGCTTTGAGAAATATGCACTACAGTGAAGGAGAAGCACTCTCATGAAGGAGAAGGGCTGTGATGTAGGACTAATGAAGGAAAAGGACTGTGATGAAGGAAAAGGATTGTGATGAAGGAGAAGGGCTATTAAAAATGACTGTTATAAAGGAAAAGTACAGTGATCTTAAATTACTTACAAGGACTATGGCAAATGAGGGCTGTGATGAAGAAGAAAGACTGATAAAGGACAGTGATAAAGGAGAAGGTCTGTATGCAAGTTTGTTTGTATGAGAGGGATTGTGATGTTGGTTTGTGTGAAAGGATAAGGGCTATGATGAGGGCGAAGTGTCGTGAAGTGTTTCCTATGTTCCACTCTCTGCCAGAGCGTGTGCTGGAAGGCTGCTTTTTTGTGTGCTGTTGGACCCGCGTTTGCCTTGTTTTGAAAAGGGCTCCTGCCGCTATAAAGATTCTTCAAAAGCCACTTCCTACCACAAAGCGACGTGAAGAGTTGTGAAGTGTTTCCTGTGTTTGTGGTGGATGGAGGTGGCTGGTAATAGGACCCACAGTCTCAGAGATCTGTGTAGAGATTACTGATCACGGCCTGCACAGAGGGCAGTTGTTAGCCCGCCTTGCCCCCTGGCATGGCGGACGGAACAAACTTACCAAGCTGTACTGTGTGTTTTCTCCTACTGCTATTTGCTGGTCTCATCACCTGTGTGTGCTGTTAACTATTCGCTATGAAGCTATGTAAACAGAGGAAGTGCACATTGAGGACCCTCACGTGCAAGGGAGTAAAAGTTGTCTGCAGCCCCAATCCATCTTGTACTGCGCTTACACCTAAGTTAGCTTAGTTCGGTTGCACAACAGCCTAAATTATTGGTATTTTTATCTCCAGCTCCCACCCAATGTTAAAACCATAGCAACCCGAGTCAATGATCTTCCATTGCCAACTGACACACTTGCTCAAGATATCCCCAGCCCGAATGTTTCCACCATTGACAATAATCACTCGCTTTTGAACATGTGTTTAGGGCTAAGGCATGATTTAGTGGGAGAATGCCAGCCACTAAATGGAAAGCATCAGGATTTTGGAAACATTATGGGGACCAACCTCTTGGCTAGTCCGGATCTTTAGAGGTTGGCCTCAACATCTGATTTTTCAGAATCATCCAGTGATGACGAGAGCATTGCTCTAAATAAGGCCCTAACGTATGCCAAAGAGAAAGACAGTGATAATGCCCACATTATAGCACGGAGTAACTGCATAAACAAGATTGATGCCCTGAACTCCTTGTGTAAAATCATGGCAGAAGACCAATGGGATATGAAATGTATCATGGCTACGGTAGTAGGATCCTTTCTTTTGGGCTAAATCACTAATGCTTCAGATTATATAAAGTTCAAGTCTGCCAATGGCGAGGAGGGGGCAACATCCAACTTTAGTCCACCATTGGACCCCATTTTTGGGATTCTCAACAAGAAAGTGGGGGGCTCTTTGCCAGTCATCCCTCAGTGAGTTTTCAACTTGTCACGGGTGGTGGAAGGGCAGGCCGTGGGTGTAGTATGCTCATCACCAGAAGTAGTACCTATTATCAATTCAAGGAGGAGAAATTGCTGAAGAAGGCATTGACTCATTTTGAAAAGGAATCTGGGCTTGAAGGAGGCGTGGCAGGGCAGTCGACTCAGCCCCATGCTGGGAGGAGGGCTACTTCAAGCGGGGAGGGCCCCATTGTAAAAGAAGCTACAGTTTCAAAACCATAAAGGGATGGCACCACAAGGGATGTGCACTTACAGGGCCCCTTGGATGGTTGGGCCATATCTAAGGGGCCCAGGTTCCAGGCCTGCTCAGTGTTACAAACTAAGATGACAAGCCCTGAACCCATTGGGCCCTACTCGGACCCTGGGCATCCCTCTGTGGGAAAGGCACTGGAAGGCCCATTATGGCCATTCCACACTGTGGTTCCGTCTTTGATGGAGACATTTTTCCATGCCGAAGTAAGACCAGGAGCCTCTCATAACACTCCCTTGATATCCAGCAACTTGGTGCGTTTACCTGTTGGGAGTTGGGTAATTCTCTCAGAACTAAATCTGGCATGGGATAGCCCATTCCTGAACCATACCATCCAAACTTCATGACATTGGTCCCTAGTGCCCAATCTGGTGGACTTAAGTACGACGGATATGACTTGCATTGAACTACCTGCCTTGGATGATTGCTATAATTGGGCTTTGATTGAGTTTGTATCCCTGGTGGTGGTAGCCCTGCTGTGCTCATGCATTGCAGAGCTCCATGGCCTCAGATTCGAACTGACGGTGTGTAGAAAGACAGTGGCCAATCTGGATGTGGTAACTAGACCTCGGGTAAACCCCCTGGTGTTGTGAGTATGGAAAGAGCCAGCCTTAGAGCATCACTAACCCATTTTAAATGTGTCTCGTATGCTCTTGCAAACAGAGTCCCCTGACTTATGGACACGCTGACAATGGGCAGCAATTGCACCTCTTCCTATCTGAAAGTTATCAATTGGCTTTGTTGGAACACGAGAGGGCACAGTTCAATCCTAAATCAGTGTCCAGGGCTACAGCATACAACAAATTGCGAGGTCTTTTTTTATTGCAGGAGACCTGGCTTACATCTCCTTTCAGGCTTGATGGCTCCCAAACTATTTTCCGGAATGACACTCAGTCTGATAAAGGTAGAACAAAATGTGGTAGGGCGATTGGTGCCAGGTCGCACATTAGCATCAAGCCCTTTTCTCCATGATTTGGAATCTCATTATATTCCACCAGCAATAATTATCTTGTCGGGAAATAAGCTGCAATCTATGCTGGTTCTCAATGTATGCATGGCCAAATTGGAAGCTGCTTTAGATCCCAATATTTTCCCCGTATTGGAACATATGATTGCAGCATGGGAGGTCTGGTACCCTAAAGGTTTGTTGATGATAGCTGGGACTTTAATTCTCCCTCACTGTTTGTGCACTTTGATACATCAGCTACCTGTAAGGGTTCTATTTCTAAACAACAAACGCTAGGGACCTATTCTCAGCAGTGCACAAAATGGGGGAGGCTCATTCAGACACATGATTTGGCCTGTCTGCATGCTAAACAACTAAATGTGGTGCTTTGGTTTTAACACTTGACCAACCACACATTTCTAACTTGGTCTAGTACCTTGGTAAAGCATATTGCTTTATTGCATGTAGGCACCAATCCCACCACTAACATCCAATTGTATCACCTTATATGGTCTGATATTAATAGTAGCAGACTAGCTGGCTTCTTTACTATTCACAGTCTAGCAGTGGTCTACTGTTTGATTAGGAAACAGTGGAGCATCCAAAATGTTATGAAGATTTTGGCTGGCCATTTATCTCTATAACAATGGGCCAAGCTTTGCTTGGAATCTCGTAGTGGGGCATTTCATAGTATAATTCAGAGCAGGAAAAGCAAATACAGAAAGTCAAGAGCTGGGATTAATAATAGTCTGAGTTTAAAGAATGGGGAAAAGCATGAGCTCTCCAATTTGGCTACCAAATACAGAAATTGTCTCAGTATGTATAAGTGCACCCTATCCAATGCCAATTGGTCCTTTTTTCCAGTTCCTTAGCTCCAATGATAATAAGAGGTTTTGGTGTTATATTAGGGAATATTAAGTTGGTGGTATGAACATGACATGGTTACCATATGGGAACAGAATTGGATAACATTCATCAAAGGACTTCATTATAAATTTCCTGATTTGCACACTAACCCCTTAGTGTATAGTTACAAAGTCAACAGGGAACATGACTTTGATGAATTGGACGTATGACTAATTATAAAAACCCTTAAAAATTCAAGAGCTCCTGGCCCTGACGGTTTGGCCAATGCAATGCTCAGGTCTAATCCGGAGATGTGGGCCCACATTCTCTATTACTTGTTTGTGGATACTTGGAGGACTGGTATCATTTCTTCTAGTTGGAGGACATCTATTTTGATTGTGGTCTCCAAAAATGGTGTGAATCCTTCAAATTATCATTTTTTAGCAATGCTGGACACCATTTCAAAAATATTTTCTTCCATTCTCTTCAAATAATTTAATCGGTGGGTTGAATCCAATCAGTTATTGCATACATGTAATACAGGCTTTTGCAAGCACCACTCGACTTCACATAATATAAGCATTCTTTTAAGGCTCATATCATCTGCAGTGACTGAGGGCAAGCCTTTATATATTTGCTACATGGATTTTTTAAAGGCTTTCAACACCATTAATCAGTCTTGTCTCTGTGCAAAATTGAGGGAATGGAGCATGACCCTCAACTTCTCTTCTTCATCCAGTCCCTCTATACGGACACTATAGTTAAAATTCAAATTAACTGTGAGAGAATACTGACCCCGCTGATAGTGCTGATGGCACTCCAACATGGTGATACTTCCCACGGTAAGGATTGGCTAGCAGTCTCCGTTCACCTCCCACCAAGACACGCACTAGCTGCTGATAGGACCAGAAGTTGGGAAATATATATGATGTAGGCTGAGAGAGGTGAACGATTTGGCATCCCAAAGTGACATGTGGGTTTTACATTTTGTGTTCTGAAATTCTCACAATGTGGTAACTCCCTTAATCTTTCAGATAACCACATGAATATATATATTTTTGAATTCTATATTTTAATGGTGAGTCAGACAATACTCATTTTATTTTGGCACGCCCTTCGTGGGTGGAGCTACCATTTTTCACAGTTTGTTGCTGCAGTAAAATAGTTACAACTCTGAAACTACATACTTCCAACATTCATTTCACTATTTGTCTATCAATATCTCCAAATCCTCAGATTTATGAAAATGCCAGAATCATACATTTGATCATAACTTAAGTTATGAACATCACAGCAATGTTGTTTGTACATGGTCCAGAATGGATTTTCATCCCCTTTAAAATAAATCTACCAGGGATGGGCTTGATAGAACACACAGTGCTCTATTTATTTAGGAAAAATGGGCTCAATATTTAATCAATGGCACACCATGCTATGAGAGGTAGGTTCATTTCTCCTGAAGTATGTGACAGACCAGCCACATGCTCGTGTCAGTGTTTAGCCTACCCTTCTACTGTGTTTCAAAGGGTCTTTGTTCAGAGCTAATGCACATTTTATGTGAACTCTGGCCTTAAATGTGATTTCTATTGGTCATGTTATGTGTAAATCCTATACGTTCAATCAACTTCTTTGTATATTTTAACATTTAAATTGACAACCAGACCTGTTTCTTTGGTGGGCCCAGCACTAAAGGTCTTGAGTTCAGGTTTTCAAAGGGTCTTTGTTCAGAGCTAATGCACCATTAATGGGGAACCTGACCTTAAAGTTGTTTCTGTTGGTTGTGTTATCTGTAAATCAATTTTTTTCAATCTACTTCTTTGCATATCTTTAGAAGTTAAATTGACAACCAGACCTTCTTCTCCTGGGGTCCTTTGCCAAAGGTCTTGAGTTCATATTTTCAAAGGGTCAGCCCTTTCAATTTAGTGGGAAAATCACCCGCTGCGCCCAGCCTTCAGAAAAGACAGCTTTAAATCGACAAGATGTGCTTACATTTAACATTTTAGCATTATATCTAGGCCTGCTGTTCATAAATACAATCTTTCAGTTCTACTACATTAGAATAGAGGTAAATTCACTAGTACTCAGGCGCACAAAGATAGGTGATGGTTACCAAAATACCAGTGTTCATTTATGCAAAAAAACGAAATAGGCTTTTCCTTATAAACGTCATTTTTATGTGCTGAATTTAAGTCTCTTTCTAACTCATGAAGGCAATTTGTCATTCAACTTTACTTTTCAAAGGTAAGGCATAATTCCTCCTTTTTAGCTTCCAGATGCACAGTATTTCAACTGGACGTTTCTCTTTCCATGTGCACTGTTGTAGTTTTGAATCTGTCAAATAGGGCATTTACACGAAGAAAGCATCCGTAACGCCCCATGTACATAGAATCCACCGGACTTAGTTAACAATATTCCAGTTCTAAGTCTCACTCTTTTCCAGCTGAATGCCTGTACATTGTAACAAAATGGGTGGAGGCCCATTCTCGCTCATTCACTGGGCCTCATGTTGAAATCACTGTTTTGTATTGGCTTTTATATTTGAACAGAACTCCATATTGAGCCATTCTCACTTCTCACAGTGGGGCCTAGTGTGGCCTCTCCATCTCTGTCGCTCTGGGGCTGTGTTTTAGCTCACAGTGGTGGTAAAAGCTCTAGATGGGTTGGACATGTGAAGAACACTCTCCTTGTTCTGGAAGACAAAGGATTGTGGGAAAACCCACAGGGACGAGTAGGTTTGGCTGTTAAGCGGCTGAAGAAAGTCACAACAATAAGAGCTAAGGAGCAACTGGATGCAAAAGCGTCTACACTCAAACTAGCACCAGATTATCTCCTGCACTTGGATTTAAATCTTGACAAAATCACTCCACCATTTGAAAGGTCACTGTATCACTTTAGGTTGGGGATATTGCCCATACCATTCTTAACAAAATCATGGAAATATATGGGGAGGGGGGCGTGTGTGATGTGCTGGGTAGAGTGAAACGTCCTGTTGATCCGTACCGCAAGCTTACATTTCAGATGCACCTTTTTTTAGACCGGTCTTAAGGCTGGCTGGGATTCAACTTTCAGGTGAGGCTGTGAGTTTCCCTAGACAGTCCACTTCGCCCCACATAGTTTTTTCAATGATACGCAATATACACAGGGCCTGGTTGCAAAGAACGAGGTTCCTAAAAGAGGCAAACCCAGTGAATGTGATAAATGAAGGCACCTATACTTAGGTTGGCTACCACTGTTTTTAATAAAAGTTGATGAATCTTGATCAACTATGCGAGGCTGCAAGCATGCTCTCTTCGCTTTTCGGAATTTGTACTCAAAACTATGTGGTGACTTCTAGGGTGCAATGTGGTGGGTCTGTCATAGTGTGTTGTATTCCCTTCTATTGATTAGTTGGACAATTAGTTTTATAATCTGTGGTACATTAAATATTAGATTTATTATTTTTATAAAACTGTTCAAAAATAATTGTCAATATACCATTTGATATCTCATATGTTTTATGGTAATTGTTATATTTGTGTGTTTGCACACGAAGGTTTGTATTCCGAACAAATGTTTATTTGATTGACTGTTTGGTTATGTGCCCACCCATTGCCTGCCCATGGCCATGCTAATCTCTATAGCCATTCCCACCCATTCCTCCCTCTGCCCACCCAAAACATCTCCTCATGGGAACTCTTTGAGCTCGCTTTAATCAAGCCTTAACATCATGCTTTGAATTCAAAATACCTGCCAATGTTTGTTCAAAGCATCCTTCTGAGAGTTAATGACATAATTGAAAAATGTATTATCAGGCCTGCCTTCTGCCTCTGAAATTATAATCATTCTGCTTGCCCTATGACATTTGTGATGTCATCTTTGATGTCCTGGGTGTTAGTCTTAGCAGTGCACGGTGGTGGCGCGAGTTATGGTTGCTTAGCTTACCATAACTGGTGAATTTCAGGTGTTTTTCGGTTTTACTTGGAACTATAATGTCCCTTTAACAAAGTTTTTTCACTGAATTTCAGAGGTTTTTAGTGCGCAACGTAACCATAACGTCCTGTTAACAAAGTTTTTTCGTTGAATTACATAGGTTTTTATTAGTGCAACTTAACCAAAGCTTTTTCATTGAATTTCATAGGTTTTTATGAGTCCAACTTAACCATCATGTCCCTTTAACAAAGTTTTTTCAGTGAATTTCATTGGTTTTTATTAGTGCAACTTAACCATAACATCCCCTTAACAAAGTTTTTTCATTGAATTTCATAGGTTTTTATTAGTGCAACTTAACCATCATTTCTACGAACATCTGACTTCATTGCAGACCTTCCGGAGAGTGCCACATGACCATATGCTGGTGCGCGGCATGATGACGTGTCCGAGAACCCGTACGCTCTTCACGATAAAATCTGTGCTTCGCAGAGTGTTCGGAACTGCATTTTCTACTGATCTAGGAACTTTCAACTTCAAACTTTCCCTTGCACAGCTCCAACACCTGTTCCTACTCATCCATCAACAATCTAGTACACAGTACATACTTTTAGCAAAACTGCTATTTATCGCAAAATAGAATCAGCTAAGGCCATCCCTCCTCCCCAAGAGACACCACCCCTGCTGTAATCAAGGAGCATGAGAAACACTGCCCCCTACCTTAGAAATAACACACGCGCAACATCTTCCCCTGTCCACCTGCCCCTCCATATTAGTGTTTGGTGCCTCTTCCCTCATTTCCCTCCCCACCTTTCGTTCTAAGCTCTCCTGCCAAAAGAAAATCCATCCAAAAACAAAATAAATGTTCCTTTAGGAACTACCTTTCCCACTTAAAAAATAGAACTAAAGAACACCGCATAGACTCCATCTACTTTATATTTCTCAGTAAAGTACATAGACTCAATAAGATTTTCCAACATTTCCATTTGCATTTTGTGTTATGCTAATGGATATGTTGTGGCCTTCATCCTCCTTTCCAGGGACTGGAATGGTGGATACCGGCCCAGCAGCCCAAGTTATCAGCCCAAGTGAGGGTGGATAACAAGGTATCTGGACCATTATCCTCCCATTCCAGCCCCTGAAATTTGTTAAGAAGGCCGTTAGCAGCCTAGATTCCCAAAGTGGGAACCCGGGGTACTAAAAAAGAGGATTTTTCTTTCTACACCGGGACGCCTGTGGCATCCCCGTTTAGGAAGGTAAGTCCTTTTCCACGATGGCCACCATGGAAAGTGAAGGTGGGGGTTTCATACAGGGCCCCCCTTCACTTTCCATGGCAGCCTGCAGAAGGCAAAAAGAGAACCCTATAACCATATTACCACAAACACATTTTTCTTCCCTTTCAAATCTATCCTAATTTTGAATAACTTTACCACAAAGCCAGTCCCAGGTGGACATGGCCACTTTAATCCTATGTTTTGTCCCTTGTGGTCATGGCAAGTAGCCAGATTGTCTGGATCATGACCTTATTCCATGACCCGGACAATCTGGCCACTGCCCATGCCACCCGCTACCCCTCAGTCACTAAAGGTATACTGCTATTTTTTGTAGCTACATTATGACACTTGTCAAAAAATAAAACACTGGCACATTTCCAAAACCATGCTTGTAGGTCCTTGCCAATGCTCCTTATACAAGTTTCTTGGAAATCCACCGATGTTTTATTCTGCACATACAATCGTCAAATAACCTAGCCCCCACTTGACAAAATCCATTCAGCCTTTCCGAAAACATTTATATCTAGATCTATAATCTTTTGGCAAACCTTTGTGTATATTTGTCAAATGGCACCACATTTATAAGCCTTCACAATATTTTAGAACCCCCCTCTAATTTTGCTCCCTCTTGACAGAATCTCACCAAACTTTGCAAAAACATTTATATTTAGATCTATTATCAGTTTGCCAATTGAAGTGTATATTCGTCAAATGGCACCTCATTTATAAGCCTTTACATTATTTTGGCACCTCCCCTCTAATTTTGCCCTCTCTAGACAAAATCCCATCAATCTTCGCAAAAACATTTATATCTACATTTATTATCAGTTTGCCAAATTAAGTTTAGATGTGTCAAATGGCACCACATTTATAAGCCGTTACATTATTTTGGGACCCCCCTCTAATTTTGCCCCCTCATGACAGAATCCCACCAAACTTTGTAAACTCATTCGGAATCAGGTCAGAAATATCCCATCCCATCCTCATCACCCCTCAGCTCCCCAGAGATTATTTGATAAGTTTGACAAGTGCAATGCTCAGAAAATATTATTGTCCCGATGGTTCGGACATGTGTTTTTATGCACCGTACCTTAGTTTTCCTCTTTTGTACACATGCGAAATCTAGCAGCAGGGTGCGGCCATCTTGTGCTAATCTTATCCATTGCTGCATCGCCCTAAGGTGAACTGCCCTGGAGGCACTAAATCATATGCCCCTCCCCGGAGCCTCACATCACCGAACGTTGTGATATTCTCTGCCTTTCTCTGTGACGTTCCTGGGCAGCGTAGCCAAACGTGCCCAGTCATCACCTACTTGACGTGACGCAGAACCCGGAAATCAACACACATCGTCTCACAACACAGCACGTCACAATTCGGAATATGAAACCGTACTTGAAACAGCAAGACTGTAAAATGTGTAAAGTACTTTTATTTCACAATAAACGCTCTGAGAACATCCAGCTATTGCCATATTCAATCAAACTGGAAATTTGTTTCTTCGCTCGTGATCTGAAAATGTTTATCGTGAGTCACGCGTTGTTCTTTTTGCGTACACAAGATGTTCGTTTTGGGTAAAAGAAGCGCTTGGGTCGCACAGTGAATTCCAGAGCTTGTGCATCAACTTGCGGCTAGACCACTGTAAAGGATGTTGTGTTGCTCCTAATCACTAGTACAGCGTAAGGGCATATAGGCCCCTGGCAATCGTCCCAAAAAAGAGTCAAATATATCCAGTTGTTCACAAGTATCTGCAGCTGCTGATTGAAGAAACCGTCAGGTGGCATCTGGAATCTATGATAATCACAGAATGGCAGGATGTACCTGTTTTGAAAACATAATAGAAATGTGTCTCAGTAGCCGATCTTTATTAAAATGTATCTATTGACTTATTAATTCGGCATAGAGTTTAAACTAATGATTAGCACTGTCAGACTCCAGTCTTCAGGCTCAGGAGTCGCACGAACCAACCATCCCCTCAGCAGTCTGGGCACTTGCAAGTCTGACCTTACTCAAGTTACCGAGACTCCAGCTGGGAAAGAGGGTTAGGGACTCGATGGTTGGATAGGTTCAATTGTAGGGTAACCGGTGAGAGGGTTAGGTGAGGAGAAGTGGACAGGGAGGAGAACATCGTATAAAACATTCAATATACATTCACAAGAAACAGTATATACATATACAGCAGTGAGTTATGAAGATGGAAATAGACTTAGCTCTGGGGTGAGTACTGGCCTCCTGCCTGCGTACTCTCTGGTCCGGTTGTAATCTGGAGCGTATTACCGCTGCAAGAGAGCATGGAGTTACAACCTTGTGTGTTACCTCACACACACACTCAGAACTTCACTGGCCAGCATGAGCATGCAATTGGTTAATCACACCCTATTGCGTATGCTACAGTTCAGAGCACTTTCTGTTAGTAGTTAGTTTGTGCACAGGTTAATTCGGTCAACCAACAACGCGGTTTTGCCGCGTGGGGCCCCGCACTGCACTGATGAAGCCACAGGGTCGATCCGCCTATAAACCAAGGAAGCGTGGCGTGCAGCGGCTTGAGCACTCTGCTCTACAATGTTTCCCCACGTAGCTATTGCCATGCAAACTTCATGCACTACGCTGGGTTCGAGATTTCCCCCCCAGGGTCACACGCGCGATATGCCAGGTTCGCGGTGCAATGCCCGATCGTGACTTAGCTTTTGTTTGGCAAGGGGGTCAGTAAATGCGGGCGGAGTCACCCTTGCGCGTGCCCCCAACTGCCTTCCTGGACCTCCATGGTGGCTTCACCATACCTTCTCCCCTTATCTCTGGAGTCCCCCCAGCGCGAGCGCTACTTAGCTTTTCTTTGCGAGGGGCCAGAATGGGAGCTGGTTGGGGCGTGGCCCCTCATGCTGATCCCCGACCTCGGAGCTCTTCCGAACACGTCTTCTCCTGCCGGGAGCTTAAGCACAAGCCCCGTGCCTGGGTTTTCTTTGTGCGCATGCGCGCGCAAGTCCCGCCCCTCTTGGGCTTGGTCTTGTAGTTCTGTGACCAGGGGGATCTGGGTAATGAAGTCTTTACTGCCTTTCTCCTGCAAATGGGACATAACAGTCTCCTGTGAGGAAGTAGTCTGCTTTTAATGTTGCTAGCCCCTGCTAACCTTGGAGTCTTTAAGTTTTGGTCCCCCTTTGGGTCCATGCTGGAAGGTTTCATGTCTTGCCTCCTGACAAGCACAGTCATGAATCAATATCAACAGAGAGAAAACAACGTGGAAAGGACTACACAATTTGCTTCTGAGGACATTGCTATGTAGTATGTTCAACTCTAAACGGGATACGGAAGCTGATGCTACAATTCAAGGCACACATAGAAGGCATTTTAATGAAATATTAGTGTTGAACCTGGGAGAACCGAGTAGTGGTCTACATGCATCTCAATGCTGGACTGCCCATTTGGGCGGTAGAAAAAACATTACACAGAAAGGTTATACTTGCGTTTCATTGCAATATGCCAAACAGAACAAATGAGTAGAATGTAACCCAGAAATAATGGTCAGCTAATGATAAGTTGATGCTCGTTTGGGTATAAAATCGTCGAAAATCAAACTTACATTATATTCAGCATTTCTATTCTCTTGGCATAACTCAGACAGTAGTGCAGACTCCGATGGCACCAACGATTTTTCATGAACTGAATTTACATGTTCCTTAGTCCAGTTTTGGAATGCATAACCTTATAATATCTTTCATTATTAAACCCCTCCTTTCATTCAATTCCTTTTGCAATGGTCCCTTTATCTCAAGGTAAAAAACAATTGTACCTTATTCTGTGTGTCCGATGCAGGGGCTTCCTTAGCTCGCAAGCAAAAATTCAAAGCTGGTGACATTCACTCAGAATGAACATAAGTTCTTAGTTTGCAACATCTTGGCTCACCGCATCCATGAGAACTGTGATTGTGATGCACGGGCAAAGGAGGAAAAATGTGGGGGCTGTCCTTGCTCGATGATCATGGGGAAACTTTGCAATGACAGAATGCGCCTTACTCCAACATTGGAGTAGAGGGTACACAAAATAAGAGTTAAAGTTTTTCTAGCAATAGCCCCATCTATGCTTAGGTCACGGACTCCTTCACTTATCTAGCCCAGGTCTCATCCCTCCTGTAGGATTGTAAGGCAATTGTAAAAACTGCAGTAGTTGAAAAAAAACATTAACAAAGAGGATACATGTCAACAGATAAATTGGATGCTTTATTTGGACATGTCTTAAAAACATTGTTGATAAAAAAAAACAAATGGTAATCATTTGTACCTGGATTTGAACTGTTCCACGAGCTCTGTTTTAGGTGGACAGGGCACGCTGGAAATGTTTTCTGACAATGTATGTGTACTCGGAACAAAATCACACGCAATTCCATGATTATACATCTTCATCCCTTGAATGCCGAAATGTAATCTCTTAGGCCTTTACTTTAGGCACATATTGTGGAACACGTCCAAATATACCGTGTGACAGAATGCTGTGAGTCCCATCAGATCTCTTGATAGAGTTTTATCAAACACAATCTTCTCAAGTGCCTTGTGTGGAAGCGAAGATGGAATCAACCACTTCTTCTTCCGTTTTGCACACGACTGTTCATGAACATCCTAACTGTTTGGACTTTCGTGACAAAAAAACACCTGTTTTTTGCTTCTTGCAGCCAAATCCCATCCCTCCCTCATCACCCCTCACCTCCCCAGAGATTATTTGATAGGTTTGACAAGTGCAATGTTGTGTTTTTTAATATGTTTTTACCGCGATGTCTGCGGACACCGGACACGGATCCAAGATGGCGGGCGGCTCCAAAAATCAGACGCACTTCATGCTTCACAACAGCCAATCAGAGAGCACATCACATGTCCGCAGACATGACGCAAGCCGATTAACCAATCAGTGATTGTCCGCGGAGCGAACAGGGAAGTGCGTCCACGGAGGGGACATAGATATCACACATTTTTTGTGACCTACTTTTTAGTCATTTAAAAAAAAAAAACTACTGGACGGATTTTCACCAAATTTACAAAAGCACGCTTTTGGGACCAAGCCGCTGCTCCTGCCACAGGATTTTGTAAAAATCCGTCCAGCGGTTTGGACTGTAGGCGTGCTCAAAGTTCTTTCCCCATTCAGTCTATGGGAAAAAAGACATTTTGGGACCGCCCCTATAACTTTGCCCCCCCTGGACCAAACCTCACCAAACATTGCGCTATATACTTTTTTTGCAAAGTTTGGTGAGGATTCGTCCAGGGGGAGTGAAGTTATAAACTGCCCAAAAAGTGCTCTTCCTATCAGATTAGCAACTTAACAATAACTACACAGCCATATATATATAGATTTAGTGACAAAAACTTTGTTAAAGGGACGTTATGGTTAAGTCAAGTGTCAAGGATCATTGGAATAAATATCATGAGCTACATAGTGCATTAAGCAATGCATTGATATGAATGGCATTCTATTATGAAGTTCTTTCCAGTATACTCAGCTACTCATGTATAAACATAAGCATTGTGTACAGCATACATAATGGAGGTGCAATATTCATAATCTTCCCATGTTGAATAGTGAAATGATAAATGCTTTTTTTATTAGAGTTTTGCGTACTGTGCAACATGTAATAAGTAGCCTATAAAACCCACTTACTACATAATTTCATTATTACATACAAAACACAAAGACACTCCAACACATACAAATATGAGTATATACAGGGAAACTGAAGTAAGCAAAAAAGCAGCAGCAGTACCAGAAAGTGTTCATAACCTAACTGATTATCTTTATGCAGAGAAATGATTGCTCTGTTTCAAAGCTGCTACTTCCCCTATGTATATATATCACATGATGTGACTGGACCCTAAGGAAAGTAGTGTGAGTACAATGTATAAAAATATGAGCATATACAGGGAAATTACAGTAATAAAAAAATAACAGAACTATCAGAAAGTGCTGATAACCCTACTGATTATCTTCATGCACAGACAGGATTGCTGTCTTTCACGCCTGTGTCTTCCTCTATGTATATGTTTCATATGATGTGACTGGACCCTAAGGGAATTACTGTAAGAATATACTTGAAGGATAAGTCGACAAATATAGTACCTTTTGAATGTTTAGTTCCTGACTGTTACTGAAGAAAACCATGTGGCCTAGATATGTCAGTAAAGGAAAAAAGAGGGAGCCAGATATGTGATGTCATCAGTGATGTCATCAATGACATTTGTGATGTCATCTTTGATGTCCTGGGTGTTAGTCTTAGCAGTGCACGGTGGTGGCGCGAGTTATGGTTGCTTAGCTTACCATAACTTGAGAATTTCAGGGGGGTTTCGGTTTTACGTGGAACAATAACATCCCTTTAACAAAAACATTTTTAACTGATTTTCATAGGTTTTTAGTAGCGCAACTTAACCA
The DNA here is from genome assembly GCF_040938575.1 of Ambystoma mexicanum. Classification (NCBI taxonomy): domain Eukaryota; kingdom Metazoa; phylum Chordata; class Amphibia; order Caudata; family Ambystomatidae; genus Ambystoma; species Ambystoma mexicanum. Next base: position 489,956,281 of record NC_090940.1, on the reverse strand, counting down.
TGACGTCCCTTTGACAAAGTTTTTTTCACTGAATTTCATAGGTCTTTAGTAGTGCAACTCAACCATAACGACCCTTTAACAACGTTGTTTTCACTGATTTTATATATTTATAAACTTTCTGTATTCGGTACAGTAAAAATAATATATATATTTCTTTTTACACAGAAATGTCTACTACTTTGGAATGGCTGGAAGAACATGTTCCTCGTGATGAAATAATTAAAAGCAATGATACTAGGGCCGGTCTTTGCATCAGGCCATGCAGGCGGCTGCCTGATGTGCCAGCCTCCAGTGGGCGCCACCACCAGTAGGTGTGAATGGGAGTGTGAACGAGGTGTGAATGGGAAGCAAAATTAACACGCAGGATTAATAGAAGCTAATTTTGACGTTCCAAAAATACATGGCCTGATGCAAAGGGTTGGGGAATCTGATGCTGTTGTTGGCAGCTTTGTTAATCACTGTATTGAGCGTTATTGGTATCATATTACACATTTTGTGGTGTCTCATCTGTGAGGATCTTGCTGTTCTTATTTGTAATGAACAGAGATTGTATTTTAGAATGTTGTTTTGTATTTGAGATATAGATGTTATAAGTGAATTAAATAATTTGTGATGTTAGATTGTCTGATTGAGTGTGAATGAGGTATTTCTGGTGTATGGTTTTTCATGTGACAATATGATAATACTGTGCCAAATCAGCTAAGTCATTTATTCCTCTAACTGGTTTGGAAGTGTACTGATATTGGCACAGTTGATGATTTTTAGAAAAATTAGATCATTTTATTGTGATGTTTTTTTCTATATTTGATTAAACATTTTTAATTATTTCAATGTGTCCAGTGATTTGAATTGAATGCTTTCACCTCACTGATTTGTTATACATGGACATCTTACTCCTCAATGTGAGATGCTATGAGATAATGGCTGTATAGATGCATGTACTGTTTTAGAGCTTTCCATACACAATCACTTGTTCTATGATCTCTGATGCTGAAATAAATATAACGGTTCTGTCCAGGTTAGATCATAGAACTGAGGTAAGCCTGGTATCCCCTGTCACTCCTGTTTGTTGCTGATGCAAAAACTGGCATTGCCCACATACACACAAACACACACATACACACCCACACACACACACACAAACACAGTCACACACACACACACACACACGCACACTACACACACACTCTCAAACAAACGTACGCTTGATGCACTTCAAAACTCTGGCGCATATGCTAAACCTTCAGACACCCAGGGACGCCTGTGGCATAGGACTAAAACACTGTGGGGAGACTCGGGATGTATCACCAGACCACACGTGTGTCTGGGGAGCAGGACTGGGTCCCCATCACGTTCAACCTGCCTAGTCACTCGTCTCGTAGCACCTAACTTAAATCTCTGTGCCTTCTAGAATATGTACTATCATGCATTTATAACCGGAATTGAAAACCCTAAGCACTTGAATTTACACTGATAGGACTTAAGAAAATAACCATTTGCTGACCGTCTCACTACTGTGGGCACCATGAGGTGTTCTCAGAAATAAGGGACAGTCTTCTTAAAAGTATAGGGCGCATACATACTTTAGTTTACCTAAAAACCCACACGTGGTAACACATCTACTACAGGAGCATTTAAAAGCACATGACTGGGCATAGCAGAGTGGGAAGAGCAGTCGCAAAACCTGTCGGGAGCATGTGTTTTTGATGGACACTTGCATAGCTGTCAAGTGGTCCCATATCATGCCCTATAACGCAAGCCTGTCCTTGCGTTTGACTCTACATGCTGGAATTTGTAGGCCCATACTTATCAAGGGAAACATGAAACTACAAATACAATCATGCAACGAGAAAAGCCAGGAATGGCTCTTAGTGGCTCACATGGCAGCTATGCACTTGGACATCAAGTAGTGGCAGGGAGTTTAGAAATGCAAGCAAGGCTCAAAAGTGCACTGACTGGACAGCAGGATAGGAAGACAACCATTAATAGTAGTGTGGAGAATATTAGACTGAAACCAATGTTTGGCAGACTAGTTACTGATACATTGATTGGAAGCATGTGTGTATTTAGGCATTGAAACAACTTCCTTTATAGAACAGAAATCCTCCTTCGTCGTGTTTGAAAATTCCAGCATACTCAGTTGTATACAACCTCTTAGCAGAAGCCTGCTAAGTAGGCTCACAGTGTACACCCTCTCAACCAACAACTCGGTGGCATTCCTTTTGTAAAAGCCTGCGCATTGTAAAGGTATGTGGACATTGGACCCATCAAACATCTGCAATGACGCTTGTATCACAGTATAGCCAAGCAATATGATTTACCCATACCTTTTACCTCTCTCCATCTTAATAACCTTACATTTATTTGTATAGTGAACTGTAGAATTGAAGTCATACTAACATGCCTCGTTTTATAACCAGTTATCAAGAGAATGGATAACATATTTATATTGGTGAATAATACATCATATAGTGGGAATATTCTGCAGGGAAGATCATGCAGTTGTAATTAGTTTATTAATTCTAAACATAGCCCACCCTGAATCACATACCCAAAAATACAATAGTAAGAGGGTCTGTGTTCATCTGCACCCAAGTTATGTTGTTGTCATTTTTTGTTGGAGGGAGGGGTGTCAATGATGCTTCCTGCCTGGGGTACAATCAGGTGTAAGAATGGCCCTCCTAATGGAAGACATCACACTTCTCTATATAACCAAATTATTACCCATTACTTTATGTGTACTTTCCATTTTTTTTTGTTTGTTTGGTAAACACACCATACAGACATTAAAAATAATACAGAAACAGACCTTAGAAAATCAACTGCAACAAATGAAGCAAAATATGGATCTATTAAAATAATAGTGCACTCAGAAATATTATTTTCCCAAGTGTTCGGGCATGCACTTCTAAGCATACATTGATCGATCGTACAAACATTTCCTATGCACCTTACTGTAATTTTCCTCTTATTTACACATGCGAAATACGGCAGCATGGCGCAGCCATCTTGTGATAATCTTATCCGTTCCCGCATCGCCCAAGGTGGACTGCCCTGGCGGCACTAATTCATATGCCTCGCCCCTGGGGCTACCATCACCAAACCTAGTGATATGCTCCACCTATCTCCAGAACTTTACTTTACTGTACATCATAGTAAAATGCACCCGATCATCACCTACGTCATAACGCTACTTGACGCAGAACCCGGAATATGAACACACATCATCTCGCAACACAGCACGTCCCAATTTTGAATATGAAACCATACTTTTAAATGAAATAGGTAATTGTTTATTTCATTCTTGATCCACAAAAGTTTATCGTGAGTCACGCGGTGTTCCTTCTTGATATAAGAACACATTGGACGCACTGTAAATCTCAAGACTTTGCCATGATCTTCATGCTATGCCACCATAAACGATATCAAGTTGCTCCTTATCGCTAGTATGGCGTATGGGCATATGGGCCCATGTCGATCAAGTTGCTCCTTATCGCTAGTATGACTTATGGGCATATGGGCCTGTGTCGATCATCCCAAAAAAGAGTCACTGTGATCCACCTACTGAGGTTAATCTGTAGCTGACGGTTAAAAAAACCATCAGTTGGTATCTGGAATCCATGACAATCGCAGAAAGTCAAGATGTAGCTGTTTAAAAAAACAGAAATGTGTCTCAGTATTGATAAAGACGGATGTCAAACAATGATAACTCAAACAAAATAACGTGCAAAGTACTCTTCAGTTTGCTGTACAAGTTACTGCTACAGAGTATGGTCAGCTCAAAATGGGATGCTAAAGCTGACGCTGCAATCAGAGAGCTAAATAAAACCAAGAACAACACATACACGAAATTCTAATTAAATATTAGCGTTCAATTACACGTTTGTGAACCTGGGGGAACCCATTAATGAACCACATATATCTCGATGCTGCACTGCCCATGTGCCACAACAAAAAAAAACTACATACACAACCTGTAATTGCATGTCATTGCAATATACCACACACAACAAAAAATACAATTTACCCCACCAATAATGTCACTGAATGATAATTTGACTAGTTTGTGTCTAAATCGTCCAAAGTAAAACTTGCATAATATTCAGCATTTCCATTCTATCGGCATAAAACACACACTCCGTTCACTTCAACAAATTTTCGTAAAATGAAATTACATGTTCCTTTGTCCAATTTTTGAATAGTCAACATTATCATATTTGAATGTCTTACATCCCTCCCTTCATGCATTCCGTTCGTATCATATCTTTGTTTCAAGGACAAAAAACAATTGAACCTTATACTTTGTACCATGCATGGGTTTGCTCAGCTAGGAAACAAAAATTCAACAGCGCTGGCCTTCACTCAGAATGGGAACCGATAGCACTTCACACCACAGTGTCATTACAAATATTTTTGAAAACATATAAATTGTTTGCTACCATTCACCAATGCGGACAACATCTGAACAGATTTATTTTGTTCCTCTGGAGAACTTCGCACTCTCCCAGCAACTCACACAGTCAGGCTACACCACCTGTCACCTCGCCCTGACAAAAAGTCATAAGAGAATGTCCGAACAAAGCCTGCTACTACCCCCTCTGCCCATGTCGCTGACCCTGACCCCAATGACCGCACTTATATATTAATGACCCATAATTTGCACACGTGTGTTTGTACTATCCCACTTTCAGTCACTAGCGAAATGAACGGTGTGGGCATCTTACCACCTTACAAATATAGACACTTAGTAAATACATAATAGTAATGCTTTCACGTTAGAATGCAAATGGTACCAAAAAGAACTGCAAGTTAACTGGATTTACAAATAGTAAACTATCACTTCATAAAAAAAAATCTTCTCACCATTAGGTATATTCTACCACGCACCACCCACAACCAATGCACGTCACTACACTGCCTATATTGAAAAGAATTGTAGATGGGTCAAATATAATGATACCAACATTACTGTAAAACAGAGAATAAGAAGTTCTGCCACCTACCTCAATAAACTGCACCCTACATCTTCTTCTTTCTACCTGCTGAGCACAAAAAACAAAACTATTGTCCCATATTGCCCTAGGTACTAAACCAGAAAAAATAACCTTGACATTTGGAATTATTTTCTTGACTGCTTGAACCAAATATTCAAAATCTGCCAACAAAGTAGGAGCACTGATATACCCCAGACACAAAGCACCACAGTGCAAAACAACTGCATGTGCAATGTTTACCCTGCCCATATCTCCACAAACTTGACCAATTCCCTGCACATTAAAACCATGAATAGTGCTCCACATCACCTCCATTCCTTTAACATCAAAATGTTTTGCCACATTCCTACATTTAACATACCACTCCAAACTATGCACAAACATATCTCCAACCACCATCATCCTGCTTTTCTCAACCTCTACCATCTTCACTACACGCAGCCTCTTTCAACACAAACCACAACCTCAACATCTGATTGGCTCATCCCTGCAGTCCTCTTTACATGCTGCATTTGCTGAGAAACCCCAGATGTAGCACACTTTGACCGCGGACACCCACGATGTTTGAGGAGCGCGTAACACTGGGGCAACCATTCTACCCTTTCCACTTTACTCTCTGCACCATTTCCTCATTGGCTACTGTTAAACAGTCACACAATCATCCACCAATCACATCCACGAACTCAACATCTATCTCTATAATCACACATCAGCAATGTACTATTCATCACTCTCAGTATAATTCCGCTGTAAAAGCAACAGACCTACAGCAACAACTACTATAAAACTGGCCAATATTTCTACAGATGCATGCACATCCACATGCATGAGCACAGACTACATGCATGAATATTTTCAACATAGTACATGTACAGCTCTTCTAAGAATACATATAAAAAGAGTAACTTCCACTTACCCTGTATAAACTGTAAATTGACCTTACTTCATTTATCCCAGCTGGTATAATGAAGTATCAATTGCAAACCTGTCTCCTCTCCAAAGGTTTGTTTACTCACAGAGCTACCCAAAGATGGGAGAAATAACAGTATAATATGAAAAAGACAGTCTAGTGTGTTATATAATTACACACAGCCAGGTTGATTACATGCATGTTCATTCAAGCAAACACACATACAATATAATTACAAAGGCTCACAGCTCAAACAACACCACTGCCTCTATATGAAATCCTACTGCTTTATTTCCCACACCTTCACAAATGCATACATTGCATGCTTCTCTGTACAATCTCTGCCATTTACCCTGTAAAAATAGCAAAACATGCATATGATTATTTCTTCCACCTCTTACCATCCAATAACATAACATTAAAAAAACAAGTGTGCTCTATACGTTTACTATTCTACTCATTTGTAAAACATATTCAACTAACAGATTCTTAATAAAATATTCAAAATGCACATAGACAAGGAAAGTGCATATGCATACTATGCTCACTTGTAAGAAAACACTACTACTACTACAACAACAACAAAAAACAATGTCTACATTAACACAAGTGCTATAAACACACATATTCACTAACTTCTTTCTTTTACAATTGCAGTGAAGACCACTTTCCTGAAAAGCAGCAGCGTCTAAAGTACGAACAACGACTTCGAAGAAACCTACTCTTTCCATACAAAAAAGTAAGTACAATCCTTACATAATTTTCTAGCTGTTACTCAAACACACTGGCATTTTACTGTTGTTGAAGTGTGTTAACTCTTTCCTATAAGATGTATTATTACTGCTTCCCCCTACCAGTTGCATACTTTATATTGCCATCACAAGCCCAGTATACTAACACACAAATACAAGAATAACCTTCCCAACTTAATATAGCTGCCCATTGCACAATCACACACCTCCACAATCATCCTTACCATCATACTCAGACACTCATGCACAAAGCACGCATACACTGCACAACAACCCAACCCACACTTTTTTTTTCTCCAACAAACCCCAAAGAATGCCTACCAAAAAGCAACTCCGTAGAAAGCATTGCAGAATTAGAGCAAATCAAAATAAAGTGTCCAAAATAATCATCCATCTCTACCAGATTTTGTACAAAAATTTCAAACAAAACAGCTAATACAGTCATTACGTGAAACAAACCAAGCTTCCACTACAGAAACTTTCCCTCCTCTATCAAAATGTAAAACGAGACAAAAAGTGATTAATGAGGCTTATCTTACCACTACTACTAACGCTGCACCTATAAATCTTGATATAGTAGCAACTAACCATACCAACAAAAATATTTTACAAAAAATGTCCTGCCACAGACTCCTTCAAAACCTTATAAAAACAGGAGAGAAACCATGAACAAGCCTTAAAACCTACCATAGAAAAGTAATCCTAAAATCTCTCAGAAACAGTGCAATCCTTGTTCACCACATACTCCTTCAGAACCTTATAAAAACAGGAGAGAAATCATGGACAACCCTTAAAACCTACCATAGAAACATGATCCTAAAAGCTCTCAGAAACAGTGCATTCCTCCTGAAAAGGACGGTGTTTATTTAATTTTAAACAGAATGAAACCACTAACAAAACTAACTACTAAATTACAAAAAACACTTCTCAATAAACTGAATATAAACAAAAATAACTCCTTAAACATCTATGGAGGTCAATAGAGTCACGCAACAACCACAGAACCATATTTTCATGAATAAATCATATAAACAAAAGCAAACAAACCCAATTGCCATGCATGGCAGTGGAAGAGGGTATGAAAAACATAATAACACCATCATGAAACAAGAAACTCTGCTCACAAAAATATCCCCAAAAAACTCAGTATCACCTCTCCATTCTAATAAACCAAAACATTCAGTCTACAAATGGCCGTGCACATCAATGTGTAACATTGCCAAAAAATCTTTCAAATCTTTATGCCACTTCCTCAATTAGTATGTAAAAAGCAAAGACAAAATCAAAAGGAAACTACTACAGAATATGGATACCTGTCCAGTGCGCAAAAACACAGGACAACAAGCACATTCATTAGCCTGCATTTCAGGATCTATTTGCAAAACCACCTTCCATCATATCAAAATGATATCAACACATCATGCAACTATAAAAATCTGGTCCATTAACCCTACTATGCTAAAAGGCGTGCTTTAGCACTAGTCAATTTAAATAACAATCTTCTACATGGTACAGTCAAACAACTACTCGAAGAAATAGAGCATATCCAGAGAAAATATTTTAGAAGTGAAAGCCACTTACAAAATGCATTAGCTTTACCACAAACTACCAACTACTGTACAAATAGCAACCGTCTATTAAACACATACAGAAAATACTAAAGATTGAAAGTACCTTCGCTGAAGTACCAAACCATGTGTGTGTGTTGCATAACACACCTATAATACCATATATTTTGACTATGGTATGTGAGCTCCTTATAGGGGATATTAATTACAATCAATCCTCTACTAACAACCCAAAACCAACATCATACTAAAGTGAAATAGCCAGTAGTGCATTGACCATATCCGCGAATAGCCGCTACGACTGCAGACATGGTGAACACATCAGGGGCACCTGCCACCTAAACGAATACAGTACTTGACACATCGCCTACTTACCAACCCTCCCCAAGCACTTCTGCACACCAACACACTTCTCAAAATTGCATTTTGTCTCTGTTCGCCGCCGTACTGTCAGTACGCCTTCAACAAAAACAGCAAAATTACCTTCCTCTAAATTAGTGAAAGCCATTTGTGGCAAAGTAGTTTATTTACCATTAAATCTCAAAGAAAATATACATAATCATATACCACAATCCAAAATATTTACTTCCAAAGGTTTCTTATAACGCAGTCCTATTACAAACTCTGCAATCTTAACTGCATAGCCTAGCCAAAACTTCACATACAACTCTACAAATAAAACAGTACACAAACCTTTGCGTTCTGGATATTTGATGGGTGTTTGATTCTATGGGTTTGTTATTCTGTGGTGTTTATGTCCAGGGCATAGAGTCTTGGGTGCATGGCCTACGGCCTACGCCGTACATCTTATAATGGTGTAAAATTGCAGAAAAAGGCAAAGGTAAGGTATATTTTATAGTAGTGTCTCTCTGATTAAATAAATCGGGTGAAACTCTTCTCATGGAGAAACGCAGCATATATTCTAACATAAAAGTCAGGATGTGTGACCCCTCTCTGGATGATACGTCCAACTAAAATCTATTATATAATTGATTTATAATTAATTTGCAGCGTAGTAACATGCTACGTATGGCAAAAGTAAGATAAAGATGAAATATTCCTGTAATACGGTGCCGTACAGATGTTAGACTGAAGCCAAAGGACGTAAGCTGCTAATAAGCAGGGGGCTGGACCAGCACATATGGCTGGCCAGCGCAATTATATTAAATTTGCAAATACATGCGTCTATGGCAACAAAAGTCTACAGGGGCAGAGATAGATGAAGCTAGCACATCCGCCCAGATGTGATGTAAGAGTGGATGCCTCTTATAATGTTACTACATGAGGTTAAAACACCCCTTCTGCAAATGTACAAAGCCAAGTCAGTGTTTTTAAAGAGCCAGGGAGGGGTATGTCTCTAGTAAGCCCTAAATGAGCTGCATAATCATACATTGTGCAATACTGGAATCGAATACGTATTGACAAACATGTACAAATACAAGATTGTAAAGTGCTTAGTGCTTCAGTAAACAGATGTATGTTAAACATTGGTTAAAAACCATACGGAGCTGTGCCACAGTGGCTCCAAGTTTATCTCAAGATGTTCCTGCCTGGTGAAAGTTAAAAGGTGCAATTTATCAGCTCTGTGCAAAATATGCAATAAAGTGCAAAAAGGTTTTGCAGTACTCCACGTAGTGCAGTGTGTATTCAATATGTGCAAAAAACATACATAAAGTGCCAAGTGCATAAGATTAAAGTGACTAGATTAAAGTGACCATATTCAAAATACAGATTTGAACTTTAGTTAATAGCATCCTAACACCAAAAATACAGACCCTTAGCATAAAAGGTGATGAGTCTGTAACATGGACCAAATTGCAAACTGCGTAATCAAGCAAGCATATGAAACATGTTAGTAAATAATAGCATTACATAAAAGAGGCCTCATAAATCCCTGCTCAAAACAAGTCCTATTTAGATAAATAGCTGGCCATGACTAGAACCGAGATAGATGTAAAATCATGCCAGGACTGGACAGTACAGTGTATCATAGAGACTCTGATGTGAGTTATACTAAGAAAAAGACTGTCTAGGTTTACAGGCCTGATACAATTAATTCAACAATACAATATATAAAAATGAGTAATAAACATATCATAAATAAGACAAAAATGTACTACCAATATCAGTAATTCAATCTAAACTATAATGATCAAAGAACCTCAAAGAAATCTTAAAGCAGGAAAAAGATCTAACAATGACAAATTGAGTCAAGAAAGAGGTTGACGGATGAAAAGAGAGAGAGGTGTAAATCTTCAGTGAAAAGACAACCAAGTGCTGCGTACATATCCATGTCTTTCCTTTCCCGAAATCAACAATCCACTTAAGGGAGAATATAAAGAAATGTACGAAAGCAGTGGGGTGTGTGAAAAGCATGTATGTGTAAGGCAGTAAAGTCACAGGCAGAACATGAAGAAACCTTAATAGAACATGGAGAGGAATATGGCTAAACACAATTATATCAATTGCCCAAAAAGGTGTAAAATCCCTCATCCCAGTTCTGTCCTCTTGGATATTTAGTCTCCAAAGCCAAAATGTGTTTTGTCTCTAATTGTCGTAGCATGAGTTCACGATTACCACCTCTTGGTAATTCCGGAACGGAACAAATGCTAAAATACCGCAAGCCATCCAGTTTGCAAGCGTGTTCTGTTTTAAAATGTACCTCCATAGGATAGGAGGGATCAAGATTTTTAATACCCCTCATATGTTGCAGCACCCTCAATTTGAGCTTACCTATGGTGCTGCCAACATACCACTTGTCACATGGGCAGCTAAGTACATAAACTACATGTCTGTCTTTCAATGATGTAGATTTGAAGTAGTATTGATTTTGTCTCCCAAAATGGCACTGAGATCTTGGTCCAATTTCAACACATGCCAATGTTTATTGACTATGCAACAAATATTTATTGACCCTTTGCCATATGTCAAAATGAGGCGAGTGTCATTATTGTCTTTGTCAAGTTGCCCAATGAAATTAGATGTAAGGAGAGAGAAGTGCAATTGTTTTCCTTAGCTTTAATGTAAGCTCTCTCAAGAACTTTCTTGGGATAACCTTGATTCAAAAATCTAATAGCCATACGAGCACACTCTTCGTCAAAGTTTTGTATGTTGGAGCGATTTCTCCTTATTCATATAAATTCCCCGTAGGGTATGCTTCATTTAAGTGACGTCGGGTGGTTGCTGGTGGCATGCGCCATGAGCCACAGTAACAAGAATATCCAAAAAAGTGATAGCATTCTTGTTATGGCTTTCAGTGAATCTTAAGTTCAATTGATTTGTATTGAGAATACTGACAAAAGCCGACCATCCAGTGGCAGTGCCCTCCCAGATGATGAATAAATCATCAATGTATCTGAACCAAAGGGCTATTTTGTCTGTGTACATACTACAGATTGCTCCCATCATCCCACCATCCCATAGTTAAGTTTGCATACAAAGGAGCAAAGTTGGTGCCCATGGCGGTACCCTGTAGTTGAATGAAAAATTATTTATTGAACATAAAGATGTTATTAGTCAAACATAGAGAGATCATCTCCAGAATCATGGTACTGTGATGAAGAAAATTCATGGATCTCGTGTGTAAAAAACATTCACAAGTTCGCAGACCATCAATGTGCCTAATGGACGTGTACAGAGACACTACATCGAGTGTGGCCAATAAAAAAATATCTTCCCAAGGTATCCCATTTATTTTTTTCTCAAATATGATGGGAGAGATGTGACAAATGAGAGCAAAGTTTCATCCACCAATTTTTAAATTTTCTCAAGGAGAGCCCCACAAAGAATAACAATGGGTCACCCAGGTAGTTTTGTGATACTCTTATGTAGTTTAGGTAAAAAATAAATGGTAGGTATTATGGGGAACATAGGTTGAAAAATGTGCACATGTCCTCATCCAAAATGCCTTTGTCTTGCCACACTTTCAGAAGTTCAAAACATTTGGAATTCATATCTTCATATGGATCAGCTTCTAATTTAGCATAGCATGCTTTATCAGTCAATTGTCTTTCGGCTTCGGCAATGTAATCATTGCGATTCATTATGACCACACTAGAACCCTTAACCGAGGGTTTGATGATGCAGTGAGAACCTTGTTTTTTTTCTTCCACTTTGGGCCATGGTTTTGCCTCTGATTTTTTTGTTGCTTTTGCTTCGGCCGTCTTTGCCTAATAGTCTCATCTCCTCTAAAAAATTAAGTTTTCTTGGAGGTTGCTCACTTTCGCTTTCAGTCGTTTCAATTTCAGAAGATGATGGGTCCGACTGTACCGGTTTGGCAGGTATGGGGTCATTGGTAGATAGTTTCTGTCGAAGAGTATCAAATCCTTTAGCAAATGAAAAAAACTCTTCCCTTCTAATAGTCATCTTTGTCACAGATAAATCTCTGCTGTTTCTGCAATTTTATATCATCTTCAAAGGTCTTGTACCCTTTTTCTATGTTGGTGCGAATCGGTTTCTGGGGGTGATTGACAACAGTTGTTCTTCAATTTCCTGAATTTTGGACAATATTTTGTGCCTGTCTGTGTGTATAGGGCAATGTTCTCTGATGCAAACAGTCATTGAAAGAATATGTTTTTACATTAGGTCATTTTCTGCTGTGGTCTTAACAACGTGCAACATTGTACTTGCCTCATCTGATTCTGGAGTTCTATCTTGGTACAGGTTTCTGCCTATTTAGCAGTGAACCTGTATCTCCAGGAATGCGAAATCAGACCATGAGTCTGGCAGCCCTACTAGGCCTGTAGAGAAACACCTGACAAGCAAGGAGTCAGCATGGCGGAAACATAGATCTGTGTTTGGGATCATTCACCTGATGGAAGACTTGTCCCAAGAACCCCTCATTGATATTTCAGAGAGGGATAACCAAACGGTACAGTAGATTTGTAATTCAACTAGGTGTCTGCCCCCCTTACAGGCCAGGGGTTGCTCTGGGTAGTTGGTTTATCAGAGTATACCCATTAATGTGGCAAATTACTAAATCCCATGGCGAGAAGGACAATGATGCTACGAGTAGTCCCATTTAATAGTTTATGTTCCAGACTGCCAGTGACTTTTTTTTACTTCAGTGCATTTTTTGTTTTATTTTACTGAGAAAGTCAGACCCCATTTATGATAAACCTACCCATCTAGCCCATGCAAAGTTACTCCTCTCATACAGGGCTGGATCGGGAGAGCAACATTTATTAAGGGACAGGAGGTAGAGAGAAACTGGAAGGGAATCTGTAATTTACATATTGTCACTTCACACAGGTCACTTCACAATGATATATGGTTTCCCTAAACATTTTTTTGTCTGATTCTGTACTTATATATACAAAAAAATCAATATTCCCACTAGCTATTTTAGTGTGTTTTTTAAAATGTTGGACATGTTGATTGAAAGAGACATTATACTGACATAAGACTTTATCTGCAGGCTTAAACATTACAGTTTCAGAGGCTTTCATAAGGTATGCCCGTACACCCTAGGTGGAGGAACCACTGTCATCTTTCAATGCCATTGGATGAGAAATTCAAGGAAGTATTGCCTTTGCCTACCAAGGAGGGCGGGTGAGGGGAGGGGAATTCCATGAAATTGATGGCATGTTTGCTTTTCAGCCCAGCCACAGGCTAGACACATCAGTCTTCAGTTATTAACAAAAACACTTTGCTTACATGTAGTTATAAGACTCATAAAGACCTTGATGTACAGTGCCTGTAATATCTTGCTGATAAACTTTAAATCTGGTTCTATGTCCTTTCATCGATGGCTATTTTTATGACTGTTTTTTAGGAAATGTTTTCAATGGTGAAAAAACATTGAACAATGTATTTATTTTATTTTTGTGGCGGTTCCAGCTGTGGGGTAAAATATACCCCCTGAATGCCAGCAATAAAGAGGCCAGAGTGATTTCTAAAGTCCCATTGAAGTCTAAAGCCAGCACAGAAATGGTGATGTCAGACATGAGGCCTATTGAACTAAAGACAGGCCTAAATCTGGAATGAAGGAGCTGGGAAGTACAAACGTGCGAAAATGTGCACAGTGCATTTCAGCAAGAGAAGGGAAAGACATGTGGGTGAAAATTCTGTTTACTAAATCCATGGAAAGCTACACTTTCTACTTAAAGAGACAGATAGCAGCGGGTAAAATATATTTATGCAACATGAGACTGGGGTCCCAGAATCTTAATTTGTCCTCATCCAAATGACAGTACGCTAAGAGAAGTGCTCACTTGGTTTCAAGGTGAACATGGTTTTCTCATACAACTGCCCTATACATATGGACAATCCAGAGAGATACTCATCTCTTTTGCAACTGGATGATTAAATAAGTACATTAAATATGAATATAAGACACAGGTGCCTTATAAAATGTAATGTAAAATGCATTGTGTGTGAGTTGAAAAGCCATTTATTGCAGAATGTTATGTGCAGCTGGGCATTTCTCCTGAAAATGAAACTTAACCTCCAAGACCTTTCCTCTGCTGTCCCTGGAGAGGGAAGTATGGTTGTCAACAATCAATCAGGTCAATTTTTGGGAAAAATATAAAGAAATACACTGCCAACATTTAAACCACAGTGGAAAGAAATAAAGACATGCCTGTTATTTCAGCAGAAGTGACCTTGAGGTCACAACTCCCATAATATGTATATTAGGGTTGCAGCCAGGGCCTTTACAGGCCAAGAACGGATAGGCAAAGATAAACATGAGCCAGCCTCTGGCTGATCACATGCTTAAGGGGAAATGCAATTTAAGAGAACAAAGGAAAGGCTGGAGTTTAGTTATTGAAAATACATATTATTGCACATGAAGGGCAGCGTATGTGCCACAGGAGTCATTCCAAACTTGTATTAAAGGTGACGGTAACCCCCTTTGAACCATGCCAAAAAAAATGTTTATGTGATAAACATAGCAGAAGTTACTAATGAAAATTTGATTTGGGCCTTTCCTTGATTCCGAGAGATTTGAAAGTTGGTGTGAGGGTGAAGGACATAATTAACATGGGAACTATGAAGTGGCATATTTTTCACTGATACAGTTCCAGAGTTAATGAAGAAAAAACATACCTCTGCATAGGAAGGGTGTGCCAACTTTAGATTAGCATCATCTGATTTGCCTTAAAATGTAGTCCTTAAAAATAGATCCATATATGTAAAGATTAAAAAAATTAGGGTACTTGCCATGTTGATAGATTTTCAGAGTTTGAACATGCCAAGCCCACCTGTCAGTTTGGGGTGACAAAGCTTTCTCCACCCACAGCTTTCCTAACTCACACCCCCATTCTCATTGTCCTAGTAGCACACAGGTGGGAGATGGGTAGGGAAAACCAACCAATCCCTTTTGTGGGAATCATAACAAGTTTTTAATGTCATTTGCCCTATAGGTAAACCAATTGGCATCAGAACTGTATTTTTTTCACTTATTCCGGGAGGTCACCTGCTGCTGAACTCTTGCGAGAGACACCCAAGCATAGAGGCCCCAAATCTTGCATTGGAGACAGGGGCCAGGAGACATAGAAGGTGACTGGGACCCCTTGGAGGAGCCAGAGGGGGCTATCCTTGATTGACCCCCTTGCTGAACCTGAGCGGCCCTGCTGTTCCCTGATGCCTATTACTGCCCCTGTAAGTAAAACTATCCCAAAGCCATAGATTGTGTAGGCCCTGCATTTTTCTCAATTATTGTTCTAGTATTTGCCCATCGAAAAATATCCTGTCTGAGTATATCCTTAGCATATTTAATTAAAGTAAATCAATGAATTCCCCTATAGAAATCTCAGGATGTGTTTTGTTAGCATTAAAAACGAACAGCTCTTCCCAGTGTGTTTGGAGCCAGCAGAGACCTAAAGATTTGCCAAAAGAATGAATCCCAAAACCCTGTTTCCAAGTGAGTGTACAGAGTGGAAAACGAAATTCACCATTGATCCCTTTTTTAACAAAAATCAGAAGTGTGAAGCCTTGTATTTCCTTTGCATGTGTGTTGGGAAAAACGAAATTGCCCTTTTGTCCCCATTGTGCTCCGACCAACACCATGAAGCCCTGCCTGTTTTTTTTTAGGTGTGGCAAAACAAATGTTGCCAGTGCTTGTCTTTCACTCACATTGCATATGTGGTAATAAGTGAAAACACATTTTTCCCCGTGAATCTCTTTTTCCAAGGAGTGCATTTTATCAGAATCCCCAAAATGATGTTCCCATTGTGTTCCCACTCTCTGCCACTGGCCTTAAATTCAGAGGGGCCAAGTCTAATTGATGATTGGAGGGTGGGGGTTGCTGGGAGAAAAGTATTGTAACCAAATCAGCAATCACTGTGTGTTTTGAATTGTTCTTTTTCTGCATTGGTGGGTGATTTGAAAAGAAATTGCTAAGAAATTGTGACTGCATATCTCAGTATTATCTCTGTGTTGGTGCCATTATGGACATCAGTTTTGTTCTTGTGTTGCCACGGCATTGGTGGCTGTTGTTAGTCTGTTTGTTAAATTTGGTTTAAATAAATTAATAAATCTATATTCTTAATACACACTGGCCTGGTTCCTAGTCCATTGTGGCCCTGGATATGTGTTGGGATTGGTCGCGAGATGGGTTGGAGGCCTTCCCAAAGTGAACCTGAATTAAAACAATATTGATTTGTTTTGCTCCACCTAAATTTGGGGGAAAGGAACTCCCTTAGTTGATGATGAGCATGTAATAAACCGCAACACCCCCAAGTTCCTCCTCCCCTATTGTTCTTTTTATTTTTCCTCACCGCCCAACCCTGTATACGGCCTTTGCAAACCCCCACTACATTTTGCAATGGCTTTTTTCGGCATAACATTTTCATTAAAAAACCTGTCAAAAAAATAGCCATCGGTGAATGAACTGTATACGTTAAATCTATGGGGACACTCTTATATCCCGGTATCAACCTGTCCTATTGCTTTGGCTGACACTCTTTACAAGCAAAGTTCAACTTCATTCCTTTACTTGTAATACCACAAGTAAATACCTTATACTTTCTCCATATGGCTAATAAAAATAAAAATGACACAGTGCACATTGAGGACTAATGAGGGATTGGCAACGAATGCACCTTTAGCACATTAAAGGCTTCCTAGCATCGGCCAGCTTTAAGAGTGGGCTGATTGCCCAGTCTCGTTGCCCTCTTTTAGTGTATATGATCAGACTGTAGTATGGCCAAGCTTCCCAACCTGCGATCATTCCCCATGGGTAAGACTGCAGCACATTTATTGTGCTGCTCACAGCATCTGTTTAATTCCAAGAGATGACATAAATACATTGCACTATAATTTTCAACAAGACAATACAGTGATACGTACAGAAAAGGGTCACAGTGACAGTCGTCATAACATTATGCGACAGTAGGTGGGGCAAGAGGTCACACCAGTCATGTGCCTAGCAAACACAGCGGCATAATCAATCATACTCATTGTCTGGTGTAGGTGGGTAACTAGTAGACAACTCACAGTGGAACAAAGACAATATAACCCTGGCCTCTGCTGTGAGGTGAAGTAAAGTGCAGTGTACTTCCCGGTGTCTAGTCAAAGGATCGAAAAAAAAGGGTCGACAGTACAAAGGATCGACACGAAAGGGTTGAGAGGACAAAGGATCAATTTTTTTTTAAATTATATTTTTTTTTAGGTTTTCGTTTTGGAAAAAAGTGATTTTTAGCAAAAAAGGGGGTTGGGGTGGACCCCCCCCCAAAAAAAAAAAAAATTAAATTACAATTAAAAAAAAAAAATTTGATCCTTTGTCCTGTCGACCCTTTGGTGTCGATCCTTTGACGTGTCGACCCTTTTACTGTCGATCCTTTGACTGGCAACCGTACTTCCCCACAGTCATTACACCCGCCGTTTAGAGCCTGAGGTGGAGCCACTACATTTCCATGCTAGTAGTATACAGTGCTCCACCAGGAGGAGAGCCAAGCATATGTATAATTGTATACTTGTTTATTTATAACACGCTTAATACCGAAGAGCAACCCGGGATTCGAACGTGTGTTACTCTGCATACCTGCGATCCTGCGTTATTAGAACAATTAAGGAAGCCTTTCAATAAGCTATCAAGCAGGATTACAGACATCCAGCATAGTGATGTAGTTCAACGTGCAGTAAAGAAATTGGGCTCGAAAGCACAGACCACTTGGCATTCCCACAATATGTGGATGGGATTCCCACTTACATCTGGGAAAATTCAAACTGAGTCTTCCCAAGAAGGTCAATAGTCTGACAGACATAAGTTTTACTCCAAAAGTTTCCAAAATGTGCAAATTCGAGCCCTTTGATTGTCAGTGACGACAACCCTCAAGTCCCTCTCCCATGTAAATCTGACTGAAGATGGTTCATGGGAAGTGGCATCTCTCACCATCCGAAACAGAATGGGTACTATGCATTTACCACCCACAGCCAATAGAGCAGAAATGCTTTACACATACAGTCAATTCGAAGGACTGTGGTCAGACTAGGTCCCACTTTGACTAAAAACAACTCCTTTAAAGCAAATACTCATTCTGGGTGCATGTTGCCAAGGGGCTGGATACGCAGCACCTGAAATGGGTTCTGCACAGATGGTCCACATGATGGGAACAAATACGATGCATTTCTGAATGCAATCTCAGAAATTAAGCGCAGCTCTTATGGTTTTTGCATGCTTTGCATCAAGCAAATTACCTTTTTTGTAAATTTACTATGACAACATTAATTTTCTTTTTTAAGTGGGGGTCCTCCACCTGCCCTTCGCCTACCTTTCCAAATCCCCAAACCCTCAAAACGCATACAAGTATACATCCCCACAAGGTAATGTTGTCATATTCCATTACAATAAAGTAATTTACTTCGACAAAACAAAGGTATACGACTTTTATGAAACAGTTTCTTCCATGCAAGCACCGCGCAGCACACTGGGTAAAACCATCACCTCAATCTCCGTAATGTTAACTTACAGAAGAAAAGAGTGCAGGAACTATGGGAGGACGACGTGTGCTCAATGGAGACCTGTGGCAGGTGGGATCCACCCTCACCTCAATCCACTGCAAATTGTACTTGAGCTGCCAGAACCATGTGATTTACACATGCACTACCGCAGTTTTGCCATTGCTGCTTTTTCCCTTTTAAGTGCTATATTCTATGATGTGACTGTGAGAGTTAGAGTGATGTGACGGTGAGAGTTAGGTCTGGCACGCAAATCACACTTTTCTCTGGAGAAGTTACATGCTATGCGAGAGGGATTATAAGGAAACATAGTTTCTTAAATAACATTTACACTGGCCTAGAAAGCTGAAAGAAGCAAACATTCTCATAGTTTAAATTTCAGACACTGGGCATCCATGTAAGGATAATTATTACATTGAAAGAATTAAACTACAGTCCTGACTCACACCTCCAGGTAAGATTCGTGTGTGCTGCTCACCTATAGTCACCAAGCTTAGCTGGGGAAAGTATTAGGTCTGTTAGAGAAAATATAACAGACTTGGCGTAATTTATCTTAGACTGGAATATTCACCAAATTTGATGACTTTACGGGTGATGGGTTAAAGGTTATGCATAGGGTCCCCAATACATAAGAGGATGTTATGTGCATATAACGAAACCACAACCCTGGGACCTCCCCTGTCCATAGAGCATTTCTGCAGTGAACACGAGTTGCTGTGATCCATTTAGCCAAGTGGAAATAAAAAGTGTTGAGAAAGGGCACACTTCTATCTTTCCATGACCTGAAGAAAGAACATATGTCTAGAGGCCCACTGCACTTATCCTGGCCGTGAGGGCTGTGTACTTTGATTGAATTGCCAGGGGAAAACAACTCTGCATTCTCATCCTTACGAAGACTGTCAAGAGCTATGCACATGATACAGAATGAAAAGCATTCTCTGCATCCACAGAAATCCATTAACCACTTGCATATGAGAATTAGGCTGGGAGGGGACACAAAAAGCTAAATTAAGGGCAGTAGACCTACCTGGGATACATCTGGACTTACCTGTATTAACCAAAAAGGACATGAACCTGTACAATCTGTCTGCTAAGTAAGCTATTGTGAAGAATCTCCACATTTCCTTTGCCGGTGATGATAGCTGATGAGCTGCAATCTAGGCAATAGTAGTGTGACCTGATGAAGGAACTCTGCCTTTGGCCTCCATCTTCTATTTGCTCACAGAACTCCTCGGTGACTTGCAGTATCCTTATACCACACAGTAGGAGATACTCTGTTTTACATTGTGAGCTACCTGGAGACAAAGTGAATTTCCTACAATCATATAAACATGGTCAAATGTCACTGCTGGGACAACACGTGTGTCTTGGAAGGAAGACAACATTGAAGCACAGGTTTGAATCCCGGTCTTGTGCTTAGACACTGGTCTCCATTATAAAGTGCGTTATAAAAGAACAATTATAGTGCTTCAAGCCAGATTACTCCTGCATCTAAATGCTGTAATAATAGCTGTTTTTTTTGTTTACCCAAACTGCTCACCTGTTCTTCACTCGCTGAAATACTCCTTGTAGGATGCGGTATGTATGTCCTTTACTGCAGTGAAAAATCAATAGGTTTCATTTCAACCCCTCATCATTAATAATTCACTTGCTATTTAAGTAAATCTTTTGATATTTATTTATAATTATTTATTACTTTTAGGCCACTATTTTTCTAGTATTTGTAAAGATGATTGTAGAGGAATCTAGTTTTATTGGCTATATGTGTAAACATGTGTTTCATTTACAATATAAAAAAAATTCCCGCCCGTGCATGCATTTGTCTGCAGGCGAAATGCATGATTGCACTGCCCGGCTACAAATAACACCAGTAAAGGTCAAAATCCACCAGTCTGGCATACCCAGTCTTACTGCTGCATGCACGTTGCTGCTAAATTGGGACTGCACTGGCCATACCCCAGCAACGCGGCCCACTCGGCTTTTCAGACAGAATAAACGTAGTTTGCGTCCCGCTTCCGCCAATCTAGCACATATGGATAGTGGATTAGCTTTTGGGCACTACATTCTCTAGTGTAATGCGGAAAATATATTAAAAATGTATTTGGTGTTATTCGACATTACAAAATGATCCAAATGAGATCGGTACCATTTTGTTTAAAGATGTTAGTGTTAGATGCACCACAAATTGTACAGTATAGCTCAACACCCACAACAATGTCCAAACTCAACAATGTCCAAACTAGTTTTATTGTTCCACAGAGATGGCAAAAAGTGAAACAGTGAAGGCAGTTAAAAATCATTTTCAAATGTAGGCAGAAATGGAAATGAAGCATTTTTCCCTCTAAAAGAGACATCTCTCTTGACGATCACCGAACCACATAGCCATTTGTAATGCATTTCACTAGAGAATTAAGGAGTATGCAGGACATGTATGTGTACCCATATGCCCCATCGCCATTAGTTTTAAATACGTGGCTGAAAACAATGCTGTTTTATCAATTAAATAATGGAACCGGGCACACGTTACACCAGCACATTATTCGTCCAATAAAAGCAAGCCCAAGACAGATTAGATAATCCGGCCGTAAACACCATATGTCTGTGCATATATTTTATTTAAATCTCCACTGTTTGTGAAAGCATATATAACCTAAAACACTGCATAAGTGGTAGGGCATGAGATTCGCTGGTCCTTTACAGTTCAAGTCAAATCCAATGACACTGACTGTAAACATTGTTTCCACGATTTTCGAATACCTTCTTTTGACCAATTAACCTCATACATTGAAAGTAGCGCAGTTTAGGGGTGTGCTCTTCATTTTTTGCTAACATGTAGTAAATGTATGGGCCGCCTAGGGTGCAAGTCAATCCACTCAGCTTGTAAGAGAGCGTGGAGAGGCGCGCATTTTAAGCCCCAGGACGAGACTCAAGAAATGAATTGATGGCCGTGTTACAAGCAACATAGAGGCAGTAGCACCAGTTCCGTTCATGGTGGCATAACAATGTCCAACCGCCCAAGCAATTTCTTAACTGTACTTTAAGCTATTTTAAAACTTAATATTTACGACCCCTTTATAATGTGTACGGCCAGGTAGGCCGAGCATTGCCCCCCTTAACCATGTGATTTACACATGCACTACCGCAGTTTTGCCATTGCTGCTTTTTCCCTTTTAAGTGCTATATTATAGTGAATAAGCAGAAGCTATAGTCGCTATATCCTAATGACTATGGCGCCTGCTATTTGTCCTACTACCATTTCAGCTAAGGTGAGGGGGGGAACACTAATTTGTCTCAATTGATATCTGCTTTTAATACCACTGCATATTTGGCTCAATTAAAACTCTCTAAATCCTGAGCGCGTCCCTCTGAGCCATGGTTCTCTTCCCATTTGGCGGAGCTTCGTTTGCTCCGAAGGCAAGCCGAAAGGAAATGGCAGAATGAGTATTCTTCTCCCGCTAGGGCTACTTTTCGTAAGGTGACTCGTATTTATCAACAGGCCATTGTAGAAGCTAAAAACACCTACTTTTCTGGCCAAACTCCAAATGCCCTCAACCAACCAAGAGAACTCTTTAGGATTGTTAAGTCTTTATCAGTTGCACCCTCTCTTCCTAGTAGCACTCCTCCTACTAAACCTTCGTGTGATCCATTAGCCATCTTGTTTGTTGATAACATGTATCTTTTTTGACAGACCGTACTGACATCGCTACCTAGCTTGCATGCGGATAGCCCAGCTCAAAAAGTAGTTTTTACTAATCTTTCATCACTGTCTGCCTTTTCTTTAGGCAGCTTTGTATGAGCTACTTTGAAGCTAAGTCATCTTCTCCTCTGGACCCCACGCCCCTTGTAGTGTTGATACAATTGATACCTGACATTGCACCCCTTGTTGCCTCAGCCGTTAATCAATCCTTTCTTTTAGTTCCATTCCTACTCCTCGTGAACCCACTCCTAAAAAAGGCTTCACTTGATCCTTCACTCCCATCCAGCTATCGACCAATTTCTTTGCTTTCCTATTTGATGAAGCTTATGGAAACTATAGTTACACCTATGCTTAGATCGTTTTTGGGAAGCTCTTCTTTTTTTCAACCCATTTTGTTAGGGCTTTACTCCTGGTCGGGGCATCAAGGAGGTTTGGGTTTCAGTCATGGACCACCTTGCCAGGCTGGCTGTTCTGGGTGGAGGAGGCATGCTGATTTTATTAGATCTGTCGGCCGCCTTCGACACCATTGATCACGCCATCTTACTTCGCAGGTTGTCGGTTGCCGGCCTTTCCGGGGCGGTGCTGGACTGGTTTGGGTCTTTTCTGGCAGACCATTCCCAAAAGATTTTTTTGCGTTCTTTCATTTCACCCCCTTGTGCGCTATGCTGTGGTGTCCCCAAGGGTCAGCGCTTTCACCTATTCTTTTTAACATATACATCCAGCTTCTTGCTCATCTTGTTCAATCATCATGGAGAACATAGTTCCTCTATTTAGTTCCTCTATTTAGCAGTGAACCTGTATCTCCAGGAATGCGAAATCAGACCATGAGTCTGGCAGCCCTACTAGGCCTGTAGAGAAACACCTGACAAGCAAGGAGTCAGCATGGCGGAAACATAGATCTGTGTTTGGGATCATTCACCTGATGGAAGACTTGTCCCAAGAACCCCTCATTGATATTTCAGAGAGGGATAACCAAACGGTACAGTAGATTTGTAATTCAACTAGGTGTCTGCCCCCCTTACAGGCCAGGGGTTGCTCTGGGTAGTTGGTTTATCAGAGTATACCCATTAATGTGGCAAATTACTAAATCCCATGGCGAGAAGGACAATGATGCTACGAGTAGTCCCATTTAATAGTTTATGTTCCAGACTGCCAGTGACTTTTTTTTACTTCAGTGCATTTTTTGTTTTATTTTACTGAGAAAGTCAGACCCCATTTATGATAAACCTACCCATCTAGCCCATGCAAAGTTACTCCTCTCATACAGGGCTGGATCGGGAGAGCAACATTTATTAAGGGACAGGAGGTAGAGAGAAACTGGAAGGGAATCTGTAATTTACATATTGTCACTTCACACAGGTCACTTCACAATGATATATGGTTTCCCTAAACATTTTTTTGTCTGATTCTGTACTTATATATACAAAAAAATCAATATTCCCACTAGCTATTTTAGTGTGTTTTTTAAAATGTTGGACATGTTGATTGAAAGAGACATTATACTGACATAAGACTTTATCTGCAGGCTTAAACATTACAGTTTCAGAGGCTTTCATAAGGTATGCCCGTACACCCTAGGTGGAGGAACCACTGTCATCTTTCAATGCCATTGGATGAGAAATTCAAGGAAGTATTGCCTTTGCCTACCAAGGAGGGCGGGTGAGGGGAGGGGAATTCCATGAAATTGATGGCATGTTTGCTTTTCAGCCCAGCCACAGGCTAGACACATCAGTCTTCAGTTATTAACAAAAACACTTTGCTTACATGTAGTTATAAGACTCATAAAGACCTTGATGTACAGTGCCTGTAATATCTTGCTGATAAACTTTAAATCTGGTTCTATGTCCTTTCATCGATGGCTATTTTTATGACTGTTTTTTAGGAAATGTTTTCAATGGTGAAAAAACATTGAACAATGTATTTATTTTATTTTTGTGGCGGTTCCAGCTGTGGGGTAAAATATACCCCCTGAATGCCAGCAATAAAGAGGCCAGAGTGATTTCTAAAGTCCCATTGAAGTCTAAAGCCAGCACAGAAATGGTGATGTCAGACATGAGGCCTATTGAACTAAAGACAGGCCTAAATCTGGAATGAAGGAGCTGGGAAGTACAAACGTGCGAAAATGTGCACAGTGCATTTCAGCAAGAGAAGGGAAAGACATGTGGGTGAAAATTCTGTTTACTAAATCCATGGAAAGCTACACTTTCTACTTAAAGAGACAGATAGCAGCGGGTAAAATATATTTATGCAACATGAGACTGGGGTCCCAGAATCTTAATTTGTCCTCATCCAAATGACAGTACGCTAAGAGAAGTGCTCACTTGGTTTCAAGGTGAACATGGTTTTCTCATACAACTGCCCTATACATATGGACAATCCAGAGAGATACTCATCTCTTTTGCAACTGGATGATTAAATAAGTACATTAAATATGAATATAAGACACAGGTGCCTTATAAAATGTAATGTAAAATGCATTGTGTGTGAGTTGAAAAGCCATTTATTGCAGAATGTTATGTGCAGCTGGGCATTTCTCCTGAAAATGAAACTTAACCTCCAAGACCTTTCCTCTGCTGTCCCTGGAGAGGGAAGTATGGTTGTCAACAATCAATCAGGTCAATTTTTGGGAAAAATATAAAGAAATACACTGCCAACATTTAAACCACAGTGGAAAGAAATAAAGACATGCCTGTTATTTCAGCAGAAGTGACCTTGAGGTCACAACTCCCATAATATGTATATTAGGGTTGCAGCCAGGGCATTTACAGGCCAAGAACGGATAGGCAAAGATAAACATGAGCCAGCCTCTGGCTGATCACATGCTTAAGGGGAAATGCAATTTAAGAGAACAAAGGAAAGGCTGGAGTTTAGTTATTGAAAATACATATTATTGCACATGAAGGGCAGCGTATGTGCCACAGGAGTCATTCCAAACTTGTATTAAAGGTGACGGTAACCCCCTTTGAACCATGCCAAAAAAAATGTTTATGTGATAAACATAGCAGAAGTTACTAATGAAAATTTGATTTGGGCCTTTCCTTGATTCCGAGAGATTTGAAAGTTGGTGTGAGGGTGAAGGACATAATTAACATGGGAACTATGAAGTGGCATATTTTTCACTGATACAGTTCCAGAGTTAATGAAGAAAAAACATACCTCTGCATAGGAAGGGTGTGCCAACTTTAGATTAGCATCATCTGATTTGCCTTAAAATGTAGTCCTTAAAAATAGATCCATATATGTAAAGATTAAAAAAATTAGGGTACTTGCCATGTTGATAGATTTTCAGAGTTTGAACATGCCAAGCCCACCTGTCAGTTTGGGGTGACAAAGCTTTCTCCACCCACAGCTTTCCTAACTCACACCCCCATTCTCATTGTCCTAGTAGCACACAGGTGGGAGATGGGTAGGGAAAACCAACCAATCCCTTTTGTGGGAATCATAACAAGTTTTTAATGTCATTTGCCCTATAGGTAAACCAATTGGCATCAGAACTGTATTTTTTTCACTTATTCCGGGAGGTCACCTGCTGCTGAACTCTTGCGAGAGACACCCAAGCATAGAGGCCCCAAATCTTGCATTGGAGACAGGGGCCAGGAGACATAGAAGGTGACTGGGACCCCTTGGAGGAGCCAGAGGGGGCTATCCTTGATTGACCCCCTTGCTGAACCTGAGCGGCCCTGCTGTTCCCTGATGCCTATTACTGCCCCTGTAAGTAAAACTATCCCAAAGCCATAGATTGTGTAGGCCCTGCATTTTTCTCAATTATTGTTCTAGTATTTGCCCATCGAAAAATATCCTGTCTGAGTATATCCTTAGCATATTTAATTAAAGTAAATCAATGAATTCCCCTATAGAAATCTCAGGATGTGTTTTGTTAGCATTAAAAACGAACAGCTCTTCCCAGTGTGTTTGGAGCCAGCAGAGACCTAAAGATTTGCCAAAAGAATGAATCCCAAAACCCTGTTTCCAAGTGAGTGTACAGAGTGGAAAACGAAATTCACCATTGATCCCTTTTTTAACAAAAATCAGAAGTGTGAAGCCTTGTATTTCCTTTGCATGTGTGTTGGGAAAAACGAAATTGCCCTTTTGTCCCCATTGTGCTCCGACCAACACCATGAAGCCCTGCCTGTTTTTTTTTAGGTGTGGCAAAACAAATGTTGCCAGTGCTTGTCTTTCACTCACATTGCATATGTGGTAATAAGTGAAAACACATTTTTCCCCGTGAATCTCTTTTTCCAAGGAGTGCATTTTATCAGAATCCCCAAAATGATGTTCCCATTGTGTTCCCACTCTCTGCCACTGGCCTTAAATTCAGAGGGGCCAAGTCTAATTGATGATTGGAGGGTGGGGGTTGCTGGGAGAAAAGTATTGTAACCAAATCAGCAATCACTGTGTGTTTTGAATTGTTCTTTTTCTGCATTGGTGGGTGATTTGAAAAGAAATTGCTAAGAAATTGTGACTGCATATCTCAGTATTATCTCTGTGTTGGTGCCATTATGGACATCAGTTTTGTTCTTGTGTTGCCACGGCATTGGTGGCTGTTGTTAGTCTGTTTGTTAAATTTGGTTTAAATAAATTAATAAATCTATATTCTTAATACACACTGGCCTGGTTCCTAGTCCATTGTGGCCCTGGATATGTGTTGGGATTGGTCGCGAGATGGGTTGGAGGCCTTCCCAAAGTGAACCTGAATTAAAACAATATTGATTTGTTTTGCTCCACCTAAATTTGGGGGAAAGGAACTCCCTTAGTTGATGATGAGCATGTAATAAACCGCAACACCCCCAAGTTCCTCCTCCCCTATTGTTCTTTTTATTTTTCCTCACCGCCCAACCCTGTATACGGCCTTTGCAAACCCCCACTACATTTTGCAATGGCTTTTTTCGGCATAACATTTTCATTAAAAAACCTGTCAAAAAAATAGCCATCGGTGAATGAACTGTATACGTTAAATCTATGGGGACACTCTTATATCCCGGTATCAACCTGTCCTATTGCTTTGGCTGACACTCTTTACAAGCAAAGTTCAACTTCATTCCTTTACTTGTAATACCACAAGTAAATACCTTATACTTTCTCCATATGGCTAATAAAAATAAAAATGACACAGTGCACATTGAGGACTAATGAGGGATTGGCAACGAATGCACCTTTAGCACATTAAAGGCTTCCTAGCATCGGCCAGCTTTAAGAGTGGGCTGATTGCCCAGTCTCGTTGCCCTCTTTTAGTGTATATGATCAGACTGTAGTATGGCCAAGCTTCCCAACCTGCGATCATTCCCCATGGGTAAGACTGCAGCACATTTATTGTGCTGCTCACAGCATCTGTTTAATTCCAAGAGATGACATAAATACATTGCACTATAATTTTCAACAAGACAATACAGTGATACGTACAGAAAAGGGTCACAGTGACAGTCGTCATAACATTATGCGACAGTAGGTGGGGCAAGAGGTCACACCAGTCATGTGCCTAGCAAACACAGCGGCATAATCAATCATACTCATTGTCTGGTGTAGGTGGGTAACTAGTAGACAACTCACAGTGGAACAAAGACAATATAACCCTGGCCTCTGCTGTGAGGTGAAGTAAAGTGCAGTGTACTTCCCGGTGTCTAGTCAAAGGATCGAAAAAAAAGGGTCGACAGTACAAAGGATCGACACGAAAGGGTTGAGAGGACAAAGGATCAATTTTTTTTTAAATTATATTTTTTTTTAGGTTTTCGTTTTGGAAAAAAGTGATTTTTAGCAAAAAAGGGGGTTGGGGTGGACCCCCCCCCAAAAAAAAAAAAAATTAAATTACAATTAAAAAAAAAAAATTTGATCCTTTGTCCTGTCGACCCTTTGGTGTCGATCCTTTGACGTGTCGACCCTTTTACTGTCGATCCTTTGACTGGCAACCGTACTTCCCCACAGTCATTACACCCGCCGTTTAGAGCCTGAGGTGGAGCCACTACATTTCCATGCTAGTAGTATACAGTGCTCCACCAGGAGGAGAGCCAAGCATATGTATAATTGTATACTTGTTTATTTATAACACGCTTAATACCGAAGAGCAACCCGGGATTCGAACGTGTGTTACTCTGCATACCTGCGATCCTGCGTTATTAGAACAATTAAGGAAGCCTTTCAATAAGCTATCAAGCAGGATTACAGACATCCAGCATAGTGATGTAGTTCAACGTGCAGTAAAGAAATTGGGCTCGAAAGCACAGACCACTTGGCATTCCCACAATATGTGGATGGGATTCCCACTTACATCTGGGAAAATTCAAACTGAGTCTTCCCAAGAAGGTCAATAGTCTGACAGACATAAGTTTTACTCCAAAAGTTTCCAAAATGTGCAAATTCGAGCCCTTTGATTGTCAGTGACGACAACCCTCAAGTCCCTCTCCCATGTAAATCTGACTGAAGATGGTTCATGGGAAGTGGCATCTCTCACCATCCGAAACAGAATGGGTACTATGCATTTACCACCCACAGCCGATAGAGCAGAAATGCTTTACACATACAGTCAATTCGAAGGACTGTGGTCAGACTAGGTCCCACTTTGACTAAAAACAACTCCTTTAAAGCAAATACTCATTCTGGGTGCATGTTGCCAAGGGGCTGGATACGCAGCACCTGAAATGGGTTCTGCACAGATGGTCCACATGATGGGAACAAATACGATGCATTTCTGAATGCAATCTCAGAAATTAAGCGCAGCTCTTATGGTTTTTGCATGCTTTGCATCAAGCAAATTACCTTTTTTGTAAATTTACTATGACAACATTAATTTTCTTTTTTAAGTGGGGGTCCTCCACCTGCCCTTCGCCTACCTTTCCAAATCCCCAAACCCTCAAAACGCATACAAGTATACATCCCCACAAGGTAATGTTGTCATATTCCATTACAATAAAGTAATTTACTTCGACAAAACAAAGGTATACGACTTTTATGAAACAGTTTCTTCCATGCAAGCACCGCGCAGCACACTGGGTAAAACCATCACCTCAATCTCCGTAATGTTAACTTACAGAAGAAAAGAGTGCAGGAACTATGGGAGGACGACGTGTGCTCAATGGAGACCTGTGGCAGGTGGGATCCACCCTCACCTCAATCCACTGCAAATTGTACTTGAGCTGCCAGAACCATGTGATTTACACATGCACTACCGCAGTTTTGCCATTGCTGCTTTTTCCCTTTTAAGTGCTATATTCTATGATGTGACTGTGAGAGTTAGAGTGATGTGACGGTGAGAGTTAGGTCTGGCACGCAAATCACACTTTTCTCTGGAGAAGTTACATGCTATGCGAGAGGGATTATAAGGAAACATAGTTTCTTAAATAACATTTACACTGGCCTAGAAAGCTGAAAGAAGCAAACATTCTCATAGTTTAAATTTCAGACACTGGGCATCCATGTAAGGATAATTATTACATTGAAAGAATTAAACTACAGTCCTGACTCACACCTCCAGGTAAGATTCGTGTGTGCTGCTCACCTATAGTCACCAAGCTTAGCTGGGGAAAGTATTAGGTCTGTTAGAGAAAATATAACAGACTTGGCGTAATTTATCTTAGACTGGAATATTCACCAAATTTGATGACTTTACGGGTGATGGGTTAAAGGTTATGCATAGGGTCCCCAATACATAAGAGGATGTTATGTGCATATAACGAAACCACAACCCTGGGACCTCCCCTGTCCATAGAGCATTTCTGCAGTGAACACGAGTTGCTGTGATCCATTTAGCCAAGTGGAAATAAAAAGTGTTGAGAAAGGGCACACTTCTATCTTTCCATGACCTGAAGAAAGAACATATGTCTAGAGGCCCACTGCACTTATCCTGGCCGTGAGGGCTGTGTACTTTGATTGAATTGCCAGGGGAAAACAACTCTGCATTCTCATCCTTACGAAGACTGTCAAGAGCTATGCACATGATACAGAATGAAAAGCATTCTCTGCATCCACAGAAATCCATTAACCACTTGCATATGAGAATTAGGCTGGGAGGGGACACAAAAAGCTAAATTAAGGGCAGTAGACCTACCTGGGATACATCTGGACTTACCTGTATTAACCAAAAAGGACATGAACCTGTACAATCTGTCTGCTAAGTAAGCTATTGTGAAGAATCTCCACATTTCCTTTGCCGGTGATGATAGCTGATGAGCTGCAATCTAGGCAATAGTAGTGTGACCTGATGAAGGAACTCTGCCTTTGGCCTCCATCTTCTATTTGCTCACAGAACTCCTCGGTGACTTGCAGTATCCTTATACCACACAGTAGGAGATACTCTGTTTTACATTGTGAGCTACCTGGAGACAAAGTGAATTTCCTACAATCATATAAACATGGTCAAATGTCACTGCTGGGACAACACGTGTGTCTTGGAAGGAAGACAACATTGAAGCACAGGTTTGAATCCCGGTCTTGTGCTTAGACACTGGTCTCCATTATAAAGTGCGTTATAAAAGAACAATTATAGTGCTTCAAGCCAGATTACTCCTGCATCTAAATGCTGTAATAATAGCTGTTTTTTTTGTTTACCCAAACTGCTCACCTGTTCTTCACTCGCTGAAATACTCCTTGTAGGATGCGGTATGTATGTCCTTTACTGCAGTGAAAAATCAATAGGTTTCATTTCAACCCCTCATCATTAATAATTCACTTGCTATTTAAGTAAATCTTTTGATATTTATTTATAATTATTTATTACTTTTAGGCCACTATTTTTCTAGTATTTGTAAAGATGATTGTAGAGGAATCTAGTTTTATTGGCTATATGTGTAAACATGTGTTTCATTTACAATATAAAAAAAATTCCCGCCCGTGCATGCATTTGTCTGCAGGCGAAATGCATGATTGCACTGCCCGGCTACAAATAACACCAGTAAAGGTCAAAATCCACCAGTCTGGCATACCCAGTCTTACTGCTGCATGCACGTTGCTGCTAAATTGGGACTGCACTGGCCATACCCCAGCAACGCGGCCCACTCGGCTTTTCAGACAGAATAAACGTAGTTTGCGTCCCGCTTCCGCCAATCTAGCACATATGGATAGTGGATTAGCTTTTGGGCACTACATTCTCTAGTGTAATGCGGAAAATATATTAAACATGTATTTGGTGTTATTCGACATTACAAAATGATCCAAATGAGATCGGTACCATTTTGTTTAAAGATGTTAGTGTTAGATGCACCACAAATTGTACAGTATAGCTCAACACCCACAACAATGTCCAAACTCAACAATGTCCAAACTAGTTTTATTGTTCCACAGAGATGGCAAAAAGTGAAACAGTGAAGGCAGTTAAAAATCATTTTCAAATGTAGGCAGAAATGGAAATGAAGCATTTTTCCCTCTAAAAGAGACATCTCTCTTGACGATCACCGAACCACATAGCCATTTGTAATGCATTTCACTAGAGAATTAAGGAGTATGCAGGACATGTATGTGTACCCATATGCCCCATCGCCATTAGTTTTAAATACGTGGCTGAAAACAATGCTGTTTTATCAATTAAATAATGGAACCGGGCACACGTTACACCAGCACATTATTCGTCCAATAAAAGCAAGCCCAAGACAGATTAGATAATCCGGCCGTAAACACCATATGTCTGTGCATATATTTTATTTAAATCTCCACTGTTTGTGAAAGCATATATAACCTAAAACACTGCATAAGTGGTAGGGCATGAGATTCGCTGGTCCTTTACAGTTCAAGTCAAATCCAATGACACTGACTGTAAACATTGTTTCCACGATTTTCGAATACCTTCTTTTGACCAATTAACCTCATACATTGAAAGTAGCGCAGTTTAGGGGTGTGCTCTTCATTTTTTGCTAACATGTAGTAAATGTATGGGCCGCCTAGGGTGCAAGTCAATCCACTCAGCTTGTAAGAGAGCGTGGAGAGGCGCGCATTTTAAGCCCCAGGACGAGACTCAAGAAATGAATTGATGGCCGTGTTACAAGCAACATAGAGGCAGTAGCACCAGTTCCGTTCATGGTGGCATAACAATGTCCAACCGCCCAAGCAATTTCTTAACTGTACTTTAAGCTATTTTAAAACTTAATATTTACGACCCCTTTATAATGTGTACGGCCAGGTAGGCCGAGCATTGCCCCCCTTAACCATGTGATTTACACATGCACTACCGCAGTTTTGCCATTGCTGCTTTTTCCCTTTTAAGTGCTATATTATAGTGAATAAGCAGAAGCTATAGTCGCTATATCCTAATGACTATGGCGCCTGCTATTTGTCCTACTACCATTTCAGCTAAGGTGAGGGGGGGAACACTAATTTGTCTCAATTGATATCTGCTTTTAATACCACTGCATATTTGGCTCAATTAAAACTCTCTAAATCCTGAGCGCGTCCCTCTGAGCCATGGTTCTCTTCCCATTTGGCGGAGCTTCGTTTGCTCCGAAGGCAAGCCGAAAGGAAATGGCAGAATGAGTATTCTTCTCCCGCTAGGGCTACTTTTCGTAAGGTGACTCGTATTTATCAACAGGCCATTGTAGAAGCTAAAAACACCTACTTTTCTGGCCAAACTCCAAATGCCCTCAACCAACCAAGAGAACTCTTTAGGATTGTTAAGTCTTTATCAGTTGCACCCTCTCTTCCTAGTAGCACTCCTCCTACTAAACCTTCGTGTGATCCATTAGCCATCTTGTTTGTTGATAACATGTATCTTTTTTGACAGACCGTACTGACATCGCTACCTAGCTTGCATGCGGATAGCCCAGCTCAAAAAGTAGTTTTTACTAATCTTTCATCACTGTCTGCCTTTTCTTTAGGCAGCTTTGTATGAGCTACTTTGAAGCTAAGTCATCTTCTCCTCTGGACCCCACGCCCCTTGTAGTGTTGATACAATTGATACCTGACATTGCACCCCTTGTTGCCTCAGCCGTTAATCAATCCTTTCTTTTAGTTCCATTCCTACTCCTCGTGAACCCACTCCTAAAAAAGGCTTCACTTGATCCTTCACTCCCATCCAGCTATCGACCAATTTCTTTGCTTTCCTATTTGATGAAGCTTATGGAAACTATAGTTACACCTATGCTTAGATCGTTTTTGGGAAGCTCTTCTTTTTTTCAACCCATTTTGTTAGGGCTTTACTCCTGGTCGGGGCATCAAGGAGGTTTGGGTTTCAGTCATGGACCACCTTGCCAGGCTGGCTGTTCTGGGTGGAGGAGGCATGCTGATTTTATTAGATCTGTCGGCCGCCTTCGACACCATTGATCACGCCATCTTACTTCGCAGGTTGTCGGTTGCCGGCCTTTCCGGGGCGGTGCTGGACTGGTTTGGGTCTTTTCTGGCAGACCATTCCCAAAAGATTTTTTTGCGTTCTTTCATTTCACCCCCTTGTGCGCTATGCTGTGGTGTCCCCAAGGGTCAGCGCTTTCACCTATTCTTTTTAACATATACATCCAGCTTCTTGCTCATCTTGTTCAATCATCATGGAGAACATAGTTCCTCTTAAACTGAACAATCCCTCGGGGGCTGTTAACGTCAACAATTTTCTAAAGTCTGTTGGGAATTGGATGTGCCAGAATTGGCTTAAACTGAACAGTGAAAAAACAGAGGTTTTAATTATCGGCCCTACATCTGCCACTTCCCTGTGGACGCTAGATTACTAGACTCCATCCCTAGCCACTTTTCCTCAGCCAGTGTTAGTGGTGAAGAAAATGGGTGTCAAAATAAGAGCCTCTCTTTCCATGGAGAAGTAGTATAGTTCAGGTTGTCAGCATAGCCACTTTCAGCTCAGAGTTCTGCGTGAAATGCACACATTTCTTTCCATTCTTTTGTGGGCAACTGTGGTGCATTCGCTGATTCTGAGACTATTACAAGACACCTTTACTTCTATCACCTAGTCTTCCTACTGGATCAATTACAGGTGCTGCAAAATACGGCAGCATGGGTCATCCTTGGACTCTCCTTCTGCGATCGTATTGCATTTGGTCTGCGTAGCCTTCATTGGCTCCTGGTAGTATGTTGAGTTGAGTTTAAGGTACTGTGTTTGGTTCACTGTACCTTTATTAAGCAAATTTGCTGATTATTTGCAGTTAAAGTGCTGTCACTACGTGCCTGCTCGACTGCTCCATTCTGCTTTGTACTTTCGGATTTCAGTGCCTAAAATTTGTCGAGCTAGGATAGACGGCCGGGCTTTCTCCATTGCGGCTGCTTAAATATGGAACAAGCTTCCTTTTAATCTTTTAATCTTTGTGAAATTAGAGACCACTTGACCTTTCTGTGCCATCTCAAAACCTTTCTATGTCAGTAATCTCTGAACTCTCTGCTTCCTTTTTCTCCAGATATTTGCAGCGCCATGATGCCCCTGGTTGTAAGCCGCACTATATATAATTGGTCTAACATAACATAAGCGCTATACATGAGAAAACAAATGGTAAAGAAAATGTGTTAATCCAGGGGAGCAGCAATGTTCTGGGGGGGGGGGGGGTCAAGTTAGAACGACACCCCTGAAGACGGGAGAGGGGTTGGGGAAGTGGGGGGGATCAGTGCCAGTTCTGGAGATACCACTGAAGACATTGAGGATTGGAGGGCAGGGAAACCAAGATCTCACAAGGCCCAGCAGTAACAGCTAGGAAACAGTGGTAAGATCACACAGTGGGTCAGTGCACGTATAGTAGAATACTGACACCAGCTTAAGCTTTAGAAGGAGGTCCATCACTGTGGGGAGGAGGAGCGAAACATGGACTGGCCTATAGGGAACTCTGGAGATTTCCCGGTAGGCCTCTGCAGCCTGGGCCTCTTTTGTATGGTAAACTATTTCATTTCCAAATGTTCTGAAAGGAAAAGGGTTGGACTTTCAGAAAATGTGTAATAGGGCTTGTTTTAACATTATTTCCAGGGCCTCTTTTGATTCCCAGTCCACCCCTGAAGGAGCCAAAATGATGAAAAGACAAAGAGATTATACAAACTCGAATCGCTGGAGATCCATGCTGAACTGATGATCAGCACTGAGGGGCCTGCCTCAAAATGTAAACATTTTGTGGAAAGACCACAAGGTGACAAAACGCCACTCACTGCTGGGTACAGCAAGGCTGGCCTTAGTGATGGCACCAGCAAAGGCAGCTTATACTGGACGCTCTGCAAAGTGATATGATATATGATAGTTTATTTATATCGCGCCTATACACAATGTGTTTCAAAGTGCTTCAAGGCAAGGGAGGGAACAAGGGAAAATACAACCACATTTTTACAGGCCATGAACATTAAGGATGTGAAATTAACTATCGTATTCCGCCTGACGACATTTCAGATAGTGCAAGAGCTAAAACATAGATAAGGAAGGGTGGGGGGAGAGTGGGAAGGAAATGGAAACAGACAGGCGACTACCGTACTAGACCTGACGACATTTCTGATAGAGCCGTAGAAAAACAAAAGGTGAGGGAGAGGGGTGCAGAAAGGGAGGGGAGGAACAAAACAAGCGACTATCATACTAGGCCTGACAACATTTCAGATGGTGGTGGGGAGGAAAAAAACAGTAATGGGAGGGTGGAGGAAACAGACGAGGTTGTTATCATATTAGGTCCAGGGACAATTCTGATAGAGTAAGTGCATAGAAGAAAGTAAGGGGAGGAGATAGGAAAAGGGAGAAGGGAAATGAGGAGAGAACAGAGAGTAAGCAGTCAAAAAGAGTGGAGAAGCAAGAGTGGAGAGGGAATAAAATTGCAGAAGTCAGTAGTAACACATAATGTGGCAAGACAGGATACAAGATGAAGATGGGAATATAATGATTCAGGGCCAACATGAGTACAAGATGCAAAGGAAGTCCAGCAGGAGAGTTGAGAAAGAGTGACGCACCGTGAATGAATGAAGTCCATAAAAGTCAAATCCAGCATTGGCCACAAGACGGTGATGGTGAAGGAAGGCACCAGGTGGGTGGGGCTTGCTAAGTGGTGAAAAACAGCAGCAGACAGGAAGGCACCAGGTGGGTGGGGCTTAGGCCAGGTGACCTAGATCCACTTGCACCGGCTCCCCATCTGCAAAGGAAAAGAAGCTGGAGGGCTCCTTAAGTAGGTAAACAGAGCGGCAAGCAGGAAGGCACCAGGTGGGCGTGGCTTGCTAAGTGGTGAAAAAGAGCGGGAAACAGGAAGGCACCAGGTGGGCGGGGCTTGCTAAGTGCTGAAAAAGAGCGGCAGGCAGGAAGGCACCAGGTGGACGGAGCTTAGGCCAGGTGACATAGATCCACTTGCACCTGCTCCCCATCTGCAAAGGAAAAGAGGCTGGAGGGCTCCTTAAGTAGGGAAACAGAGCGGCAAGCAGGAAGGCACCACGTGGGCGTAGATTGCTAAGTGGTGAAAAAGCGGGAAGCAGGAAGGCACCAGGTGGGCGGGGCTTAGGCCAGGTGACCTAGATCCACTTGCACCTGCTCCCCATCTGCAAAGGAAAAGAGGCTGAAGGGCTCCTTAGGTAGGAAAACAGAGCGGCAAGCAGGAAGGCAGCAGGTGGGCAGGGCTTGCTAAGTGGTTCGAAAAGAGCGGCAAGCAGGAAGGCACCAGGTGGGCGGGGCTTAGCCCAGGTGACCTAGATCCACTTGCACCTGCTTCCCATCGCCAAAGGAAAAGAGGCTGGAGTGCTCCTTAGGTAGGGAAACAGAGCGGCAAGCAGGAAGGCACCAGGTGAGCAGGGCTTGCTAAGTGGTGGAAAAGCGAGGCAAGCAGGAAGGCACCAGGTGGGCTGGGGTGCTAAGTGGTGAAAAAGAGTGGCATGCAGGAAGGCACCAGGTGGGCGGGGCTTAAGCCAGGTGACCTAGATCCACTTGCACCTGCTCCCCATCTGCAAAGGAAAAGAATCTGGAGGGCTCCTTAAGTAGGGAAACAGAGTGGCAAGCAGGAAGGCACCAGGTTGGCGTGGCTTGCTAAGTGGTGAAAAAGAGCGGGAAGCAGGAAGGCACCAGGTGGGTAGGGCTTGCTAAGTGGTGAAAAAGAGCTGCAAGCAGGAAGGCACCAGTTGGGCGGGGCTTGCTAAGTGGTGAAAAAGAGCAGCAGACAGGAAGGCATCAGGTGGGCGGGGCTTAGGCCATGTGACCTATATCCACTTGCACCTGCTCCCCATCTGCAAAGGAAAAGAAGCTGGAAGGCTCCTTCAGTAGGGAAACAGAGTGGCAAGCAGGAAGGCACCAGGTAGGCGTGGCTTGCTAAGTGCTGAAAAAGAGAGGGAAGCAGGAAGGCACCAAGTGGGCGTGGCTTGCTAAGTGGTGAAAAAGAGCGGCAGGCAGGAAGGAAGGCACCAGGTGGGCGGGGTTTAGGCCAGGTGACCTAGATCCACTTTCACTTGCTCCCCATCTGCAAAGGAAAAGAGGCTGGAGTGCTCCTTAGGTAGGGAAACAGAGTGGCAAGGCACCAGGTCGGCGTGGCTTGCTAAGTGGTGAAAAAGAGCAGGAAGGCACCAAGTGGGCGGGGCTTGCTAAGTGGTGAAAAAGAGCGGCAAGCAGGAAGGCACTAGTTGGGCGGGGCTTGCTAAGTGGTGAAAAAGAGCGGCAGGCAGGAAGGCACCAGCTGGGCGGGGCTTAGGCCAGGTGACCTAGATCCACTTGCACCAGCTCCCCATCTGCAAAGGAAAAGAAGCTGGAGGGCTCCTTAAGTAGGCAAACAGAGCGGCAAGCAGGAAGGCACCAGGTGGGCGTGGCTTGCTAAGTGGTGAAAAAGAGCGGGAAGCAGGAAGGCCCCAGGTGGTTGGGGCTTGCTAAGTGGTGAAAAAGAGCGGCAGGCAGGAAGGCACCAGGTGGGTGGGGCTTAGGCCAGGTGACCTAGATCCACTTGCACCTGCTCCCCATCTGCAAAGGAAAAGAAGCTGGAGGGCTCCTTAAGTAGGGAAACAGAGTGGCAAGAAGGAAGGCACCAGGTTGGCGTGGCTTGCTAAGTGGTGAAAAAGAGCGGGAAGCAGGAAGGCACCAGGTGGGCGAGGCTTGCTAAGTGGTATAAAAGAGCGGCAAGCAGGAAGGCACCAGTTGGGCAGGGCTTGCTAAGTGGTGAAAAAGAGCAGCAGGCAGGAAAGCACCAGGTGGGCGGGGCTTAGGCCAAGTGACCTAGATCCACGTGCACCTGCTCCCCATCTGCAGTGCCATTGAATGCACACCATTAAAGTATATGTAAAACAAAATGGGGTCACCGCTCAGGTGTCCCTCTCCCCCCCCGAGGCTCAGAACCCATTTCAACTGAAATAGTTGAAAGGCCCTGACGCTTCCCCTGCCTGCGCTAGACCCATGCATAGAGGAAGTTTGCAGTCATTCCGTCGAAAAAAAGGAACGACATACCAAAGCATCTAAAAAAATGCATCATATGCCAAAGCATCGACATTCTGTGGAAAAATGCCTTTCCATCTAAACCAGTCCATCAAAAACATAAATGGACTGGTTTCAATGGAAATGCACTTTTACATGTATAAGATAGCATTTCAATGTTTTTTTTTCTTAACTTTAAAACGTTCCATGGAGCTGTCCAGTGCTGAAATGTCGGTATTGGCCAGCTCCTTATAATGTTTTCATTTTTTTTGTATAGTTTGTATATTGGGGGGGCCCCCTAAATCTAACCGTACCCCTAACCTTAACCATAACCCTAACCCTAACCCTAACCCTAACGTAACCCTTAATCTAACCATAGCCCCAACCCTAACCCTAATGTAACCCTTAATCTAACCCTATCCCCAACCCTAAACCTAACCCTATCCCTAGCCCCAACCCTAACCCTAACCCCAACCCTAACCCTAATGTAACCCTTAATCTAACCCTAGCCCCAAACCTAACCCTAACCCTAGCCCCAATCCTAACCCTAATGTAACCCTTAATCTAACCCTAGCCCCAACCCTAACCCTAACCCCAACCGTAACCCAAATGTAACACTTAATATAACCCTAGCCCAAACCCTAACCCTAATGTAACCCTTAATCTAACCCTAGCCCCAACCCTAACCCCAAACCTAACCCTAATGTAACCCTTAATCTAACCCACTCTAGCCCAACACTAACCCTAACCCTAACCCAACCCTAACCCCTAACCCTAACCCTTACCCTAATCTCACCTCCAATATAACCCTAGCCCCAACCCTAACCCCACTTATTTCATGTATCCATTGAATTATATACCACGAAATGGCTATTGGATGGAATGGAATTTTGTTGCATATAATTCAATGGTTTGGTATTAGATGCTTTAGTGTTCGATGGATGGACCAGATACCATACAGCACTCGTGCCCATTGCTGGAAATGGACAGAATTTACTGGGCTAGTGAAACACCCCCTCATCCCTTTGTATGCCTGGGAGCGGAAGATTGCTGGAGTGGAGTGGGGCTGAGGAACGTAAGAATGACCACTGGTTTGATTACCATATCTGGGCTAGTAAGTCAAGCATGTAGCCCTTTTGAACAAGCAAAGCACATTGGGCTTGGAGTTAATTTTCTCTGTCACAAAACTCAGCCTAATAGAAAAATATCTACAAAGTATGTGCCATATATACTCCTGTGGGCCAAGTCACTCTTCCAGTTTGGCTTGGCCTGCTGAGCAACGGACCACGTTTCAATGCGATTGGAAAGCGATTATACCGCCCGTATAATGCGGTTGTCCCAGAGTGTGTGTTCAAAAACAGCTCACAGAATAAGTTGCAGGCGGGGACAGAGAACTTACTTCCTCAACATGGGGTGGATTTGGGCCTTGACCTCCATGGAACGCTGCTCCAGCAAGACAGTTTTTGCTAGAGTGCTAATCCTCCTCGTTCTGGCCCAATTCCTTCCCAGCTGGTGCCCAGTTCTACATGTGGTCCCCACAAAGTTCAACAAAACCGTGTAGATTACCGTGTAATAATGCACTGCAACTGTCCATTTTATAAGAAAGCTGGATTTTACCTGCTTGTACAAACACATTGATGATATGTGTCGTATCTTTATAAAAAATGACCATGTGGAGTACAGGAGAGGAGGCAATATGCTTGAGTGACAGGTGCTGAGTTTTCAAGTATGGCCCAGTAGTGCAGATATTATAACCAGACACTGAAGTTCAAATCCAATTGGTATCCGAATATAAATGTGTGATTCCAGGTATATGGTTTCCCAAAATGTAAATATTTTAAAGCCTGCAAAATCTGTGCATTTTAAATCACAAGTTGGCTTCTTTGGTGTGGGTTTAAGTGCGCCCCACATACAATACCGTTAAATGTGCAGCGCTGAGTATCCCTCCTGCAATGAGTGAGCTCTGTTATAATAATTTATGTAACAGAGTGCTTCCAGTTCCTCCAGCTTCTCTATGCTGTAATAAGAGTTCCTAGTTAATACTCGATTTAAAGCAATCCACGGCCTTGTGGCGCTTGTGCCATATAAAATACTAATAGAAGTAAACTCACTATGCATCCCGTCCTCGTTGTCACAGCCTGCTATCCTTCTAGATGCTACTGTGTCAGTGGAGGATCTGGCACCCTGCTGCTCTCAGATACAAATGCGCAAGGCTCTTGCTTCTGTCTTTTGTGGAACTGTTAACAATGTCTCACATCAGAGCGCACTCCTCGACCCCCCTCCCTCACTCCCCCGCCGGTTTCTTTAAAGCTATAGCTGCACAGACCTGGCCACTCGGAGAGCAACCTGCCTTCCACGTAACCCTGTCTGTCTCTTGGGGTAGAGCACAGAGCAGTCTTAAAGGGGAAACGCCATCCCACCATGTCCCACTTGGCCACAGACATGCCACTTGCCCTAGATACACACTAACAGCCGTGTTTGCATATTTCATGGAAGTTGGTGATGTTTGGAGAGCTCAGGATGGAAAAAAATCCAGGGAAATCCTAGCACTTTCGGATATGTGAATTAGTTTATCATACACAACAAGAGCCATTCTCTGGCAAATACGCGACTACAGCGAAGATCAGCTTGTTTGCTTTCACCCAGACGGAGAACTCCAGGCTTGGTTCAAAGCCCGCAGCTAAAGGCCCAGCCCCCGACTGCAGACACAAAGTAAGGCCAAAAAAACTTCTGTATATAATAACGAAAAACACCACTCAAGGGCTCCGGGAGCAGAAAGCATACAGGAAACGGCATAAGTGTGTGCCTTCATCACAAATCCCTATAAAAACAAGTAATCTTACATGAACACGGGCTTATCAGAACACACAACCCACAAACATAAATCATACATAAATCGGCAGCTTGTGAAACTAGAAAGAAATTTGGCTTACTTTTAGAAACAAACACAAACTGAAGAAACAATCACATCATACTGACATCACTAACTACATATCCAATCAGATACTACTTACATCCCAAGATACTAGAGCAGCATCCATAAATCAGTACATGGACATTTTCACTGACATTTTAACACAAAAGATACATATAACAGTTATGTGTTAATTTTGAATACAAAACACATTGACATATCTTACATTGCTTAAAACCTGTAGCAAATATTTTGCAAAGGATCAAACAAGTCAAATTACTTTTTATTAACATTAACATATGGTGGCCACCATTTTGGAAGTAAAAATGGCTGACAATTTCAGCACACAATACACATACAGGTAAAGGGTGCAAAAGGGGTGCGGTTTTCAGTGGAGATGGGTGGGAATGAACAGAAAATCATGTATATTTGACTAAGAGGTGGGTGTTAAATGGGTGAGACACATAGCCAAACAACACAAATCCATTCTCATATGTCATCTGCATTGGAAAAGCATTGGAGACCCTGATTCAAAGCCCCTATTTGAAGCTCTTATGTTAAAGCATTTAAAGATAATAGTTGGGGCTTAAAGGTAGTGCTTTCAGTGCCACGTAATTGCCAAAACTAATGAAGGAGACCTAATTACTAATTCTATGGTGGAGAGACCACAGCCAGAGGAAACCACAAAGAGGATGCTGGTTGAAGGGTCACTGCCAATGCTAGACAAATGGAACTTTTTTTTAGATGTAATGGAAGTGGTTTTGTATAGTGCTGTTGTGGCACCTTTAGTGGCCTTGCCGCATGCGGCTCTGTAAGACAAAGGGGCAATGGGGCTTCATTAGTTATACAGCGGGAGAGGCATATGCAAAACCTGCCATGTTTGAGGCTGCAGGTTGGAAATACCTGGTTCCTGGGTGCTTTCTATGGGTTTGGAGAAAACACTTGGGAGGATGTTATCCATCGGGAAGACGCCACGATCTGACAGACAACAGTGTTTTGTGTCTGGTTACCAACTGTTATGGAATGTTTTGATAGGGCTAAAGAGGAAATATTAATCATGGTGGTTTGATCAGTGTTGTATTCCTAATGGTTGGTTTTTGCCAGGTGTCTGTACGAGATTTGTGTGTGTAGTGTAAGTTGGTAGGAAATTATAGAAGAAGGTCAATGAGGGGAGTAGGTCTCACAAGGCAAATAAACCTGTAACCCTGGACTTCTACCCTGGTTTCTTGCAGCTAGATCCCATCTCACATTGCCACTGTCAATCTCTCGCTGCCTCTCTCTGTCTCTCGCTCCTTCTCTCAAATCATGCATTGCACCCCATGTACTACAAAACCACAGAGATATTCTGGAAGCTCCACTCATTACTATAAACTACATGCTTGGCATGAACCTTTGGTTCAAGGATAGGTCTGCATGAAATTTGAGGACCATAAGTAGCCATTTCACCTTCCTAGTTGGTTGGCAATCTGAGTGGCAACCCAAATCTCATTCTCAGATGCTCAGACTTTGTGCTCATTGGCCTGTGCAATTTTTGCCCATCATGCCTTCAGCGGAAGGTGCTTGTCAGAGGTTCATCAGGCAGTTAGGGAAGGGGACAGTATCTCTGATAGTTTCTC
This sequence comes from Ambystoma mexicanum, assembly GCF_040938575.1. NCBI lineage: Eukaryota > Metazoa > Chordata > Amphibia > Caudata > Ambystomatidae > Ambystoma > Ambystoma mexicanum. Next base: position 489,912,682 of record NC_090940.1, on the reverse strand, counting down.
TGAGAGATCTATGCTGCTGTCTTCCATAAGCCTGAATCTCTTTTCACACAGAGCACACAGTTGCAACCCTAAATGGAATTCCCCTTCCCTCATCAACCACAACTTAACATTGTTGAGGCAATAACAGAAATTCTCTTTTACAGTGATGCTGCAACCCTGACGGTAGTACTTCACAATGAAATGAGAAGCAACAAAGGTGCAGTGCGGATTTCTTAAAGCGCTCCACGAAACTGGGTGCACCACCCCTGGGATTTACTGGGGATTCAATGGCTATGGGTAAGTGAAAGAGTATAATGCTGGCAGCGAGAGAAAAGGACATTTTGGGTGGCAGGAAATAGGATGGGCAGTCCAATAATACTACAATCTTTCATTTTCAGTCTTTCAGGCCTCTTGCTAGGTAAATTAGGCTACCAGCCCAATTCCTCACACAGCTCTATGTAACAGCTAAATGATGAAACCAAGGCAAAAGCAGGAATGCAGTATTCATCTACTTTTTAAATAGAACAGATATACATACACTCTCACCCAACCTGTGTTTGACCTCAGAAGGATGAAAGGCTGAGTTGAGGTTTTAAGAACAGACTAAGCGGGTAATTCATGGATTATTTGCGCCGGAAAAACGGGATTTGTGCGCCATTCTGCCCGCAAATCCCCATTTGTTAAACAGGGATTTGTGGGCAGAATGGCACACAAATGCATGGCCAGCTCTAGAGCAAGGTGGGGCGTCTGCCTAGGGCACCAACTGCAGGTGGCCACTGTTGGGCGATCCAATGGGCTTTACAGGCAGGGAATCTGGCTCCCATTGCACGGTAGGGGGTGTATGAAAATGGCGCATTGCCTAAACTAGCATTCGTTCTTGCCCCGGCCCTGAATAGATGGGTCATTCGCAAGTGGCACACACACATTTGACAACTACTGTTCATGTTACATTATGTTAATAGAAATGACTAGGATCAGGGATCTTAAGTGCAGATGACTTCATTGTTTGAATGTGTCGTCTTCATGGGAATCGAAAGCGTCGCCTCGCGCAGCATACTCAAAGACAGCTTTGAAGTCTGCCAATGAAAAAGAGGGCTGCGCCCATTACACAGTGTTCCGTCAACTACTGTCACTAACCTCTTCCTGTCATCTCCGTCAGAAACAGAACTGGCAGTTCCTGAGGGGGAGGGAAATTACTGCCGCCTCTCAACTGTATTGTTAAAAAAAAAATACAGGGTTTAGGCAAGCGATGGAAATTGTCGTGAGCAAAAATGAAGGATTGAAAAGTCAGTGAAGATGAGAAAAATAAAATGCAGCAAATTAAAAGAGAGTTATTGTTTTGAAAACTATGACTCTCGCGCCCCTGCACCAGTTTGTCGTGTTTGTGCATTTTCCATTCACATTTCTCCGAACCCCCTAACAACAACATTGTCCTCCTTCGCAATACCGTGTGGGTTTCATTTCACATGCCATCCTTCTCGAAGAGCAGCAACCTAAATGCCCATCGTGGTCTGTTGTGACGGTGCGCACGTGCAGGCAAAGCCCGCCGCGTTCTCTGTGAACTCAAGGGGACCCAAGGCGAGCAGGAGACGTTCAGTCACATCAATGGAACAGTTTAAGCTTCCACAGCCCCTTCTCCATACATAAGCATTATAATGAAGTTTATCGCCTCACTGGTTTGTGTGATTGTATTTATATTACAAATGAGCTATGCCACCAAATTGGGCTCTCTAATTGTTAGAGGGCAGGTAGAAGTAGTCCAAACAGTCCTGGCTGTTTTCTTGCTTTCTGGGAATTCAAGACATGCCTTTGCAAAGACAAAGCAGAAAGTACCAGAAAGCAAATAAAGCCAGGACCGACGAGTTATTACTGTGTAATATATATGGTGGTTTTCTTAAGAAACACACGGGGCCTGATTCATGGAATTGTTTAGCTCGGTGCAACTGCCAACAAACACCCTGATTCGCAGAGCGGTACAAAATGTATTTTTACAGTGCAAAGGGACTTTGTAATGACTTTGCACTGTTCTGTGAATAAGGGTGTTTGTTGGAAGTGAAAAGTCACTTTGCACCACACAGAAAAATATATGAAACAGGGAAAACAGCAGACATAGGGCCAGATTGATGGAAAAGTGTGCACATATCCCACAAAGGGCGCACTTAGAATGCCTCTGCGCGAGACTGCGTGCAGAAGTAATCCTGTGTGCTCTGCGTATTCATGAAATTGTTCGCGCAAAGGGACGGCACACGCAACTTGCGACCAGAACGCCCCTGACACGCCCCCACACAAAGCAAAATAGATACAGCTAGCTTTGCGTGCTCCTCAGGCGCGAACACATGCACCCTTCAAACAGTGTGTGGTGTCTCCCGCAACCAGGTCTACACCCGGGGACATGCATGGGGTCCCTTGTACTAATCCCAGCACCCCATCAAAATGCAGAACATGTATCAAAAAAGTTGCCATTTCACAGTAAATATGTGGCCAAACCCAGTAAACTGTTCCTGCCCCTTGCTACACTGCTCACGCGCACCTCTAACCTCTATCGGAAACCTGACTTCATGCACACACCCAAAACCAACATGCGATCTTACCTCTGTGCAGTGATTCCTATGCGCAAGTATCTGTATCTATGCCTTCGGGCGGTGGTTACATCGAGTGCTTTGCCTGATCATTTGCCTGATGTGAGGTTGTGCAGTCAGATCCATGAATACGATTTTACCTGCGCAATTGTGCACATGCGATTGCCTCGCACAAGCTGTCCCTCGAAACACCCACATTTTTCATTGTTCTTCTGAGTTCTGTGCCCCTACTCTGGTCTATGCGTAGGTCACGCCCATGCTCTCCAAGTTGTCTTGCGCAAGGCAATTGGCCGCTCGCAGAGACGTGCCGAGCTTGCCCGAAGTCCCCACAGAATACGAAAAAGTCCTACTCAGTGGATTCCATGAATCGACAAATGGGATTTTGCTCGTGGTTTGGCGCGCAAAGTCCTTATTTACAGTGCAGAAAATTCCATGAATGGAGCCCATAGTAAAACATATTTGTTCTTCGGAAAATGTATGTTCATTCAGTATAAAGTGCTAGAAGACGTAATTATTAGTGATTGCAAAACAATTGAACTTCCCTTGGTTCCATGCTTCTAAGCTGTATTGAACAAGTCTTCTTGTGTTTACACTACAGAAAATTCAGCTGCAAGGGTCAATGCTCTGGACTGCCTAACACACCATGTAAGGCAGCGTCGAACACATTCTGTTCACACTGGACACCAGTGTAGTGGACAAAAAGAAAAATCGTGTTCTCCATGTTGACAGATGTATTCATGTGTTTCTATTCTGTACTTCACAGATTTAGGGCCTGATTTACAATCCGTTTTTCACTGGCATTACTCCGTTGCAAAACGCTTTTATAAATCAGGCTCATAGAGTTTGAAAAACATACTTTATGCCCACACTACATGGCCCTCAGAAACAAAAGCCGAGAGGTAATACTTTGTCTCATTGAACATAGTTTTCTCTCTTTTAAATATTCTCCATAATCTAAGTTTCAAATCTCCCCACGACCCAACATTTTTTCTGCATCTCAGGTCAAAGCATTGTCATTGGCGTTTCAGCCCACAATCTATGATCTTTGTGCCAATTCAACCTTTATTATATCTTCTCTAATATCCAGCAAGTGCATTTCAGATTTGTATACTAAGCTGGGTGGCAAAAAATGCCATTCTGCCCCAGCAGTACCTATAATTCCATAAGCACAGGCTTTTTTTTTTTAGGACTGGATCTCATGCAATGCAACTGTTACATTTAAATACAACTTGTTGTTTGTACACCTAGTTGGCATTTTAAAAGTCAACATTTCGAGTTTGGTCACTTTTTTGTGATTAAAGTGCTGAGAGTTGCATGTGGTGGAAGCATGTCAGAATACAGCATTGTACATTTTACGGTGCAAAATGAAACACACAACAGGACATTTTTTCTAAAGAAAATTCCTCTCCCTTGGGAGTTAAAGCCCCTCCCCCACCATTAACTCAATGCTGCTTATCTTGAAGGCTCTCCGTCCCCCAGAGAAAGCAAAACGATGATGTTGGTAAAATGAAACTCAGGTCAATATTTTCTAATGTCTTGTAAAAGGGTTTCAGATTAGCATTTTTCATTATAAATCCATGACTTCAAAGAACATAATGCAAGTAAAATATAAACCTAAATATCATTCCAATGTGAGAACCAGTTGGGGAATGAACAAAATAGTACATTGTGCAAAATCATTTAGCTCATTGTATGTAAAATAATATTTCAAATGTATACACAAGTAAGGGCCCGATTTAGATCCTGCAAAGCCTGCGTGCCGAGAACGACTCTGCGCGGCCAGATCTGCATAAGAAAATCTGCACGTTATGAGCATTCATGGAATTGTCGATGTAAAGTAACTCTATGGCCCTCATTACGACCCTGGCGGAAAGCGACTGACCGGAGCGCCACAGCGTAAATAGCGTTTCCGCCATTGTACGAAGGAGCAAAGTGCGGCCCATTCCGACCCATCGGGCACGAGCACCACGCCACGGCGGAAGTGCAAAGTCCGCGATGGCGGAAATGACCCCAAAACGGCCCACACCGCCGCCGTACGGCGCCCTAGGTGCAATACCGCCACCCCTCTTAGCGGTCACCGCAGTGTGCGCCTACCGGAAAGTACGGTGCCCGGAAATATACGGAAACGGAAGTTAAAACATGGGCCCGGAACGGGAAACATCCCGGCGTACACCTATAAAAACACTAAAACCACACAACCACTAAAATCACTACCCTGAAACACACCCCAACCCGTCAACCACCCTAGCGAAACCAAGAAAAATGGGAAAAGTAGCGAAGAAAGCGTGCGACCGCAAGCGGCAGGTCCACTTCTCCCGTGAGGAACTCACCGTGCTAACAGAGACCCTCCAGGAGAATGCTGCCGTCGTCTTCTCCACGCAAATGACCAGGACGGCACTTGCAAACAAGAAGGCCATATGGGCTCTGGTGGCACAGCGGGTAAGTGCGGTGGGGACCGCACCCCGCACCCCACAGCAATGCCGCAAGCGATGGGACGACCTGCGGATACGCGTCCGCAGCATACTCTCTGCCAACCGCAACATTGCCACAGCCACCGGGGGAGGTCCTGAATCACCCATCAAGTTGACCCCCTGGGAAGAAATCTGTGCCTCCACCATCGGAATGGAGAGCATAGAGGGAGTCGGAGGGATGGAGAAAGGAGTGCAGACATCCGAAGATTCAGGTAGGTGGGCCAGATAAAACAATGCCAAATCCACACAGTCCATCCATGTGAAGTACCATGCGTCCACATAGTGCAACAGAAACACATGTCCAGGAGAACGTCCACACACATCGGCCTGAAAGCGCACGTCAAAACCCACAATAAATACATAAATAATTAAAAACCCCTAATACACGCACTACACGTGCAGCAGGCACACCCTAACTGCAGGCTGCCAAACAACTGCACCCTCACTCCACACACAAATCAAAGCACCTCCAAGACCCCGACCCAAATCACCCTCAGGTACCACCCCAATGCATGTGATACAATGCCATTCCAATTCCCACTGACCCATCAATAACCCTCGCCCTCCTTTACTCCACCACAGGGTCCGATCCAAACGACGAGCTACAGGACACCCCTACCAGCACACCTGCAAAGAGGGCCAAGACCAACGGCCAGAGACCCTCCACCTCAGCTGCACGCATCAAGACACGGCAGCAGCACAAATCAGGTGGCAGCACAGAGGAGGGAACATCAACAGGCACCCCAGCAGCCAGCATGCCCACAACACCACCACCACAGGTCCCCCCAATGGATGCCACAGAAGGCACTGCCTCTGGTGGCAGCAGCACCATAGGTGACACCCCATTGATGGCAGCATGCTCGGACACAGAAAACGGGGATGCCGAAGTCAGATCCATCCATGACCTGTCCCAATCCCCCTGTCTGTCCCATCCCGTACAACATGAGGATACCACGCAGGGGCACCCACAAGACGACGACTGGCCATCCCCCACAAGCCCTGTGGCAAGGCAACATGAGGACAACAGCCCCTCTGTGACACCCCCGCAAATGGCCATGGCCCAGCAGAGGCAACAGTCCCTCGACCAGTTGATCGAACAACAGCAGCAACTGGCCACACTCCTCAAGGACCATGCCGATGAATGTGGGGGCACTAAGGCAGACATAGAAACATCAACTGAGACACTTAGGGCAGAAATGGAGAGAGGTACAGAGACGCTAAGGGCACAAATTGAGAGAAGCACCGAGAGCCTGAGGGGGGAACTGCATGCGACGTCCAAAGACGTATGTGCCGAACTTGCCGCAGTGCGCCGTGTGCTCACTGAGCTCTCGCAAACCCTTAGGGACATGCATGGACGTGAGCAGGCAGACACATCATCCGTTGCAAGTTCCGTCCAGGGCAGCCCCCAACGTAGATCTGGAAGGAACCTGCGCTCCACAGGCAGGGGTGCCCCTGATACCCGCAGAGGGGGCATGCAATAGCGACAGCCCACTGACAATGAGCATCTTTGGACACTGGTGTTCGGGGGGGAGGTAGGAGGGTGGAGGGGGTGTGTTGGGCTCACTTGGGTGGCGGGTCGATAGGGTGTTCAACATGATATCACATATGCCATAAAAAGTGCACGATCAACCAATGAGAAGTGTGGACATTAATCTTTGTGTACTAGGCCATCATAGGCGTACAGTCCATATTGTGCATGTCCCAGACACACGCAGTGCCACGAGTCCCGTGTCCATGTATCAGCCACCAGGCGTGAGTGCTAGAAGCATACATCAATGAGATGCTGACGAATGTCACGGGCCTCCGGTGCCTCGCAGACTCCATGAGGTGCTGCCACATCCCCACCCTCATCATGACCATCATCAGGTGCTTGCAGTTCAGCGTCAGGGGGCATGGGCACATTTCTACGTACGCACATGTTGTGGAGCATGACACATGCCATCACCATCTTTGCAACCTTCTCATGGCGGTACAGGAGTGCCCCGCCAGACCTGCTGAGGCAGCGGAAACGGGTCTTCAGTAGGCCGAATGCCTGTTCAATGACTACACGGGTACGTGAGTGGGCATGGTTGTAGTCCTCCTCATGCTGGTCCCGTGGGTTCCGGACTGGTGTGAGGAGCCATCTCTTCAGTGGATATCCAGCATCACCTGTATGTGGACGAGAAACGTATGATGTGGAATGCCATTGATACGTACGCACACCCCCCCCCCTTCCTGGCAGGTCATTGCCAATTCACATACCCCACATCATCATGCATGTAATGAGACTCACCGAGTAGCCAGGATCTGTTCCCTGCGTGTCGCTCCATGTAGCGTGGTATTGTAGAGTTCCTCAAGACCATAGAATCATGGGTTGATCCAGGGAATCGGGCACAACAATGTGTAATGATCCTGTTGGAGTCACACACCATCTGTACATTCAGGGAATGAAATTGTTTTCGGTTGCGGTACTGGGCCTCCATGGCATGTGGGACGACCAATTCAACATGGGTGCAGTCGATGGCACCAATGCAACCCGGTATGCCGGCAAGTGCATGGAATCCCACTTTTGTGTTGGTTATTTCCTGCTCCGAGCGTGGTAGAGAGATGTAGTCGTCTGCGTGCTTCAGGAGGGCATCGAGCACTTGCAATAGTGTCCGTGAGAACAGTGGCTGAGAAATGCCATGCAACTGTCCGACTGTGTGCTGGTAGGTGCCTGTGGCCAGGAAGTGGAGTACAGACACCACCTTCAGTAGGGGTGGGATGGCGGTTGGGCTATCTATCATGCTGACAAGGTCAGCCTGTGTCATGTCCACAATGGCGGCTATGGTGTCCCGGTCCAGACGGTAGAGGGTGTGGATCTGCTCATCAGTGAGGTTGAACGGATGTGCTCGGAGGCGTGGAATTGCGGGCTGCCTGCGTGGTGGTAGTGGCTGTGCTGGTGGGCCTTGCTGGCCCTGCCTTAGCCTCCTCCTCCTCCTGCGTCTCCTCCGTGCGGCTGGTTGTAGTTGGTGTTCGTCTACTTCTTGGAGTCGGAGCACTTGCAGTGCTATCAGGTCCCCCAGGGCCAACATCGCGAGTCCTGCCGGTAGCATTTCGGTGTGGTTGTGGGAGGAGACTGGCTGTGCAATTTATGTGTTTTCAGGCTGTATGGCCTCCACCTGTGGTGATTGATTCCACCTGTGCAAACTGCTCTCCCCTTTGGCCGAGCACGTCCCGCGCACAACGCTGCAATTCGGGGAATTGTATCTTGCTATTGCAATCATGTATTTGTACCCGATGGCCGTGTAAGATTGGTTGATATGTTCATTCTGCTGTGGTCCCATTGTTTCACATACTATCTGTGCAGTCGCGAACAGACTTGTGAGGGGTCAGTGGGACGTAGTACTCGAGTAACGGTGGGCCCTCATGCATCACTGTACCGAGTTGCAACGACGGGCGGGGCGTCCCATTCGTGGGTGAAGGCAGTTGCCATTTTCACACACAGCCGCACTCGATGGAATAATTAGTGATTTCAAACGGCCACAGATGCCTTTTCGACGTGATGTTGCAAATGAGGAATTCGAAGGGCGGCGCTTTCGGTTTCCAGCTAGCGGCGAGGAGATGCCCACAGGTCTGACTGCAAATGTAACGTTCTATTGTTCTATGTCCTTGAGACAGGGCCCATGGCGAGGGAGCAATGATTGATATGAATAGTTTGGGATGCGCAATAGCTACGTGGGCGATGAGGCCGTCCGTTCCCAAATACATGTTACTTCACAACACTGGAATTACGGGCTGGGGCACTGTGGATTTAGCAGGCTGCATAACGCACAGACTCAATGGATGTTTCTAATGTTATGTGAGTAATTATTCAGGCATTTTGATCCCGGGATGAGGGAATGATGGATGGATGCATGGGCAGGTGATTTGATACAGAGTTTGCCATGTACAGGGCTTCTTGGGATCTATCCGCCTCCCCTACGCTATGTGATGCAGGGCTGCCATAGTGGGACCATCGTCCATCTGGCCTTGTTGAGCCCTCCCTGTCTCGAGGCGCCCTCAGACACTCGTTTGTGATGGTGTTTGCACCTCGATATAGATGGTTATGAGTCGCAAGTGGTTTTGGGGTGGTGATGTTCCTTTGGAGTGGGCTAGCATGCATATGGCTGTGGATTTCGTGTGATCATTGAAGTGAGTTGTTGGTATGTAGTTCTGATGGCCATTCTGTTCTTTTTCTTTTCTTTTGGTTGACAGGTATCTCCTCCCCTTTTGCCACTGCCATCTGTATGCCACTCCTGCAGATGGATTTTACTCCCGACACCTGCTGCTTCGTGTTAATCAGTGGAGCAGCATTACGATCTTATGGGACGATCGCCAATGGGCCACATGCCCTTACGCAGTACTGGTGGCTCGGAGCAACATTTCGGCCTTTCAGCTGGACTAGTGCCTCCCCATTGGGACGGCCCTGCGGTTCTGTGCGCTTCCATGTTGCCTTTTCGTACGTGAATGTGGCTCTGTGTACCATGGGGGAACAGGGCGACACACAGGTAGTGGCTGGTCATTTCTTGCGGAAGCAGCCCACAATGGTGATTAGTGTTTTGGAGTTCATGGCCTGATGGCTGTATGGGCTTGGTGATTTTGATGTGCATAAAATTTCTATTCTGATTTGGCCCGTGTAGCGTTTTTCTTTGCAAGTGATGTGGCATATGCCTATTTGGGGGGCGATGTATTGTGAGGAGATCTGCATTGGGTTCCAGCTTCGGGGTTTAGTTGCGTGGTACTGTGCTGTGCGCGTTTGCCTACGAAGCCCAGTGAGGTCAGGGATGGGGGCTGCCAATATGCCAGTTTGAATGTTGTCATGCTCAGGGGCGGGGGATTGGGTTTTGTGTAACAGATGCCGGTCAGCCAGGTGGACTGGTGGAATGATGTGGTTTTCGGAATATTGCTGGTCACAGGTGCCTGTGTTTGCGTGCGTTTCTTGGTGGGGGACTGTGGTCATGTCCATTGGGATGGCTTCTGTATTCGTGCCATCTGTGCCCTGCAGCTCCCATTGGCCCCTCTTGTGTTTCTTTTGTTCGTTGGCATGCATGGGTGACTTGTACATTTCAATGGTTGCATTGTGGCTTCATTGCACCTACGGGGAGTTGTACTTTGTGGGCAGGGAGCGGTGTACAGGCACTCAGTGGGGCCGTTTACGGTTGATTCGCGATGCCGTACTTCTCGCCATGGCGGAATGGTACATTACGCCGTGCCTGATGGCGTTAGGTACATGTCCGCTAGGGTCGGAATTGGCGTACCGTTGCACCATGGTGGTGTTTGCGGTTTGGCATGGCGCGCGCGCGCGTGCTTGGTGCAGTTAGCGTTGGCGTTCACTACGGTGTCGCTAATGGCTTCGTACTTTGCGGTGACGGGTCATAGTCGCACCGAGCGCTATTCGATGGCGGTATTGCATTTCCGCCATCGTTTTTCGATTTCCGCCAGGGTCGTAATGAGGGCCTATGTGTTAGTTGCGGCTGAAATGCCCATGACACACACACACACACACACGCAGTGCCATTCGAATCATGGATACAGACCTTTGCGCACACCTAACACACAATGCAATGCACCTCTGCAAAACTGCCTGTGAATCCCAACCAAGCCGGCACCCCGGCGGGGGTGCGTGAGGTCCCCCATAACTATTCCCAGCAACCCTCAACATGCGCAGCACCTATCATAAAAGTTGTCATTTACCAGAACACATGAAAGCAAACCCCCATAAATCGACCCTGCACCCCGTTATACTGATTACATGCACCCCCAAGGACGATTGGAACCCCCAACTGCATGCACACACCCCTAAATCCAACATACGATCTTACCTCTGTGTGGTGAATTCTATGAGCAAGTGTTTGTACGCCTGCCGTTGGGTGGTCGGTTAGAACGAGTGCATTGCGTGGACATTTCCCTGACGAGAGGTTGCGCAGACAGATCCATGAATATGCTTGATAATGCACATTTGTGGGCATGCGATGGACTGCCAGTGGGCAGTCACTCGGAACGACCACATTTTCCCTTGTTCATTTTGTGAGTCCCCCCCTACTCCAGTCTATGCACAGGACAGACCCACCCAATGCAAGGTGTCTCGCTCAAGGGGCTCTGCCGCACCCAGAGACCTGCCAAACCCGCATGAAGTCCCCAGAGTCTGAAAAGGTTCAGCGCAGTCAATTCCATGAATCGCCAAACGGCAAAACGTGCGCAAAGTCCTGATTTTCTGGGCGAAAATTCCATGACTTCAGCGCCTAAATGTCTGAAAACAATATTTTTCAAGTACAAGTATAATTTTTAAATGTGGCTTATTTCTCTATGTACTATTGTATATTTTATGTTGATAGTTGTACACATTTTTATTTCATATCTGAATTAATGCTTGTAGAAACCATTTCAGTTCTTGTCCATCAGAAAATAAAATGCATATATTATAAAGTTGCATTTGACTCAAAAAATACTAGACCACTAACAATGCCGTGAAATAGCGCATGGTCAGTGCTTTCACCCAGGTTCCACCCTCACAGACTCATACCTCGTTTTCCAAGAGTCACTTCCCCAAGCAAATAGCAACAGCCAAAACAACAATCTTTACAAAACGGTCTTTCCCTTTGCTGCTATAATCAATATTGTCTTGCCTGGCACTGGCAGAACTGCATTTGCCCTGTTTGTATGAAACTCAGCACAAGGGACAAGTTATTAACCGTTATAACTTATTCCTTGCTCTGAGCCACCCTTTCATGGGAATTGTAGTCGTGGGTGGTCCATAATCAGCGCTTTCAGCAGCACTGATGAGCATTTGAACAGTAACAGCACTGCAATGAAAGCACGTTGGCACATCCACAGTTGCAACCAGTGTTGTTTTGGCGAAGCAGTTAGTTGTCCTGCTATTCTAACTTTTACATGAAATGCAAGTATAACCAGAAAAAAACAGTTTTTGATAGCGTGAAAATCCCCCCTATTTTTTCTGTTTTAACTGATATTTTTTGGGGACAAATTCCTAAAAGAAAAACTAAACTAGTCAATTAGATACAAACTGTGTCACTTGGTAGGGCCTGATTCATGGATTGTTTTGCACGGTTGCACTGTTGAAAAGTGACTGCACTTCCGACACAAACGCTGATTCATGGAACTGTGCAAAGTGTATTTTTGCTGTGCAAAGTAATTTTTCACTGCAAAAAAGACTTTGCACTGACTTTGCAATGCAAAAATACACTTTGCACAGTTCCATCAGTCAGCGTTTGTTTTGGCAGTGCAAAGTCACGTTCAGCAGTGCAAAAAAAATCCATGAATGGGGTATATATACAATGCAGAAATGCCAGTACGGTTTAATATATGAAACCTAGAAAGCATTATTGCTAACTACTTACTTGACTACTTATATGACTACTATGTAACTACTTACTTGAAGACATTATTAAGCAAACGATTTTTTTTTTAAATAAAGAGAAGTCACAACAATATTCTTTATTGTACAAATTCAGAAGGTAACACAAATAAAAGTTAAACATTTTCTTCTATCATCTTTACAATGCACTTCATGTTTTGTTAGTTCAGGTTCAATTAGAGTAAATTACCAATTCTTCTAAAATGAGGCATATTTTGTCTTCAAATGCTGTACAGAATCGTATAATGGTAATTATTAATTGGTATCATAAACTCATACACTGCAAAAGTTCAATGAAACCTGGAGAAGAATACTGCCGCATAATAGAGCGCATTTCCCCTATTTTCTATATGGCGTGAAAGGAAGAAGTTAACACTTTCGTTCCTGGGAATACTTTTGCTTCTTAAAACTTTGATCAAGATGTAAATGTACTGCCGAGTCGATCACAAAAGAAGCATGCGATCTATTGGCAAAGAAGACATGTGGTCAGGAAGTGCTTCGAGGAGCTTCCCAGACCTATGGCAACATTCAAGTGCTTTCTCTATTTTCAACCATCCATCCCACCCTACTGCTCACAACACCAAGAGGCTGCCAATTCACCTGCTTAAAAGGTGGAAGCACCCTGCCTGCGCTCCCCAGTTCTGTGCATCTGGCGCTTCTGCTTACTGATGATCTGCGGAGGCGCAGACCCTTGCCATGGTTGTTAGTGGCATAGTGACCGGACTCCTGTAAATCACCAAGCTACCATGTCCTGTTACTGCCAAAAGAAAGTGCCATGGGCAGCCATTTCTGGGCCAGCTGTCATCTGGCCGTCACAGCTGAACAATGGGTTCTATGTTATAACACCCGATGTTTTTGCTCACAGGTAAAATCACCTATTTCTGACTGATTTTGTTACTGCAAAATGTGGGGGAGACCCTCTGCACCACCGTCAACCTAACCCAACCGCCTCTTTCTATATATGTAATCCCAGCCCCAATCTACCTGTTTGTGGTAACAAATTATGGTAAAGAAATCGGTAAAATGAATTCAATGTCTTTATTCATAACCACCGTGGTGAGTACCCAACAATGGACAGACCCTGAGCAACGCTTTACCACTTGCCTGTTTCCCTTTGGTTCTCAGTCCAGGCCCCAGTGATCTTTATACCAACTCAGATTCAGACCACGCCTGCCATCCTTTGGTTGCCCCATTGCCCTCACTATTTCACCACACCTAGATGGCAGCCTACCTCGCTTTCTGCTGGACTAGATGCCTTCCTGACCATCTTTTCGAGATTGCCATGACCCACACAGGTGCACCCATTCCCTTGCTAGTGCTGCTCCTCTGAACTCTGTGTTTCTATGTGGGGTGAATAGGTCAAAATCCTAAATGCTCAATGGCTTCCACTGCAGTAATGTTCTTTATCCTAGCAAATTCCTGTGACCATATTCAAGCAGGTCCAAACACAGAGTAATGACCCCAAGAAGCGCCAACAAACCTGCAGGCTATTCATAATAGAATACTTTGGGCGTGATTTACAGAGTGTTTTCAATGGGATTGTGCCATTGTAAAACGCTGTTGTAAATCAGACCCTTTGTCTTTCAAAGTGAAGAAATCAACATATACAAATGAAACATTTTCTATCATCTGTTACAATGAATGGTTACGCCACTGCCTAAGTTTCTATCTGCCAGCCTTATTCTACTTCCATTGGCTGATAACAGCCGCATACAGGGATCTGCAAACATTGGCTCTCCAAATGCTTTGGACTACAACTCCTATGAACTCTAGTCAGCACATTCAATGATAAAGGGTCCTATCCCAAACATCTGATGTGCATCAGGTTGCAGACCCCTCTGAGCTGTAGGATAATTCCCCACCTACATGTTAGATTATCAACAATGGATCAAAGCACATTCTGGACATCACAAATTCACAATTTCACATAGTTCTAAATGTCCTAACTTCCCCATACCATTACCTAGTCACACCTAGTTTAATGCAATGCTAAGTAAATGCTTTTGGGTCATACCTACCCACATAAACGTTTTTATGTTTGAAAGTGAGTGACCGTGCTAGCTCATATATCCCTGCCAGTCTAATCATAAGCCACAATTGCATGCATGCCACTACATACGATTATGGCCAGTGTGCTAGTGTTATGATCCAGTGTCTCCCTTTCAGAACATCACTTCATGCTCTGCAGTATGTTGAACAAATATGGGACATTATAAAACACGAAATAAATTTAAATAATACTACCTACTTCATTTGCGACATTGTACGATACTCATTGCAACTTTGAATGATACCAATGATTGTGAAATGACTGTGTTAAAAATAAAATGAACAACATTAGCACCATGGAAGGAGGTGTTGGCCAGTCAGGATGCTTGGAACAAGGGCTTCATTCTCTGGTACAAGCCCACGTTCAGAGTAGCCTTGGTGCTGCTAGCCAGCGCCTCCGTCCCTTCCCTGATCGACCTTCCTTTCCCCGCCCCCCTTCACCTCTTACCACCCATGTTGTTTCCTATGCAGGTGCTAAGAGCATGTAATTTGTAAAAAGAAGAAACTTACCCTGGTGCACAGTATGTTTTCAGTGTTGATGACATAACAGTCATCCACATTGAAAATGGACTCAGGAACCATGACACAGCGCCGGGCTGCACAGCAAGGTATGTTTCTTTTTTATTTTATAAACACACCATTAACACCTGCGTAGGGAACTACATGGGTGCTAATGGTGATATTACTCTCAGCGATATTACCCTGCCGCCTGCCTTAAGGGACCTTTGCTTTGCTCAGCCCTTAACTTGGGAAGTGGGTTGTTACCAACAGCATGGGCACGCTGACTTGGGTAATATTGCCCCAATATGAGCCTGTTCAATAACCTAGTGGTTATCTGCTTGAGCAGTAAACACTAATGAAAATTACTTTATTCCTAGATGTATAGCAACAAGCCAGACACTAAGGGCCTGATTAACATGAGTATGGCGTGTTTACCCCCAGCTCTGGGCTGGGGGTAAACACGCTGGGAAAATCACGGTAATACCATTGGTGGCAATTGGCAGGGTGGTAACGCAAATACAGTTGGGTGTCATCCCAGTCGGGATACCGCCCAACTCATGATGAGGCCCATTATCTAGAATTTAAACATGGGATAACCTCCGTAGTACAACATGTCCTATGAAATTCTGGAGAGATATCCAGAGTGAATGTGTTGGCTGTTTATGACACTGTGTAGGATGCAAAATTGATGAATTTTGACATTAGGCTTCTGATTCACACATGCAATACAAATAACAATGTGCAAGGAATTTAAGGAGTCTGTTGGAGTGTAAAAAATGAATGTCTACAACAATGTATCTTTATGAAATTGATTTGAAATAAAAATCCAGTGTCTGGCAAACCACTACTGAATTAATAGCATACAGAGGTGTATAGTTTAAGATGGAAGACAATTGCTGCAGACAGTTTAAAGACCCAAGGAAAGCTCAGCATTTTCTTTTAGATGATAACCGAAACATGGTGGGTAATTTGTTTGGAGAGATCAAACTAGGTACTACTCGTATGCTGTAGTTTGCATCGTTTAGCAGCTGATGTGTGGATACACACCAGAGAACACATGTGACCGGCATTTTGAAATTGATAATTTAAACCAAAACATACAGTTTAAATATGTCTTTTTTTAAGTTTTCATCACTGGTTTGTTGGGTGTTTTAAGTCCAAAATATTCATGTTAGAGATGTCAAAACTGTAGTTCTCCAATATGGGATTCAGTAACTGGCCTCCACTTCCAACATTCAATAGTTAATCTCTATGAATTGTGACTTCCAGGTACAGAGTGTAGTGTTTTCTCTTAAACTTCAGTTTTGCAAGGGATTCCCACCTATAATAAATGATTCTTATGAACTTTAACTTCATGTTGCAGAAAACAAAGTTTCTCTTTTGGCTCACAATGGCAATGTTCTCCTGGAATATTAACTGCAATCATCCCTTTCAGAATTATTCTTTAAGGTCACTTTCTCAGTAAAGATCCCACATATAATCCTTTTATATATGTCTTCTAAGATCTCTCACTCCATCATGCAGTAGTTTTTATTAAGTTTACTTCCACAACGATTTTACAACATGCAATCACTTTATCAACGGCTTCTAGGAACTCTGACACCAAGTTCCTGCAATCTATGTTTTCATTTCTTGTTTT
This sequence comes from Ambystoma mexicanum, assembly GCF_040938575.1. Classification (NCBI taxonomy): domain Eukaryota; kingdom Metazoa; phylum Chordata; class Amphibia; order Caudata; family Ambystomatidae; genus Ambystoma; species Ambystoma mexicanum. The sequence goes on along the minus strand of NC_090940.1, from coordinate 489,896,089 downwards.
CACATTCTCAATACACTTTAGGAACTCTGTCTCCAAGTCCCAGACCACAATATTTCTTACTTGGTTAACTTTCTCAATGAAGTCCCAACATGCAATCTTTTTGTTAATAATCATTCCTACTAATCAGGTGAACCAGAGAGTCCTGTGCTTCAAAACATACTTGCATTCATGTACCTAGACTGCAGTTGCTATCCAGGATGCCTTAAATCTTTCTACTGTGGTGAACCAGAAGAAGGAAATGGACTACAGTGTGTTATGTTGACTGGATGTTTATTCAAACAAGCAGACAATGCCTATCTAGCCCTAGTGCAATGAGGAAAGTTCCCTGCCTAGCCAACTAAAAACATAAGGGTGCTTGACAAAGTCCAAAGAAATAGTCTTGAGTGCATTTCCTATTCAGCTAACTGGTGCCTACCATTTAGGAACACTACACAAAAAGAAGGAGGCTGAAGCAATAGAGTCTGTCCTTTTCTTGTTCCTGGCCCAATCACTTAGATCTCTTTTTCATAGATTTTTAAAGTTTATCAAAGTCGCAAAACAAAATTCACAACCTCTCACCGGGAATGTCTGTCAAATCTCAGTTCTTTCCAATTCTCTCTCTCTCCAGGAAGGATAGGTTTTCTTAATATCATTCAATGAATTTCGACTTGCTTCTGGATAGTGTTCTTGTTTTATACTTAAACACTGAAACCCTCCAGGTTCTCTCTCTTTCCAGTTCAGTACATTATATTTCGTGGCTCTTGGATTTCCCAAAGTCCTCTGGTCCTCTGACAGCCTTTCTTTATCTTGATCTCAGTAGAGTGTCTGCCCGTTAGGGTTTTCTCGGTTCACATAACCCTTCTGGCTTTTCTAGCCTTGACTGTTAAAGTCTCTTGGTTTCTTGGGGCTATTTGAAGCCCCCTTATCCCTCTAACAGTCGTTCTTCAACTTGGCATAGGTAGTTCTTCTGCCTGCTCGGATTTGTCAGGCTTCCATAACTTTTGTTGCTTTCCCAGCCTCAAGTGTGAAAGTCTCTTGGTTTCTTATGGCTCTCTGAAGCCCTCTGATCCCCTAACAGTCTTGCTTCAACTTGACTTAGATATGGTGTCTGCCTGCTTAGGTTCATCATTCTCCTGTACTCTTTGTGGCTTTCCCAGCCTCGACTGTCTCTGTTCGCCCCTTTCAATGGTGATACCTCTTTTGGAGCATTTGCTACCCTTCTGCTGCACATCTCTTCAGCTAATTTGCTTCTCGTGTGCAGCTCAACCTTTCTGGGCTTTCTGCTGCAGTCGTGTCTTGGTGTCGGCTAACGAGCCTCAAGCACACCACGACTTCAATGTGGTTGTGCCACCAGGTGAGGCAGTTGATTTACCATCTCTGTCTCTCTTCCGACAATGGCTTCTCGGTCAGTTTGAATTCCAGCCCTCCGCCGTCTTGAGAGCATTTCAATTGCTCTCCACGCTACCACTGACTCCATGGCGTAGCATGGCTCTGCCCCTTCCGGTCGTTTCTCAGTCCGAGGGTCGCCTCTGCATAAGATTCTTCGACATGATTCAAAGTTCCCTGTGGTTTTGTGTATGTCATCAGAAAGAAAGGGGGTGCGTCATTCCTCTTTGACTGTGGAGTTCAGGCAAAATCAAGCTTTACCCAAAGCCAAAGAGGTTGAGGAAATGTCACCATTCAGTGAATTCAAAATAGAGTATCACAAATAAAAGGTATATATTTGCTCTTTGACTGGGGAGTTCAGGCGAGATTCAGAAATACCTGAAGCCAAGGAGTTGAAGAAATGTCACGGTTTGGTGGATTCAAAACAGAAGTACAACAGTCTTTCCATTTCCCATACAGGCAGATAATGTGTTCTGGAACGGACAGTGATGGGAGTGCTTGTACCCAAGAGGGGAGTCATTGCCAGTGAGGTCCCACATTCCCATATCCCTAGGGAGGGACTTGCTTAGTGGGCTCACGTCCCTAGCCTCAAAAGGGGTGGCTCCCCTTTGAGGAGACGCATACATTGCCAGATTCATCACACTACCTACAGATGAAATAGTATTGACAAATCCTACAAAAATGCACAGTGATAATACAAATAATATTTTAGTGAACACCAAGCTACAAAAAATATGTTTTTTCCTAAATCTCTCACAACCTTCACTTTTAACGAATGCTTACAGTATTAGTCTATTCCCATCTTAAAAGATGGTTGCATTTAGAACATATCACCAACATTTGTAAAAAACTAAAATGAGTATCCATTATCCTTATTTCAAAACATGGCCTATGTGTGATTCACACTGTTGTGGCTGTAATAAAGCTCCCACTGCATGTTTCTTCAGAACATGCAATTAAGATAGACAAACATTGTTTCACATAGACCTTTAATGAAATAATAAGTCAGCTATTACATTTGCATTTTCTATTTACTACCATGTAAAGCTCAACACACCTAACTTTGTTATGCTCTAAAACTTTGATAAACCTCTGCCAACTCTGCTACCAATTTTTCATGGAATTTATTTATTTGCATTTATAAAGCGCTCACACAGTGACGCTGTTGCAGGAATATGTCTTAGTTGCATCACAAATGTGGGCGGTCAGTTACATTAGCCAGCATACATGTATTATTCACAATATTTACAATATTTAGGTGATTAGCAAGTTTCTGATCGTCCTTCATTTGTTAGGCATGCAAGAGAGTGTGCAGGCTTGTTGCATGTTCACGCCCATCTATGAGGCAACAGGGTTACATTAGAGCTGCAGTCATACAAAGTCCATTTTTAGGCAGTCTGGTTTGATGGCTTTTTGGAAGGCAAGGTGAGAGGGTTCACTTCTGATGGAATGAGGCAGTGAGTTCCATTGTCTTGCAGCAATGAAAGGGAGGCTAGCACCACCACCTCTTGCACGTTTGATTCTGTGTCCGACAATAGGTTGGTAAATGGGGTTCTGATGGGTCTAGAATTGGTTCTGAGAATGTCTTCTCTTCATTTTTGTATTAAACATCCCTTGTGTTGATGTATTTTCAAAGTGTTCAGAAAAATGATATAACTTTAAATGTGATGTGACAATATCATTATATTGATCACCAAAAATATTTGCACTAGTGCAGTGCATTTCACTCAAGATTTGTCAATGCTCTTTGACACTAACATCTAGGAACTCTGACCTCCAACATAAAATGTTTTCTTTTAGGCTTCTACCCTTATTTTGATTCTGGATCTCTGACTCTCAGTTTAAGCCTGAACATGCTTCCTAAAATGCAACATGTGGTGTCCCCAAAATTCTTGTTGGTGTAATTACTGCTATCTCACAAGTGTAACACATGTTTTGGGCGCAGTCGAATCCTATGTGCCTCCCAAAGAGGGCTTTGCCACTGGTTTCCTTGAATATCAGGTTGAATCTCTTGTTGGATCATTGAATTCATTCAGCCAATCATATCCCTAGCATCTGAGGTCCCCCAGCCATGCAAAGCACTGACATCTCCTAAAGGAAGCTCACGGCTTTATGACGAAGTAGCTGACTTCTGTGCCTTGTGGTTTTTGCTCTGCTATGAGGAAAGATGTGATACATGGAATGTTCACAATTCTAGTTTGGAAGGAGCATTTTGACCAGTTATATTACCAGTTTTAGGACGTTGGTATTTGTTTTTGCTTAGTTTGATGTTGCAATTTTGTCTTAGATTATATGAAAAAAAAGAAATAATAGGTGAACTCTTACCCATTCCTTTAGTCTGTTAGCCTTATATTAGTCCTGATAAAACTTTTATTTTTTTAACCAACTTTATTTTCAATCATTTTAGCATGTAGGACAACAGTTAGCTTTCGATTACATCAGGAATACAACCATTATTGACTGTGTAAACATATTATTTTGGCCTACCCGACCTTTGGCCTTGAAACTATTATTGTCTTCCAACTTTCCCTCCCGAGAACCCCCCACCCTCACCCTCTAGTCCTTGGAGAAAATCAGAACCAAACTGTATCAAGGTGATAACCAAAGCAAAAAAGTTTCTTGAGCTTCTCCCTCCATAATTTCTCCTGCTGTCATTATCTGATGTGAATGTTTCTTAAATTCCTGGGTTTAAAGAATTGGACCTCCCTTTCCCCCACGTAGTCCTGAAGTGGATCCCATATGGCTAGGAATTTCAGGTATGTCCCTGACTTTGTGGCGCAAATGTTCTCCATCGCCATAACTACACCAGGTATATCTTTCCTGTTCATGTTCCCTTTCAGAAAATACTCAAAAATACCCTTTCTAAATGTCCCCCATGTGCTCAGTGTTGTTATGTCACTGAAAAGAAAATGTCTCACTCGCTCAACTCAAGAGATAGAGATTACATTGTTTCACCTGCCTCTTTGAATTTCTGCTAATTTCCCCTAGTAAAAAAGAACTACACAACAATGAGTCTTGCAAAAGCTGCCTCAGGGATTCATAGCTCCCCTGGTCCATTTCCCATGAGTCACATGAATGCAGATGTCTCATTCATTCACTTCGAAAGACAGACAGTCATTGGTATCTTCCATTTATCGGAATCTCTCCTACTCACCACCACCATGAACAAATTGCATGCAAGCTGACCTCAGGTTTTCCCTGCTCCTAATGCTTCCCATCTCAAGTGTAACTCGATTATACTTTCCTTATTCATTACTTTACTGAGATGTACACTGGATGATTTCTCCTGAGTCCACAAATGTTTGCTACATTCTGCCACAAAAAGAACACACACGTGTTTCACACAATCTGTCCTCAGGATTTTTTGACTCCTCCTGCTCCTCCTCCCAAAGAGCGGGGTGATTTTTGGAGACCAACTGCACCATTGGGTGGGTTTTCTCTTGTTTGGCATTTGATTCCTGTTAAGGTGGATGTTTGCACTTTATAAGTGTTAATACCATACCATACCAATGGCCACCTAAAGGCCACATGTTTCATTCACTCTATTTGAGAGAAGGACACTGAATTGTATCACATACAAATCTGAATCATGGCAACTAGCCCACAGATGTGACTGTAAGCTTCACACAAACTGCCCTTAGATGTTCAGTGTTCCTCCTGCTCCTCCTTCCAAATGTCACCTGTTAGCATATGTCTAATTCACTTGCTTCAAAAGATGGACAATTCATTGTATCTTGCACCTCCTTGAAGTTTGTTTACTTTCTCCCACGAACATGACCAATGTGAGTCTCCCACAAGCTGCTTGCAGCGTTTCTCTGCTGTTACTGCTCCTATTTTCGTGTATCAAATAATGCCACGTATCTTGTTCACTCACTTCAAGAGACAGCCACTGAATGGTACATATGGTCTCACTGAATCTCTACTACTTTGTCCCATGAAAATTCCAATCAATTGTGAGTCTTAAACAAGTCTCTCTTAGATATTCTCTGCTGCTCTTCTTATCAAATGGCACCCAGGAACACAGATATCAATCACTCTCTTCAAGAGATTTACACTGGATACTATCATCTGCCTCCCCGACTCTTTTCTACTTTCAACTGCAAACACGATGCAAGCATGTGTCTAGCACCACCTGCCATCAAAGATTTACTGCTCCTCCTACTCTTGGACCAAGTGCCACTTAATGGCATATGTTTTATTTGTTCTCTCCAAGAGACAAACATTGAATATTATGTCCCACAGATCACTGGTACTACCGCCACAAAACTCACACGACAGTGAGTTTCATACAAGCTAGCTCCAGGAATTGTATGCCCCTCCTGCGCCTACTCCCATGCATCACCCCTCACCATGTTGCTCATTCACTCACTTCAAGAGACAGACGCTGGATGGTGTCTTCCACCTCCCTGAATCACTGCCGCATTCACCCACAAAAGTGACCCAACTATGATTCTTGCACAAGCTGCAGTCAGGGAGTGCTCCTACTATAAGGTGTCATCCAGTATCACACATCCTGTTCACTCATCTAAAGAGATGGACACTAAATGGTATCCCTAGACTCACTGAATCTCTGCTACTTTATCTCACAAAAATCATGCAAGTGTGAGTCTCACACAAGCTGCTCTCAGTAATTCTCTGCTCCATCCAATGGCATGTGTCTCATTCACTCACATGAAGAAATGAGCCTTGAATTGTGTCCCTGATCTATCTTAATCTCTACTGCTTTCTCTTCCAAAAAACACACATGTGTTAGTCTCACCCAAGCCTCCCACTGGGATTATATGCTTCTACTGCCCAACCTGCTCTTCTTCCCAGCATGTCATGCAGTGGCAGATGTCACAGTCACTCACTTCAAGATTTCTCCTGCCTGCCTCCGTCTCGTTTACTTTCTCCCAAAGAAAAACATATTAGCAGGAGTTTCAAACAAGCTGCCCTCGATGAGTCTCTGCTCCTCATCCCAAAAGAACACCAATGGTATGGACTTTGTTCCTTTACTTCAGGAGACTGACATTGATTGGTATGTTTCACTTCCCTGAATCTCTGATACTATACCCCATGGAAATCATGCATGCATGAGTTTAGTATAAAGGCTCCCAGGCAGTCTCCACTGCTCCTGTTCCTTCTCCCAGGTGCCAACCAATAAAAACTTCATAGCTGGGCCAATGGATAGTATCCCATAATTTCATGAATCATTGCTTCTTTCACCCGCAAGAATTGTCCAATTGTCAGTCTCACACAACCTGCCATCAGAGATTCTCATTTCTTCATTCTCCTCCTGTGATGGCCAATGGCATATGCCTCATTCACTCACTTCAAGAAGTAGACACTGGATGGTATCCCTGGTCTCATTGAATATCAGTTAATTTCTCCTACATAAATCTTGGCAGCATGAGTCTCAGACATGACAACCCCAGGGATGATCTGCTCCTCCTCCTAAGTACCAACCAATTTCATGTGTCTCATTCATTCACTTTGTGATATTGAATCTGGATGCTATCTCCTGCCCCTCAAAATGTCTGCTACTTTCTCTCAGAAAAATCATATGAGTGTGACCCTCCCAAGTGTCACCCAGTTGTACCTGTCTTATTTCAAGGGATGTGCGCTGACTTGTATACATCAATGACATCCTGATGGTCTGGCAAGGAACAGTACCAGAGCTTTTTAATTTCAATAAATGAATGAATAAATGCTAGAAATAGGTGTCTAATGTCATTTCTCTGTATGATGAAGAATGTGTACACTTTCTAGCTGTAGAAATCAGAATAAAGAACAGTGTGGCTAATATGAGAGTATTCATGAGGTATATTAACTGTAATTCTCTCCGTTTTGGTAGTTTCCATCTAAGGGAACCTCATGAGAACCTCTTATTTGGGCAATTTCTTAGGTTTAGAATGAACTGCTGTACCCTAATGGAATTTTCCCATCAAGCACCACAAGTACATTGGAAGTTACACATTTAGGAAAATTGGTCTATTCTTAATGAGGGCACTACCTCTTTTCGAAATGCACACAAAAAATGCAAGAAAATGTGTGGACTCGTTTAAATGTCCTTCCACCCGATCAGTACAACAACTACTGTCGGACACATAAGTCTCTAAGGTGTATTCCAACATGCAACAAGAACTAAGGAGATTGAGTGGTGTTTACCTATTCCTTGGCATCAACAAGCCTTCCCTTGACCTTGTGGCTTGAGATACATTGACTGGACATTAATACCAATTAAGAAAACATCAGTTAACATATAGATCATGTATTCATAACAAAAACAAAATCCAACCAGTCCATTAATGGAACATTACAGTACACACTAACGCATTGTAGAAATGTTCAAGTGGAATATAGTTGAACATGTCAAAGCACCAGCCGGACATGCAGGTGGTGTGTGCTAGTTTATTTTGCGAAGCGAAAACAGATGGATGTTCCTCCACCTGAGAAATGGAGTGGCCTTAATAAATCAATAGTCTGCCACAATCAATAGTCTGCCACAATCTGATTGTAATATAATGGCATATGGCTTGCATTAAGACTGATGTTGCTGCTATAGAGGAAGACAATATCATGTTTCCCTCCCCAATACTGCATACATGAAAAGTGTGATTTCAATACACTTACAACAAGAGGAAATCTTAATATAATAATTATATGAATATTGCAGTTGACAAACTCGAACATTATGAATACTCACAATCAATGTAGACAAGCAGCAACTGTATTACACCAAAACGACCCCTTCCGATCCCTACAGTCACTCATAAATAAAAATAACCCATTAACATTCCGTTTCCATAGATTTCAAACTCACAGAAACCTATCCGCATCTCATTCACAACCACACACCCTCACTCCGCCTCCAAAACACAAACGCAACCTCATGCTGATCATTGCTCACACTTAAAGCTTAGAGTACCACATGTAGCAGCTATTTCTAACCTCATCCCTGCTTCAAACCTAGATGCACACTTCATCACAGAGAAATCGAACACACTCTCCTCCATGGGAATCCTGGATATCCTAATTCCCAGAGGTCACAACATCCAACACAAGAACTACAAAGGTAAACCTGGAGCAATGGTTGCAGTCATCCCCAAGACCTTGTGGACAAGCAACCTCCAAGAGTGGCCCATTCTCAGCTGCCAGCTGCCACTTCCTGCTCACCCATACTCAGACAATCTCCTTCCACCACATCTAACAATGAAGACCACACCAAGAGGTTCATCCTTCAAACCACAGACCTCTTCACAACAGTATCCATCGACAGCACAATTAACATTTGTGTTGGTTACTGCAACCTTCTTGAATGCCAAGATACCAGAATAAACAGGGAGACAGAACTCGAACTGCATGACACCAAGGACATCACAGAATGTGCTAAAGACTGAAACAACAGCAAAGGCAACATACATGACCTGGTATTTCCCAAGCTCTCATATGCCACACTGGACTGGCCATAACAAACATTCATACCATTCTTTCTCCATTACACACCTCTTCCCAAATGGGGCCAACCTAAACTAACCAATATAAGCCACCACTCCATGAAGACCACTGGAAGAAGACCTTCTCATCAGTCCCTTTCAGAATGTCTCTGCCAAGTTCAGCACACTCAACCACACTGTAAATGACACCACAGACACCCCTCTACCTTGGAAACAATGACTCACATAGCATAAGCCTTATGCACCTTGGTGCACACAGGAAAAACAATAGTGCAAACAAATTCCACCTGCAATTAACAGTACAACTCTTTAAGTTACCCCCAGAAATACTAGCCTCAAAAAAGGTATCCAAAGATTAAAGTCACATTCCAGAACCAAGTTTTTTATAAGTTTTCTAAATTTGAAAGAATCTGTTGTCAAATGTATTTCCACTGGTTGTGCATTCCATTATTTCACTGCAGCTACTGCAAAGAACCCGTTCAAAGTTGATGAGCGTTTGGACCCAGGAACTTTGAGAAAAAACACATTCTGGATTCGTAATGCTCGATTGACAACGGAAATTCAGATTTTTTTTATAGAAATGCAAAGGAATCTGGAGATTAATTAATTTGTATGTACCCCTAAGCAGAGTAACTTCAAAATAATTCTCTACTCTTCAGGAAGCCAATCTAATCTTAATAAAATTGGCGTAACATGGTCAAACATTCTGGCACCCCCTTCTAAATGGACAGAAGCATTAAAAACAGCCTTCAATGGTGCCATGGGGGATTTTGTTAAACCTATTAACAAAGAGTTCTCAAAGTCAATTTGTGACAAGATAGACACAATGCATCTGTACAAAAGGATTGCATATGGCAAACGTCTTCAGAGCTACAATCCAACTTCCAGTCACAATGCAGCACATCGACTTCCACCCTTCATGTCATCCACAATGAACTCGACATCCCGGAAAAAGGGGAACTCTTCCTATTTTTTTCTACACAACACTTCTGTTGTCTTTAATATCGTTGACCATGATATGATATGATATGATAGGTTATTTATAACACACTTAATACCCCAGGTTTCTAAGCATGTACCCGGGGATTGAACCTGTGTTACTCTGTGTCATTTTGCTTCCAAGGCGAGCAGATTGCCCCAGAGCTAATCAGCCGTCATGAAGACCTCATCACCATCTTCACCACCCGCATGAGATTTGATGGAACAGTCCTGATGTTATTCACCTCCGAGCTCCACAACATAGGCATTAACTCATACAGATTGGCCACAACAAATCCGAGTGCTGACTAGTAGCGTGAATAGTTCAACAACGCTCCATCTTGTCCCTGGTCATCTTCGAGCTCTCCATTTAATCTCTTGGGTAATTCCTCACCAACACTGATGTAAATATTACTAGATGAACTGTTTCTACCTAGAAATTGACTGCATTGTTGACTCAAGTGCTGCCTGTCTCTCAGATAGGCATGGGTGTCAAGTGCCTACCAGAAGCTTAGCCTGACAAATTCCAAATTCATTCTCATAGAGGACCCCTCCATGCATCCATGAGCATGAGACCACAAATTGCTGGTTGGAAGAGAAGCTCTCTCATTCAAACCTCAACTCTCACCCATTGAAGATCTCTTAGCTTTCCCATCATCTATGAACTCTCATTCAAATATACAGATCATCAATAACAACCAAACCACAAAAGTCAGGCACTTTAACCATGCCTCAAATTTCAGTACAGTTTTGGTTATCTCACATTTGGATGGTGGCAGTAACCTATTCACAAGGCATCCCAGTTGATGCCTTGACGCCCCGGAAGCCTTCCAGCAAACTGCACCTTGCCACATCACAGGACTAAATTCAAGCATATCACTCCCATCCTTAAGGAGATAAAGTGGATTTCTGTTCAAGCACATATCATTGTCAAGGAATCAAAACAAACCTGTTACAAACCAGACCATATTGTATATGGTAAGGAAACTCATAAGTTCTGAAGGGCAACACGAGCAGGAGCCACAAAATTGCCACCATGGAAAATAAGACCTACAAGAGGTCAAAATGTAGGAAAAGGATTGTTTCCTGCTACGTGCCCTATCACTGGAACAAGTCACTATTACAAACTCATCTCACCAACTGATCCAATTAATCATACCTCACTTCTACCACTTCAGAGCTCCAGCTCCCCCACTCTCATGTCCTTCTAGTAATCTGTGCTACTTGTGGTAATCGTCTGGGTGCCTCCTCTAACTATATCATTACATTGCTCCTCTGCGAGGTTTCTGCTAAATAAATCCAGTTCATACACAAATACAAACTTCACTTTTGCAATCCACAGTGCAGTAGGGACTCCACCATCAAGTACCAGGATGCTCATTTTGCTCTGGCAAATCTTACTTCAAGTTGCAGTTGGCAGAATAACTCCTTGGACTCATTGTTCCAAATGGGACTTCTCCTTGGATGTATCTCTCTCATTTCATGGGCCTGTTTCCTCCATCTTCTGACAACTGTCCAAAAGCCCTGACTCGCATCTTGGTTCCTTCCATCAGCACGTATTTTCCTCCCGGTCTATAATATTTTGTTTACCTCCTCGGTGGGTAGACAGTGGGTCCCAGCATCTGACATCCCTCCACATTTCAGCATTTCTTCCCATTACCCCTGAAGCTTGGGGTCTGGCAGGAGTTATTTTCTTGTGCTTGATAGATGTGATTAACAATGACTGGATTGCCCCCTCGATTGCCCGCTGGCCTTCAGCCAATGTCTGCAGGACCACATACCCCAGATTCTAGAGCCCCTCAAAGATAATGATGGAAACAATGACCCTCCTTGTCCTTCAATCGTTTCTTCTAGCTACTGTGCTACAGTCCATATTGGAGTTATGCAAAGACATTTCTTATATCACTTAACATAAAACAGAGCCATTTCACATCTAATTGTATTCTTCATGGCTACAATATGTACGATAAAGTAGCACAAAGGAGGTAGAAATCATGATCCGAACTTTATTTGTGATTAGCCATCAAAGTGCAAACAGCTCACATCATAACAAGAGAAGAAACATAAAAGGACGGGTATAACCATAAAATGCACACTTTATATCTGACCCAAATCCAATAAAAAAATCAAGTTTAGAAATATTGAAACACACAGGATTAAATACAATAACATATATTAGGATTGCCTTAAAAACAAAGGAATCACTAAAAATGTATAAAAACCACAATACAGACTAATGTAAACAAATGGTCCCCTGATACGAACAGCACTACAAAGAAATGTAGCTAACAATGCTGTTTCATTTGTTATGCATATTTTAAAGGATCACATTACCTCATCTAGTTGCCTAATCACTTGCCATTTAACAACAGTGTAAGCCATTTTGATTTGGGCAAAGGACAAACAAAGAGGACAAAACATGAAAATGTGAATAATGGCTTCAGTTACATTACTTTAAAGAGGACAGTATTTAGTACTGCAATTAGCCCACTTCGAAGTCAAACGGCAACGGGAAGAATATCTAAACAGAACTCAGTTAAAGTAATTCTATAAATAGTTTTTTTTTCCAGTCCAGGCGAAATGGATGGACACCACCTTTCTTTATACACATGCATCCACCCTGCAACAAGTGAAATAAAACACATTAAAAAGAATGTTCCTATGGTGCGTGACCAACTTTGAATGGCCTCATAGCTCACTGCTCTTCCCCCATGCAGGATGCCTTGTGTATTTAGAACGGAATGCTGTGGTAGCAATATTCAAACACCAGCCCCCACAAGATAACATGACACTTCAAGTTTTGGGTTATCTTGCATACTTTGGTATTTGAGTATTGCCACCAGACCATTTAATTCTAAAGACAAGCCAATATTATAAAGGTTTTGTGTATGTGCTCCGAGCATATAAGGGAACTTTCCTACACAGCGGTGTGTCAATCCTAAATACACAAAGCAGTTTTATGAGAGTTTGTTCATGTACTGTTTGCACACAAAATAATGTTCATAACCCTGGAGTGTGTCAATACTTAAGACACACAGCAGTGTTTTGAGAGTTCATTTATGTGCACAGAGCACTTACAGAAGTTTCATAACACTGCAGTTTGACTGTAGCTTTGACACTCGCCAGGAAGCAGAGCAGAACACAAGTTGTGTGACCACGCGGGTGTATATAGCGTTAACCCACTATTCAGGGTAGAAGTGAAGAGATGGGGGAAGATTGCTGCACTAATAAAAAACAATGCTCTAATGGAGTACTCATAGTGCATGGCAAACCCCTGCTTTATTCAAAGCTCAGAAACTCAGCCAGGACACCACCATAAAATCAGCTCTCAGCATTACAATGACTGTGAGTGGATTTTGTACTAAAAATACATAAGCAATGTCATCATAATACAATATCAGTTACAAAATGTATACGTAGTTAGAATTGGTTAATATATATATATATATATATATATATATATATATATATATATATATATATATATATATATATATATATATATATGGAATACAGAAGCGTTAGTTTCCTCATTGGTTTTTAAGTATCTGCTGGCTCCTCCTGAGCCCACCCCATCAAAGATGGTATTTTCACAACATCATTACTTTGGCCATTAATTGGCTGGTATTGTTCATCATGGGCAGTGTGGCAAGAGGTATTTTTATTGGTTGTCACTTTATTCACCTAAGTTAACTCTTTGACGAGATGTCAAAAAATGAGGGACACATAGGGAAATTCCAATTAAAGTACTCCCCATCATGCCCAGGCCATGTGGCCTACTTGTTCCTTTATATTTGGCCTTGTGTATCATCTTGTTTCTGTGTGTGTGCTAAGGAGTTCAGAAAGTGTCTTATCTCTGCTTGGCTCATAATGAACAGCCATTGTTTGTCTTTAATTGATAACAGTGTTAGGGAACCGTGTTGGAGAATTAATGTCTTCCTATTTACTGGGCTTTTAGCTAATTCTAGCATGCATGTTGTACTCTTTGTGGTCACTGAAGACATCCTTCATCTATCTTCGATAGAGTCTTTTGCAATACTGATCTCATGCATCTGGACATCAATGGCTGTTTGTGTTCTTATGGTAACGTAATTAACTTGAGAGTCTACGCTTCTCATCCTGGCAACTGTTATCTCATTCCTGCGTTCTGCTCATCCATTACTCGCTTCTGTGCATCTGACCTTTGCACTTGCTATGAATTACTGTCTGGGCAGCTTCAAATCTTCTAAAATAAATGTGTTTTTATGAATTCAACATCTTGTCTGGGGCGTTTCTAACTCCTCGGCCTGCTGTGGTCTCTGTGCTAAAAAAAATGGCTGTACTTCTGCGCTTCTGGCCTCCATATTGGTGGCCTACATTCATGTCTGTTCATGTTACATTCACCCTTGTGCATCTGCCATACAGAATTGGACACATGCTTGTTCTAATTGTGGACAAACCAGTCATCCGAAATAGACACTGCAAGACACTCCCTTGTGGTATGTGCTGGGCAATGCAATTGTTCCAGCGCTACTGTTAGTAATTGAATATGCATGGCAGGTTTCACTGTGGTATCCTGTTACCACATTAAATCTGCAGGGGATAATAATTTCTTCCCTGCAACTCTGAAATCTATGTTACTGACTGTGTATTAAAACCTTCATTCAGCAGCATGTTATGTGCACGTGTGTATTTGTTTGGGCCATTTTAATTTTTGTTAGCTCAGGGAAACATGCCACCCTTTTGGCTTCTGCGGCTACATGGCTGCATGAAAACATATCTAGACCTCTTGTGTGGACTGCACACTTCAGCCAGCGATTGCTGAGGTACATTATAGTGTTTCTAATAACCTCTCTCATAATGGTGCATTTTGCACTGGATGCCGCCTGCATGCCAAAATGCCCTTCTTTTCTAACGTGAGAACTGTGAGACTACTATGGTCTTAACGTAGGCAGAGTCAGAATACATTGTCACAAAACTCATCCTATGCTTTTTTAAGCGCTATACTCATGGTTACCTGTTTTGCCGCTTGTGCTAAAAAATGTGCTGGCCATTTTTTACTTTTCACTAACTCAAACTCTCCATTCTCTCTCTCCTTCACTACTGCTGTTCCACTATGTCTCAGAAAGAACTTTGATGTCTCTTTGATGAACCATCAACAAAGAGAATTATGCCTCCTCCTAGGGCATTCTTCTTAACAAGGGGCACATCATTAAAATAATCAGTGTATATAGTGCAATCATGTACATTATTTCCCTCCTCCACTGTTTCCACTATGAATCCTGCAGGGTTCACTATGCAGCACCTAACTATTTTGATCAATGGATTATATATTATCCCTTCATAGCCAGAATCTCTCGTTGTAGTCAACATGCTTTTGGGCTTTTCAAGAATGGCAAAGCGGGTGTGTTAAAAATATAATGTGACGGAGACCGCCAGGCGGCGCGGAGCATGCTGGACGTGTGAGACCAGCGCTCCTCCACCACTGCAGGGCTTATCGCTCTGAGCCTATCCCCGGCCGGGAGTTTGGAGCAACCCCGACGGGAATGTGCTCCCCCGCGGTAGCGGGCCAACGAATCGAGCGCTCCTTCGAAAGTGGATATAGCCTGGCCCCGATCTGAGGCCCCGCTCGCCGAGCAACAGAGAGGACTCCTTTCCGGAGGCCGTGCAGCAGAGCCACTGGGGCGTCACCTCTCGCGGTGCCCCAGGCCTCGGCCGGACCTGCCGCGGAACCTGGAGCAGCCGATCGTCGCCTCCGCAGCCGCGGCCCGCGCCCATAACACCGAGAGTAAGACGCCGGAGCACGCCCCCACCGTGCGCGGTCGCTGAGCGGGCCCCGGAGCTCTGCCCCGGTGGCGTGTGGACATCACACGGGGCCAGGGACGAGTGGGGCGTCCTGGTGAGAGCTCCAGAGGCCTACTTGAAAAGGAACCCCCAGTGAAGGGGTCTGAGCCCACAATGGACGTGTGGCGGCCCTCGATGGCCCAAAGAAGGTGAGAAGCGCAGGGGGGAGAACTGATATTCGGTTTGGCCCCCCGGTGCCCTCCGGGCACAGACCAGCGCAAGTCATCCCGTAAAAACTGGCACGGCCTTCCCCCCTGGAGTACAGGGGTCCCCCTGGAACATTTCAGCCGTGACGCATCTGGGGAAACAGGCCCCAATCACAATCTTAGCCCCCCTCGTGAGGACCAGAGCCATCACCGGGGTCCCCCCCCACATGCAAGCTTGCCTCCGCGGAAGCGGGGAGGGCCCAAGATGAACAGAGGAAACCTCAAGGCATTAAGGCAGGGTGAGAGGCACCCCTCACCCCCACCCAAACTCCAAAGGGCACCCAGAGACCGGTGCCCCGGAACCAACCCAACCCACGTGCGCAATCCGCTCCCTCCAAAGCTTCCGCCGGTCCAACGCACCCCTCGGTGATCCACAGCCTTCAAGTGCCGACCCCCCCTGCAGTGCTAACGAAGGACGACCTCAAGGACATCCTCCAGGAGATAAAAGCGATTCGAACGGACATACAAGCCTCTATAGTTGATCTCAGGGGGAGAGTGGAGACGCTCGAGGAAAAAATGGAGGGAATGGAAAACAACCACCTCCAAATGGACCTGTTAGACATGAAATACGAAACGAGGCTAACAGATCTAGAAATCAGAGAGGAGAACATAGCCCTGAAAATGGACTACCTAGAGAACAGAGAACGCCGAAACAACCTGTGCATTGTGGGTGTGACTCAACAGAGAGGCGAGACTGCCGCAGACGTGGGGAGAAAGGTTCAGGGCCTCATCAACCAACTCTTCACACTCGAGGGGGGCAAGGAAGTCCAGCTGGAAAGAGCCCACCGAGGGGGAGGTGGAGCGAGGGGTGGCCCAAGGTCCATAGTTGTGCGCTTCCTCCACTACAGGAAAAAAATGGAGGTCCTCGAGAAAGCCAGAAGCCTGGAGAGTTTCTTGTTCGAAGGAGACACAGTGAGGATTTACCAGGACCTCTCGGCTTTCACTCTTACCTGCAGAAGAGAGTGCCGGCCACTCACCCAGTGGCTCACCAGCCAAGACATAAAATACAGGTGGTCCTTCCCATTCGCCTTGTCTTTCGAACGCTCAGGAGTGGACTATAGAGTGACCAGCGGCAAGGAGGCATCCCAAGTGCTGCAGGTACTTAAAGGGGATACCCCAGAGGTAGGAAACGAGATGGAGGTGCAAGAGCCCCGGAGCACCAGGAGGGAGCCAGAGGGCCCCTGGTCCACAAAGAAGAAGATAAAGGGCCGAAGGAAATTCAAGAAACTAAACACCCCCACAATGGAAGCCGAAGGGGACTAAGTGGTCAGAGGCTCGCTATTAAAGAAACTGAGAGATTGAATCAAACAGCCCCGGCCGGGGACGCTGAGCTCAACAAGGGGACTGCGGTGGATGGACTTGCATTCACCCTGGTGGCTTGCCCGTTGGCAGGCATCATGATAAAGAGGGGGAGAGGGGAGGAGGGAAGGGAGGGAGTTGGGGTTGGGGATTTTGGGGACCCACACAGTCTCAAAACCACATTGGAAGGTAGCAGCAAGCACAGATCCGGGAAGACTGTACATACAAGACAAGGACCCAATGGCAGACAATGAGAATAGGGGCCAGGCTGAGTCACTGAGAATTGGCTCACTCAATGTAAAGGGTCTGAACTCCCCAGCAAAGCGCTCCCTCTTGGGGAGGGAAATGAAGAATGCTAAAATAGATATCCTCTTCGTGCAGGAAACTAGAACGGTCACTGGAGAGGAGAGGGCCATCCCGGGAGCACACGTGGGCCAGACCTTCTGGGCATCCGCTCCCACGAAACGGAGTGGAGTCGGGATCATCCTGCAGAGAAACCAGAGACTCACAGAGGTAACCAGGTGGGGGAGGGAAGACGGTAGAGCCATGATTATATCAGGTGACTTGCACAACTCCAGGGTCTCCCTAGCAGCGATCTATTGTCCTAATGCGGGCTAGGTTGAATTTCTCAAAGAGGCGATGGGAGAGATAATGGCCAGGACAGAGGGGCTCCTTATACTGGGTGGAGACTTTAACATGTGGGCAAATTGGGAATTAGATCATAGTGGAGGGGCCATCCCACTAGGCAGCCGAGGGGGTAGACCCCAGGGGAAATTTCGGGAGCTGATGTGGGGCTATGGGCTCATGGACACATGGAGGGAATTGCATCCGTAGGGAAAGGGATACACTTTCTACTCAGCGGTCCATGGCACCAGAACGAGAATAGGTTACCTTTTCGTGGGGCACCAGAACATGAGCCGAGTGGAGTCCTGCATCATCCGCCCGGTTAGCTGGTCGGACCACGATATGGTCTGGGCAGATATTAGTGTATTGGGTTTGAAACCCAGAGAATCCCTGTGGAAATGCAACAAATTCCTGCTAAGGGATGTGGCTTTTAAGGAGGGGATGGAGAAGGCGATCAATGAATATTTTGAACTGAATAACACGGGTGAAGTCAACATAGAGACAGTCTGGAGGCAGTAAAGGCGACCTGGAGGGGTGTTCTGATTAGAGAAGGGGCTTCCAAAAAAAGGACCAGGACTCTCCTGGCTCATAGGCTATGGGCAGAGATAATAGCATTGGAGGGATCTGAAGGGAAGAGGGATGAGGAGAGGGAAAGGGACTTGGGGGATGCAAGAGAGAAAAGGCAAGAGCTGAGAGCATTGGAGATGGGGAAAATTGTAGCGGGCCTCCAACACCTGCGCCAAAGGTATTATGAGAAAGTGGATAAGGCTGACGCCATGCCGGCGGCCAAACTCCGGGGCCAACGGAGAGATAGATGGGTGTCAAGGATCTCATGCAGGGAGGAGGGGACAAAAACGGATCCAGAGGGAATAGTAGAGGAATTCGCGGGGTTCTATGAGACTCTCTATGGGAGGGAAGGAGAAGTGGAGGCGGAGGCACTGGGAGCATACCTCGGAGGAGTAACATTACCTGTGATGGACCCCCCCAGAGGCATCAGCTTTAGATGCTCCAATAACGAGCGAGGAGGTACTCAAGGCAATATCGGGTCTTAAACTGGGCAGGGCCCCCGGGGAGGACGGATTCACTGCAGACTTCTATAAGGCCTTTGGAGGCCTACTAGCGGGGTTTCTGGCAAGCCTATTCACAAATATCATGAGGACTGGGAGTGCGCCTCCGTCTATTGGCAAAGCACTGATAACAGTGATCCCGAAGGAGGGAAAAGATCCAACAGACTGCTGGTCATATAGACCAATCTCCCTCCTAAATGTGGACGCTGAACTGTTTACCAGGATCATAGCCACGAGACTAGACAGCCATATGCCGGTACTCATCCACTCCGACCAGGTGGGCTTCATATGGGGGAGACAGGGGGCAGACACCCTCCGAAAAACCCTGCACCTGTTGAGGTAAGCAGCCCCGAAGGGCGACAACCCTGTCCTGGTGGCCATCGACGCCGAAAAGGCGTTCGACAGGGTGGACTGGGAGTTTCTACATGGAGTCCTTGTCAAACTGGGCTTTGGCGAGGGAATCAGGCGAGCCATTAAGGCCTTATACACAGACCCCTCTGCTAGAGTCACGGTAAATGGTCGCCTTTCACGAACATTCAGCCTTCAAAGGGGGACGAGGCAGGGCTGCCCCCTCTCCCCAATCCTGTTCGCCATGACCATGGAAATACTCGCTGAGTACATCAGATGTGCCCCGATGGTCCGCGGTATTGATGTTGGAGGTCGGACCATCAAGCTCGGCCTCTATGCAGAAAACATACTGCTCCACCTGAGGGAACCTACCTGCTCGGTCCCGGCGGCCGTTCGGGTTATTGAACGGTTTGGCCAATTCTCAGGCTTCAGGATGAACATAGGGAAGTCAATGATCTTCCCCTTTGCCCCAGATGCAGACAGGGACCTCACGGAACTGTCCCCCCTGGGGTTTCAAATTCGTACTGAAGGGATTAAATACCTGGGGATGAACATCGTCCGGCCCCACGAAGACCTAAGCCAGGCAAATTACCCCACACTGTTTGACAACTTATTTAAAGATATGGAGACATGGGGTAAGGGGCAAATCTCGTGGAGGGGAAGGATAAACGCTGTAAAGATGAACCTCCTCCCCAGGGTCCTGTACGTTTTCCAGATGCTGCCTTTGGAAGCCCCAGAAGCACTTCTTAAAGAAGCCAAAAAACGCATAATGAAATTCATATGGCAAGGCCAGAGACCCAGAATAGGTTATGAAACACTTACCCTCCCCAAGGATACAGGGGGGGTCGGCCTCCCAGACTTACGAACTTACCACAGAGCAGCCCAGCTCAGAACCCTGGCCCCCCACCTCAGAGAGGACCCAAACAAACAATGGGTCTTTCTTGAAAACTCCCTCCTGAGCCCTGTCACAGTGGGTGAGTGGTTATGGGTCCCGATGAAAAAGCTCCCAAGGAGAATCAGGGATCACCCAATACTAGTAATAATGTGGAAGGCGTTGGAGGGTAAGGGACACAGTGAGAAGGTGACCACTTGGCCCTCCCCCATGTGTCACATCTGGTCCACACCAGTTTTAGAGGAAATCCCAGGCCATGAACACTATCAGCCCTGGTTTGACGTGGGCCTAAGCAGAGTTGGTCAGGGAGGAGTCCTTTATAAGTATCCAGGAGCTTGAAGAATCCCTGGGAATAGGTAGGTTCTCCCCACACCTCTACCTGAGACTTAAGCAAATCCTAATGAAACCAAAACTAAAGCCCAAATTACAAAGAAAACTCACCCCAGATGAGAAAATCTTAGATACCCATGTAGAAATGAAAGGCCTGATCTCACTCCTCTACTCTGCCCTTTTAACCCCCCGGGAGGGAACCACCAAAAGCATCAGGGGGAAATGGGAAAGAGACTTGAGTTGTAGGATCGGAGACGGTCTCTGGGGGCGACTCTGTAGTAGATCATTTAAGACCTCGATCTCCTGCCAATACAAAACCCATGCTGTCAAACTCCTGCACAGATGGCAGTATGACCCGATCACACTTTCTAGGATGTTCCCAGACGTAATCCCCCTTTGCTGGCATGGGTGTGGGGAAAGGGCAAACTATTGGCACATGTGGTGGACATGCGGGAAGGTCCAAAATTATTGGGCCGAAGTCCTTAGCTGGCTGAAAGAGGCGGGAGAAGGTGTGCTCCCACTGGATCCGATGTTGATACTGTTTGGCCTGCAGCATAAGGATGACCACTGGGAAAAATTACCGTACCTCTCGCACTCCCTACTGTTGGCAGCCAGAGCGGCCCGCGCTAGAACGTGGAAGAGGCCCGCCCTCCCCTCAAAGAAAGAATGCGTGATGATTGCCAAAGACATATTCCTTATGCAAAGACTTACAGCGGCTTTACATGGTTCAAGCACCCAAATAGAGACAGACTGGCTGCAATTTCAAGAGGTGTTTGGCAATACATAGGCCACATCCTGAGACTCTCAAGTGTCCTTGGCCCGGCCCAAAACCAAGCCCCAACATGGAACGAATGGCCATGGAACTTGGAAAACCGGTTGACCACTGGCGGAGAAAACCCAGATTGACGCTGCCCTATGCCGCATCATTTCTATAAGCAGACAGCAGCGCTCGAGATACTGTGTGGGTTGGTGGGAGGGGGCGGGGGGGAACAAAAGCTGGGAATAATGGCTTATAGTTTGATTTGTTGAGGGCGATTGCCCAATTCTTGTAATTTGAGTACCTATGCTGTTGTTTTCCAAAAATCAATAAAAATTGAATAAACAAAAAAAATATATATATAATGTGACTGAACAGCCCATCGTTATATTGGAACATTTCTCAATTGCAAAAGGGGCTGCAGCCAATGCTTTCTCACATGGGTAATGGCCTCTCATTGCTGGATCTAATATCCCACTGTAAATGCCAGTGGTTTTTGTCCTAGTGAGGTTTTCTGTGTGAAGACAGTCTTCATCACAACCCCCTTCAAATGAGAAATCATCTGGAATCCTTATCATGGGAGCTGTGCTTATTGTTTTTTTTCAGTTCATAAAAGGCATCTATCATCTCACCTATCTGTATAAGATCACTTTTGTCTTTCTGCACTTCATTGGTGCCTCACTCTTGGGGCACCAAGGCAGGTGCCTCCCTCTGGAACAGACTACCTGCCTCTCTATATCTTGAGCCAAACCTCCTTAAGTTCCGGAAACTCCTCAAGACATTTCTCTTCTCTTCCTCTTGCCCTCTCCCTCTCCCCTGCGAATCTTCTTCCTTCTCTCTCCTGATGTCCCTCCTTTGTTCTCATCCCAAACCTGTTCAGTCAGATGACTGGTCGCCTGGTGCACCTCCAGAGCCTCACTGGTCCTGTACTTGCCTCTGGGCCTCCGCACTCTGCCTTGCACTACTGAACTCAGAATACGTTGAATGAGAGTTTCACCCACTCTGCACTTAATCCTGGCCCCTGCTGGACTCGGCACACTTGCCCCCCAATACCTTGCACTAATGCCTGTGCACTTGCACAACCTTGAGTGTACTAGGCTGAGCATGTCTGTCTGTCATGTCCTCCTCTATCGCCCCTCCCTAGCTGGCTGTCCCTGCATGCATAGGCTGACTGTTTACCAACATTTTGTCTTGTATGTTTCTCCCCCTATACTATGTATTGCTGTTAGATCATTCAGAATCTTCATGGCATAAGAGTGATGATGATATCCCCTTGTTCCCTTCCCACCTTGAAGTGTTTTGAAGCATTTCACTTGTGTATAAGCGCTATGCAAATCGACAATTACATTTACAACTATAATTGAGTTGCTCTAAGAGAGACCAAACATATGTCCTGTAATCAAAGACCATGCATGACAATAAGTCCCTTAAACTGCTGTAGCTCTTTTGTTGCATGTATCCTGGGTGTTCAGGTAATCGCATCTGCCTTTTCAGGTGTCAACATTTACCCTTCTTTTGAGATTATCTGTCCTAGATATAATACTTCTCCCTGACAATATTGCAGTTTCTCTTTGTCTACTTTATACCCTTTTCATCTAATAATGTCAATAGTTTCACTGAGTCTTCCTCCACTCTTCCTCTGTGGACTGCAAACTAGCAAGTCATGTACATACTGTATGACTGTGCTGTCAGTTTGTACATTCCCCAAGTCCCTCTACTGCACACTATTGAAAACACTGGGGGACTCACAGTACCCCTTTCGGAGGTGACTGTGCTGTAAGCCAATTCAGTGATAGGTAAACATAGTCATATATTGTGAGTCTTTATGCAGGAGGATGGAGAAGAATGCATTTAGATCAATCACTGAAAACATTGGGCTTCAGGCGGTTTGTTAGATAATATTGGTGCTGGATTTGGCATCAATGGAAATTCTGCCTCAACAATATTGTTCAATGGGCATTCATTCTGTATAAATCTCCAAGACCCCCCTTTTACCTTTTTTAATTGGTAAACCACTGTATTGAATGTTTAATCTGAAAACACTAATATACCTTGTCACATCAGAGCAGCAATAGTCAGCTAGTCAGCTTCTACTGACTTGGGACACTGTTTTACTAGTGGTAAAATGGCACATTTTTTTAGTTTTATCTTGACCACTCCTACTCTTTTTAAAACGCCAACATCATATGTCTGCCTAGTCCACAATGAACTCGGCACATCTACCAAATCTTCTTGCAACAATGATGGTACCTTTCTCACCAGCAATATTTTTTGGGAACTTCTCTGTACTCAGTTTGCAGTTGATCAGTAATACAGATGTTGAACATCGCCTCGTCATCTGAATAATCATCTTAAAAAAGTTCATCATCAGTCAAGCCAGTAAGTCTGTATGCTAAGTCAAGTGCAATTATTGTACTCCAGGTTACTCATTTGTCATTAACTCCATTCAATATCACTCTGTACTCTCTCACTATCACTGCTTCTAATTCTATCAGTACCACTGCTTCTAGCACGTGCAAGTGTACCCTGAGTCTAAACAAAAATTCTGTGGGTAATCTCAACAATTTGTCTTGTATTCGTGGAAGCCATGTCAATACAACTTGTTCCACACAAACAAAAACTTCTGGGCTTAGTGACACCCCTCTTTGTTCTTTCAGGCCATAACATGCTCTCACAAAGTCGTGTGCGTTCACATAGTGAATACCTGGTATTAAACATGCAATCCCTTCTTCACTAAAAGAGATTGTCATGTTTTGCTTGCTCATCAAGATTCTCCCCAATATGTTAACCACTGTTTTCCAAGAATATAGTAATGGCACAGCCATCTCATCTTCTCCTATTGTTATGGGCAATTTATCTGTAAAATAAACTATTGGCATAGCCCCAGAGAATCCTTGTGCATCCATCGATATTCCTGATGAAGGGCACTTTCCCTCTCTAAAACAGGATCTCCTCGCCTCAGTGTCAACCAAGAAATACTTGTGATTGTACATGTTCTTTGTGCCTCTGAGGCTACACCGCCTGTTGTGGTTGCTGCATTTGTGGTTGTACTGCCTGCTCTGTTTGCTGTATTTGCTGCACCTGTGTCTGGGTTGGTTGATACTGTATATACTCTTGGCCATTGTAATCTTGCTGTCTGGTGGATATGTGGACTCCCCTCTTTGGCCAAATTGCTACCAATTGTCTTGCATCCCTCCCATACTTCTGCAAACCTGTGAAATGTATCCTACTTTTGCTCATTTTCAGCACAGTACTCCAAATCCCAATAATTGTGTCTATCGTCCAATAAACCCTCCTGTCTGTGGTCCTTGGAATCCAAACTCTCTTCCTCTTTGTACAAACCACCTCCCCCCGGGATAATGATTATCTTCTACTCTTCACGTCAAATCTTCCAATCAAATCTGGCTGCATTTGCTATGCTTCCTGCACAATGTATTTGTGTTTGTATTTTATTTATTTGTATAGCGCACTAGGCCCAAGGGCAACCAGGCGCATATCTTAAGGCACAGGTACAAAAAGTGGCATTGATACAGTTACAGGCATGGAAAATTCACAGGTGAATATCTTAGGCACAACGGTGCAAAACTGGCATAGATGCAGGTATAGTCAAACCATTTTAAATTCTCGAGCAAAGGAGCCACAAGGCACAAGGTACAAAAAATGGCATTGATGCAGTTGCAGGCATAGATAAATTCACAGGCGCATATTTTAGGCACAGCGGTACAGAAGTGGCAAAGATACAGGTATAGTAAAAACATTTTAAATTCTCGAGCAAAGGAGCCAGTAGTACGGGAATGGAACAGGTGGCTTAGGCTGGTAGTGAGTAGGGTGTAGAGGATAGCCAAAGCTTAGTTTTGTGTTTGAAGAGCGTGGCAGAAGGGAGGGTTCTAATGGCCAGTGGCAAGGAGTTCCAGAGCTTGGACGCGAGGACTGGGAAGCTGACGCCTCCGGCAGTCTGCAGGTTGTATTTCAGTATGTTCAGTGATTGAGCTTGGGCAGATCTTAGGGTCCGGGAGGGAATGTATTGAGAGAAGTGGAAAGTTAAGTAGGTGGGGGCCTGGTTGTTGACACATTTGTGAGTAAGTGTCAGTGATTTTAGCGAAATTCTTTGGGCCACAGAGAGCCAGTGTATGCCCTTCCTGGTGTCAGAGACTGTGGTTCTCCCCAACATGTGTTAATATTGTTCCTTGTACTGTCAAGTTTGACATTTTCTCTTCTATCAGCTTCGCTTCCTCTGTCTTTCTTTCATCAACATTCTTCCTGTCTTTCTCTTGTTTTAATCGACATTGATGAACAATGTTCAACTGTATCTCGGTCCATGACTTTGCCTTAATCCCCACAATTTTCTTGAATTACCTTTGTACTTCATCGGGAAGTTCCTAACATAAAATGTGATAAACAATGGTTATATTTTTGTCCCAAGCGTCCCTCGTTTCTATACGCC
This sequence comes from Ambystoma mexicanum, assembly GCF_040938575.1. NCBI lineage: Eukaryota > Metazoa > Chordata > Amphibia > Caudata > Ambystomatidae > Ambystoma > Ambystoma mexicanum. The sequence goes on along the minus strand of NC_090940.1, from coordinate 489,870,520 downwards.
ATTTCACGTGTATGTCTTGTATGTCAGAAACTGGGTCCTCATCTGGTCACATTTTTCTTGACATTATCTCACTCATCTCTGATGTGTCTGGAAATTGTATTTGGATTGCCCTCCAAATATCTGTTCCACAATTGTTAAACGGTGCACCGTCATGTCTGGTGTTTTTGGTGATGACCCCAGAGTACCCTGCATGTTTCCAAATGTCATTTGATCAGTTGCCCAATATAGCAGCAAACACGCTTTTCAGGTCTCCTACCACCAAAGCCACACCTGCCGGTTCTCTTTGTAACTCATAAATCCACTTCCCTGCACCCACTCTAAGTGACAGTCATTTGTGTATTAAGGTGTTTTTGTCTGTGGCAAGGGTAAATATTGTGCTAATCCTCAGCCTTTCTGTAATAAAGGTAATTTATTGTGTCGGTGCACTTCTGTGCATAGGTGGATCTCATAATGTATTTATATATGGTGTGTTCCTTTCTGGACTCATTGGATGTCTCTTTGGGAGCAATGGATACCTAATGAGCTCTATCTCTCTTCCCTCCAGATCTATCGAACCAATCTCTCTCAACACAACTGCACCCGTAGGAAGCTTCCTCCTCCCCGCTCACATCATCATCTTCACATTCAGACTGCCTCTGATCTTCCTCCTCTCTCCACTTCCTCAACATCTAGTCTTCAATGGGACTCTCTCAAATAAGTCCCACTCACTATCTGCTCCAATCCATTCCTACACTTACTCTGGAGAGACTTCCTCCAATTCTCTCTTCTACTCATACTACCTCATCTACTCCTATTTAGGCTGTCACTGTTCCTTCTTGTAACGTCTTCCTTCTCTCTGCCAGTCAATGAATGTCTGCTAATTATGCCATCAACTTCCTTTTGCCATATTTCCCTCTCTTTCTCGTCTCCCGTTTTGTTTCTGTTTCCCTCTATTTTCCACATTTTTCTCCTTCTCTATCTCCTGTCTGTTTCCATCTTCTAACGCCTTCACTTTAGAATCGTATATGACTTTTCCATCAAGTGTAGGTATTATTTGCCATCCTATCCATTTATCTGACAGGATGGTTGCCCCATCCCATTCTCCATGCATGTCTCTCACTCTTTGACCTACTTCCTATGCTTCTGTTAGCTTTGTATGAAAACTATGCCATGCATCATATTCTACTTGCAGCGACAATGGTCTTTCCTTCTTCAATTCCTCTCCCCCTGTGCTGTCATCATCACTATATGCTGGGGGCAGGTATTTGGGGTTGGTATACCCTGCAGCTACCTTTAAAGGGTATAGTCCCTGTACATTTGAGATCGGACCCTGGTCAGAAGAGGAGGAGGAGCCGTGGCAGGTGTGCGCCCTTCATCATGCTGTTGAAGCATCTATTCTTTCTTGCTCGGTTCCACTACCTCTTCCTAAAAAACATTCCACAGCTTGAGTATAGTTAGTCTGTTCTGTAATTGTTTCCCCTTATGTGTGCCATGTAAATAGGTACACATGTGCTGCAGCACCACTATCAAATAAGTACCGTCATAGACATATTGCCTGCCGTATCTTTAACCCACTGAATGTGGTATTTCACTATCTAGTCTATGACGGTACTGCATCTGGGAAGTGATTTACACAAATGGGCAATAGGAGTATTGCCATTATAGCAATTTAAAACATAACCTACCACTAATCAATAACACTGGTTCAATACTGGCTCACCCTTGTCTCTCCTTTTTCCATCCCCTCCCCTAAAAAGTGTTTCTACAACATTAACACACTCACATCTCTCTCCGACACCACATGCTCCAAAATCCTTCTCCAGAGCAGCACCACAAAAACCCTGCTAACAACATAAATTAATTCTTCTACTAACACAAGAAAATACCTATATTACCCTATTCTATACCATAACAACAAAATAAAATGGTGCCAACAATCATTAACATAAATCAAAATACAGCTGTCTTCCCATTATATGCAGGGGATCCTTCTCTTTATTTCTCTGTCCGTACAAGAGGCTTACCCTGTGGTATTTCCTGATGCTTGTCTGAAGTTTTCACTCTTTCTATGTCTCAAAAAATCAATAATAAACAAAACACAACATTCTCAGTTTTGCCATGCACAGTGTATGCTCACATCCATGGATCCTGTGAGGGTCTTCGTCGTCAAACCTCCTCTGTCAACCTGGCCCACCCACCTTGCCCACCTGGGACGGCCTCCGAAACCGGACAGGACTTTGCATAAAAGGGCTTACCTGCCGACGTCTCTTCATAGATGTGTGTTATTCCGCTCTACTCAAGCCGGCCTTGGGGTCATAGGGGGATGGTGAGAAATCTTGGATAGTCCACAAAACCATACTTTGCTATCACTTGTATACAAGGGTCCAACTTGTGGCACTAATAAAAACACTAATAAAAACAATACTCAATAATGGAGCACTCAGATTGAACAGCAAAGCCCAGCTTTATTCATTGCACAGAATGTCAGCCAGGACAACATACAGCTCTCAGCATTACAATGAGTGTGAGTGTCTTAATAGCTAGTCATCCACGTTCCCCCCAATGTTTGCTAGTTGGATACACCAGAGTCATGGCTTAATTAGATCTAAAACTGAACTCTAAGAAATCTGAGGTTTTATATTGTATATCAAACAAAAAGCCAATGCATGTATTTACCTTTATTATGAACCAGACAGCCGATTCCAGAGGTCTCCAGTTTTGCATATCTGGCGAGAATTTTTTTGTCAACATTTGATGGTAATTTGCACAAGCCCAGCCTTTATATGTAAATATATATATATACATATATATATGTCTGTGAGGGTTTATGACATAAAACTAAAAGCTGTGACTAAATGTGGGGCACCATTATGGAGACGCAAAAACTCTGTGAGTTTGCAAGTGCTGGAAAATACATTCCTCTTAGGTCTTCCAAACTGTCCCTTCACATACTCTGTACAGACTGAACTGTGTATCTCATATCTGGAGAATGACTTATTAATTGAACCACCTCTACTATGGCTAAGAATTTGGCATTACAGCAAGACAATTTTAACCCAGTCTATATTAAAGCATGTCCTGTCATGCCGAGCACACACACAAATCCCATGAGTGAACTGTATGAAATCACCATTGGTGAAATTAAATGAGGCACGACTAATGTTAATTCCCCATAACATTGATGTGTACTCCTACAAACAAATAGGTGTTGCACTACCTAGGCACAATACTATGGAGTATACTATCCTGAGTAGTATCAACAATCTACCATATTTACTTTGAGTAAATTAAAATTCAATTGTGTGCTGATCAATAGGGCTAAATTTAACCTTCTGCATCTGAGAGCTAAAACCTCAATATAGGTGTCTTGTCTAGAGGAGAAGAACTATTTACTTTGCTCCAGTGGAGGATTTAATCCACTTTGTATTGCTTTTTCCTTGCTATCACTCTTTCAGGAGTAGAACTCTATTACCGATATTACGTAATTTAGGCTTCACTCAATGATGTCCTGTTTATTATCTGTTGAAAGCTGAAATACCAGTAATTAATTATCTGGGCGCTACACTCTTACATACGACTTGCATTAAAGCAGAGAAGTACTTTACTATCAGCTTTACAATAATCATATGCTTTATGCCATGACATTATTATTTATTTTTTTACTATATTTAGTTGCTCTTTACAATCAGATTTTAAATCTCAATTTTTCTTTGTTATGGATATTAAGATTTTTCAAAATGTATACTGCTTGTTTGAGTGTATTCTGTAATTAATTTTAGTTTTTTATGCACAGTGTTCCTCTCCAGCATATACGTGATTTGATTGAGTAAAAAATAAGTACTGATTACTACAAATAGAAATTTGGAAAATATAAATACCATAAAACCGGGAGTTCTAATTATAAGCAGTACTAAAAATCATCTTGCACTGCTGCATTTTGTGTTCTGTTTTTCTCTACATCTGGGTGTCCTTTGGATGGCACTCCTAGCTATCCCTAGTTAAGCACATTGAGTTGTTCCACAATGTATATCATTGTGTTTCTTTCAAGGTGTCTTTATGATAGGGCATTGCCAAGCACACGAATCCATATATACTTAGGATAATGCATGAACTTGCTTTGTTCAATATATGTTGTGTTTCATATCTGGGTGTTCTCTGAAGGGCAATTACATTGAACTGTTTCATATATGGGTGTCCCTGTGAAGCTACATTGCCACCTTCTATGCTCCATGTTGCACACACCTCGATATCCTTAACACAATCCATGCATAATTTTGCATACTGTGTCATTCCTAACTATCACTAAGGCATTCTTCTACATGTATATACTATGTTGCTCTCACATAAAGGCATTCCTTAAAAGGCCATTTCATATACTGTTCTGTTTCATATCTGAGCATCACTAGGATGGTGCATTAAATTGTTACACTTTGTATGCATTTGTGTTTCTTATGTAGGTGACCCCATGAAAGGACATTGCTCCGTACTCACATTCAGGGATTCCTAAGATAATGCACTGAAATGCTCTTTCATATAACATTGTGTCTTATATTTAGGGGTTGCTGTTAAAGGGCATTGCATTTTACTCACATCTAGGTATCACTAATACAATGCATTGCATTGGCTCTTGTATGCAACAAGGTGTATCTCATCTGTGAAAGTGCTTATTGTACTCACCTGTAGGCATCCTAAAATGACGCATTGACTTATTAATTGTGTATACTATTGTGTTAATGAGTGGCCCCATTAAGGTGCACCACCACATTTTAAACTTCATTTTGCTGAAACCTAGCTAAAGCTGTGGAGAGGATTAAAGGCAAAGAAAGTATGCTTGAGAATGCAATCATAGGTGCTGAAATGTTTCCCTGTTTCTTCAAGTGTGCCACATCTGATTGAACTGGCATAATGGTCTACACCTATCCCAAGACCTGAAGACTGCCTCACATGTAACCACCAACAAAGAAATCTTGTCAGCTGTACAAAAACATTTATTTTGAAAATATGAATGTTAAATGAATGATCCTAGAATTTCCAAGCATGTTGTCAAGTTTTAAAATGCGGGCTAGTTAGTGAAGGGTGGTGAGGATGGGATGGGATATGGCTGTAAGAAACAAAACAACTGGTGTCCGCGAGCAGTCCAGATGTTCACGAACCGTCCTGAGAAGTTCGGGGACACTTCTGATGTTTGGGGGCTGTATTTGGATGGCATATAACTCTGGCACCACTCAATGAAACTGCATGAAATTTTGCAATTATATTCCTGACTTGATTGAATGGGTTTGCAAAGTTTGGTGGGATTCTCTCAAGAGGGGGGAAAATTAGAGGGTGTGTCTCAAAATAATGAAAAGGCTAATAAATGAGGTGACATTTGACGAATCCGCACTTAATTTGGCAAACTGATAATAGATCTACATATAAATGTGTTAGAGAAGTTTGGTGGGATTCTGTCAAGAGGGGGCAAAATTAGATGGGGGTCCCAAATTATGGTAAAGGCTTATAAATGTGGTGCCATTTGACAAATCTACAGAAAGGTATGCAAAAATATTATAGATCTAAATATAAATGTTTTCGTAAAGTCTGAATGGATTTTGTCAAATGTGTGCTACGTTATATGACAATTGTATGTGCATACATTTGACACTTTTGAAAAAATAAAACATGGGTGGATTTCCAGCCAAATAGTGTATGGTGCAATGGCAAGGACCTGAAAGCATGGTTTTGAAAATGTGCCCGTGTTTTATTTTTTGATAAATGTCATAATTTAGGTACAAAAAATAGTGATATATCTTTGGTGACTGAGGTGTAGCCTGTGGCCATGGTCAGTGGCCAGATTGTCCGGCTCATGGAATAAGGTCATGATCCAGAAAATCTGGCTACTGGCCATGACCACGAGGGAAAACACATGGGGTTAAAGTGGCCATGTCCACCTGGGACTAGCTTTGTGGTAAAGTTATTCGAAAGTGGAATAGATTTGAAAGGGAAGAAAAATGTGCTTGTGGTAATAAGGTCAAACAGTTCTCTTTTCACCTTCTACAGGCTTCCATGGAAAGCAAAGACGGGCCCTGTATGAAACCCTGCCTTCCCTTTCCATGGTTGCCATCTTGGAAAAGGATTTTCCTTCCTACACCGGGAGGCTGGAGGCGTCCCAGTGTAGGAAGGAAAATCCTTTTTTTAGCACCCAGTCTTCCCGCTTTGGGAACGTAGTGTGCTAATGGCATTCATCCCCCATTACAGGGGCTGGAATCGGGGATAATGGTCCAGAGACCTTGTTATCCACCCTCACTTCGCTTGGGCTGATAACTTGGGCTGCCGGGCCAGTATCCACCGTTCCAGTCCCTGGAACGGAGGATGAATCCCACAATATTCCCATTAGCATAACACAAAATGCAAATGGGAATGTTGGAAAATCTTTTTGACTCTATGTACTTTACTGAGAAATATAAAGTAGATGGAGTCAATAAGTTTTTCCTTTAGTTCTATTTTTTAACTGTGAAAGGTGGTTCCTAAAGGAACATTTCTTTTGTTGTTTTTGGATGTATTTCTTTTGGGCAGGAGAGCTAAGAACGAAAGGTAGGGAGGAAATGAGGGAAGAGGCACCAAACACTAATATGGAGGGCTAGGTGGACTGGGGAAAATGTTGTGCGTGTGTTATTTCTAAGGCAGGAGCAAGTGTTTCTCATGCTCCTTGATTACAGCAGTGGTGGTGGCTCTTGGGGAGGAGGGATGGCATAAGCTGATGCCATTTTGCGATAAATAGCAGTTTTGCTAAAAGTATGTACCGTGTACTCGATTGTTAATTGATAATGAGTAGGAATAGGTGTTGGAGCTGTGCAAGGGAAATTTTGAAGTTGAAAGTTCCTAGATCAGTAGAAAATGCACTTCCGAACTGTATGTGAAGCAAGTATCATATTGTGAAGTGTGGAGGGGTTCTCGGACACGTCATCATGCCGCGCGCCAGCGTATGATCATGTGGCACTGTCCGGAAGGTCCGCAATGAAGTCAGATGTTCGTAGACGTCTACGGATGCAAAACTAGTTGAAATAGTTGCAAAAAGTGTAGAGAAGTGTTAAAAATTATTCTAGAAGGTGGGAAATGGCAGAGTTTAAAGGTGACACTTTGTAAATTGGACACAAATATTGCTGTATTGGGTAAGTATGGTATTAGTAAGTTGTAGGAAAAAAGCATGCACTGGTAAAAACCCATGAAATTCAGTGAAAACACTTTGTTAAAGGGACGTTATGGTTAAGTTGGATTTATAAAAACCTATGAAATTCAATGAAAAAGCTTTGTTAAGGGGACGTTATGGTTAAGTTGCACTAATAAAAACCTTTGAAATTCACTGAAAAAACATTGTTAAAGAGACGTTATGGTTAAGTTGGACTAATAAAAACCAATGAAATTCAATGAAAAATCTTTGTTAAAGGGACGTTTGTGATGTCATCTTTGATGTCCTGGCTGTTTGTCTTCACAATGCACGGTGGTGAGGCGAGTAATGGTTGCTTAGCTTACCATAACTGGTGAATTTCTGGGTTTTTTCGGTTTTACTTGTTACCATAGCATCCCTTTAACAAAGTTTTTTTATTGAATTTCATAGGTTTTTATTTGTGCAACTTAACCATAATGTCCCCTTAACAAAGTTTTTTCATTGAATATATATATATATGTATATAGAGATGGTATGTAACAAAGCAGGGTTGTCATATTTCAAAATGTAATGGGTCAACCTACTGATATCAGGGATGTCATCAGTGATGCCATCAGTGAAGCCATGTATGATGTAAATAGTGATGGTGCAGGGGTGTCATCCACAATGTCATCATTGTGGTCATATATTTCTGAACAGGTGGCTCAAGGTTAAGGTGGACTTCCTTTAAATAAGGGTGCTGAATTTCAAGGGTTTTGTTAAATTAAATCGGATCATTTTAACCCTTTCTTAGCTAATGTTTCTTCACAGAATTTCAAGGGTTTTGTTATACTATAGTTTCTTTGGGGCCCACTAGCCATGGCATTTGGCCATAGCGACTCTACATGTTGCACCAATACGTTTCCTTAGGGCACACTAATCATGGACTTTGGCCACAGTCTTCTTTGTGGCCCACTATCCCGAGCCTTCTGCCATGACCAGTGGCCATGGCCTTAGGCCGTGACTGCTCTAAATGTTGCACCAATAAGTTGCTTTGAAACCCACTAGCCATGACCTTCGGCCATGGCCACTGCACATGTTGCTCTAATAGGTTTTTTTGGGTTTCATGCAACAATATGTTTCTTTAGGGCCACTAGTCATCGCCATCAGCCATAGCTACTGTGCATTTTACACCAATAGGTTTCTTTGAGGACCACTAGCCATAGCCTTTGTCCATAACCAGTAGCTTGGGTTTTTGGCCGTGACGACTGTACAAGTTGCACCAATGGATTGAAGAAAGGAAGGGCTTGAATATCAGTCAAGGTTTTGAATTTTAACTAAGGTTCCTAATTTCAATATAGATGAAAACTGACCCCACTTGTCAACAATAGTGTGAGACTCAGGTGAGGCCCTGGACTAAATTTGGTTTCAGTCAGTATTGTAAGTGCATTTAAAATTATATGTAAGGTAAAAAGGGGGTGTTGAATTTGCTACCATAAAAGCTGGTATTTTAATTTAAACACTTCACTACAGTTCACTGTGAACTGAGTTGCAATGATATATAAACTAGCAACGTACTTACTCACTAACATATCCAAACTACTAATATATAAATTCCCATACTAATGTTAAAGGCAACTCAGTTCATAGCCCTGTGATGCAAAATATTATTTTAAAAGAGAATAAAAGGTTCTGGATAAAGGTTGTTTTGCAGTGAGGAATGCAAGCTGGGGAATGTAGAGTCTGTTTCCACTCAAAGTGAGCTTATTGTCTAAAATGTTTGTGACAGGAAAATAGCACAGAGAAATGTAACTATTTGCATCCGTTGCCTGTCTGAATCTCTGTGCAGTGGTGACAAGAAGAACACGTGTTATCAGATATTTCTTGAGAGTTGGCTGATTGAAAAAGGAAGGTGGTTCTGACGCATGACATAACAAATTGGGGCACTGGCTTCTTATATTTTATGTAGGCCAGTCATACATTATGAGAGGTGATAGTCAGAGAGCCTAAAAAGGATTGTCTCAGAAGGCTGGCTCTGGCCGGTGCATTATCTCAGAAGGCTGGCCCTTGCTCTCTCAAGCACTCACTGTCCCTGGGGAGAAGATACTGCACCTGCAAGCAGGCAGGCAGGCTGGGGAAAAGACTTTATGGGTTTCTGACAGATTTACTGAGAGAGGAGTGAGCCAGATAAGGAAACTTGCCGTACCGGGAGTCCTGGCAGCTGAGTGGGTACCTGGTTTTGCTGGATCGGGGCACCCAGAACCAAACATTATCCTTGGTGATGTTATAGTAAAATTGAGAAGCGAGGTGTATGATGATTTTTACAAGGATATTTTACAGGCAATTGCGAACTGGGAAATGTGTTTCATTAACAAATGTGGCTAGTTATCTCATGTGTTTTTCACTGTTAAGTAGCAAGCTGTAAATATAACTGAAGGCAGTGAGCAGCACAGAATACTCGCTATCTGTCAAGGTCTGTGATAACCACGTTTTAAACTGCAAAACTAGAAGTTTATTTCAAGCTAATGTGAAGGGGTTTTTAGATCGCAGTGAAAGAGTTACTAGGGAATATATTTGTGGCTATGTTTTAGCTTGAAGAATAGAATCTGTATTACCACAAAAGTGTAACAAGTGTTTGAGGTGTGTGTTATGTAGTAGCTTCCAGACTTTCTTGTGTTACTTCTTAGGTTTATTACAGGAACTTAAGGACATAGTTACAGGAAGGATAAATACATGAGAGTATGGACTATATCAGCGCTGGCCCCATCACCCAGGCAGGGGAGCTCTAACTGCCTCAGTCTGGAACCTTCAGATAAACACTCCACCTTCCACACAGTAACATTCCATGTGACATCACAGGGTCACAGCAAGACAGCACAACACATCTCCTTTCCTTACCAGACATACACACAGAAGGTCATTACACAACACATCTCCCTTCCTTACCAGACACACACACACACAGGAGGTCATTACACAACACATCTCCCTTCCTTACCAGACACACACACACAGGAGGTCACTACACAACAGTGTGCACTTTCACTTCTGTGTAATGTCATGACAAATTATTACATATAAAGTGACTGCAAAAGAAACATGTCACACGCGGTTAACTTTTTATGTGTCCTGGTTTCCTGGGTTAGCATACAGATTGATGCAGAACAGGTTGCAAACTCATTTTAACGCAGGCAGTAGTTCACTTTATCACATTTGGTCAAATACAAAACAAAACTGGTTACTGTGAATTGGGCCCTTCTCAGGGGTTGTTTATATGAATGTCAGTATACAGATTACCTGGTAAGTGTGTTCTGAGATACTGCCAAAACGGCATAATATAGTATTGTAAATAAAACACCACCGGAATATGAAACTATGAGCAACAGCGCACCAGGTCCGGTTTTGACTTACCGTTTATGAACCTGGTATAAGAACAATATCAGGCAGTGTTGTGTTATTAGGTCTCACCACTATATCACAAAATACCCCAACAAGCTCACCATAAAATACCACTAACAGGCCCGCTTGCACTGGGTTTCGCCATGGCCTCTGTACATGTTGCACCAATATATTTATTTGGGGCGTATATACCAATATTTTTCTTTGGGGCCCACGAGCCAAGGCCTTCAGCCGTGGTCACTGTACAAGGTACAACACATTAGGTTTATTTGGGGCCCACTAACCTTCACCTTCAGTCATGTCCACTTTACATGGTGCACCAATAGGTTTTCTTGGGGCCCACTAGCCATGCCCGAACGGCTTTCAGCCATTGCCAGTGTAAATGTTGCACTGATTGGTTTCTTTGAGAAAAACTTGTACCAATAGGTTTCTTTGGGGCTCACTATCCATGGCCTTTGGCCCCAGCCTCTGGCCGGGGCCACTAAACATGATGTAGCAATAGGTTTCTTCGGGGGCTCATTAGCCATGACATTCACCCAGGGCCAATGGCCACGGCCTTCTACTGTAGCGAATGTGCATGTTGCACTAATCAGTTTCTTCAGGGCCCACTAGCACTGGTCCAGTAGCCCCGGCATTTTGGCACTGTGCATGTTACACCAATATTTTCTTCCCAAAGATCCATTGCTCCCTCCCTAGTAGTTGTGATTTCTGCAGGTATTTACATTTCTTTTTCACTCCCTTGTTCCCACAGTATTACCCCAGTAGTACCCCAAAAATGGGAAAAATTGGCATAAATTACTGCGGTAATCCCCAGTATTCCCCATATAAGCCAAAAAAGTCTGAAAATTGAAATGTCTTCCCCGTCCTCTTTTTTTCTTGTTCCCAAACCTTTAATTGCTTTTTCATTCACTAACCTTCTCCCATTACCGCCCATCACTCTTCTGTTTCGCCTGACACAGTTTCTTACCTGTGCGCAGTGCCACGATAATCTCTCGCGATTCCCCCGTTATTCCCGTTATCCCAATAAACCCAACATGTTCTACCAGTAACTGGCTCCCCAGACCCCCACCTCTACTTCACATGGTTTCCTCTTTCTGCCTCCCCACCTCTAGCCTAATGGGTTTTCACCCTTTTCCTCCTGCAAATAGATTTTTGAGCTCTTTTCATTTTCGCATTGCCCAGGAATTACCACGGTAATCACTTGCATCGACAAAAAACAATAGCTGCTTTTAATTTCTGAAAAGTCTCTCTCTGCTGCAAAGCACCCTGGAAGATATGGCAATGTTTTTTGGAGGAGGTGGCTCCCCCTTTCCCATTGAATATTTTAAAAACTACAGGACAGATTTATCCCACACATAGTGAATACCTGGTATTGAACATGCTATCCCTTCTTCACTAAAAGAGATTGTCATGTTTTGCTTGCTCATCAAGATTCTCCCCAATAGGTTAACCACTGTTTTCCAAGAATATAGTAATGGCACAGCCATCTCATCTTCTCCTATTGTTATGGGCAATTTATCTGTAAAATAAACTATTGATATGATATGATATGATATGGCATTTGTAACGCGCCTATACACAGGTTTTTCAAGGCGCGACGAGGCAGGGAGGGGAGGAACAAGGGGAGACAGACAACGATCCTACTAGGCCAGGTGTCATTCAGATCGCGCAAGTGCAGGGGTGGGGGAGGGGGAAAAGTGCAAGGGGAAGGGGAGGGGGGAAGTGCAGTACAAGGTAAGTGGCGTAAAGTAATAAATAAATAGGGCCAGCTGGTGGCAAGTGCAAGGTAAGTGCAGAACAAGTGCTGGGAAAGGGAGGGGGGGGCTGTAAGGATACAGACACAGTCCCGCAGTGCAGAGGGGTTCCAGTGCATCAGTGCAAGTGGAGAGTGGCTGGGCCCAGGACCGAGGCCGTTAAGAGTGGTCCAGTTGCAGAATCAGTGCAGTTTCAGTGAAGGATATTAGCTGTTCAGCAGGGGAGAGGGAGAGAGAAAGCAGAAGCAAAGAGGAAGGTTTTGAGGTGCTTCCGGAACCGGAGATGGTTCTCCTCAAGTTTCAGGGAGGCAGGAAGGCTGTTCCAGAGGGAGGCCCCTGCCGCGGAGAGAGATCTACCCCCAGCTCGTTGCTTCGAGGGAGTTGGAGGCGGATGAGCGAAGGGCTCGGGAAGGAAGATATTTGGGAAAAGAGAGTTGAAGGTATTTAGGACCCAGGCCCCAGAAGGCCTTGTGGACAATGCAGAGGGTTTTGAACTTTATCCTCGCAGCCACTGGGAGCCAGTGTAGAGATTTCAGTCCTGGAGAGATACGGTCCCTGGGCTTGAGGCCAAGGACAAGTCTCGCAGTTCTGTTCTCGATGAGTTGCAGAGGGCGGAGAGTGGAGGCAGGCAGATTAAGATAGAGGCTGTTACATTAGTCCAGCTTCGAGAGAACCAGGGCTCGGGAGACAGTGAGCTTCTGGGGGAAGGAGAGGAAGGGAAGAATACCTCTGAGGAGGTGCAGCTGGTAGTGTGACTTCTTAGCGACGTCAGAAATATGAGGAGAGAAGGAGAGTGTGGAGTCGAAGATGACCCCAAGGTTTTTTGCCTTGCAGGTAGGAGCAGGGAGGGGGCCAAGGGAGGCAGGCCAGAGAGCTGCAGGGAAGGAGGGAGTGGGTGTACCGATGAGTAGAATCTCAGTCTTACTGGCATTAAGGCAGAGGTCATTGGCGGCACACCATTCCTGGATAGCAGACAGTCAGAGATGAGGGAAGGAGAGGGGGAGGCTGAGGGTAGCCTGAAAATGAGCTGGGTATCGTCCGCATAGCACTGAAAATTAGGGCAGAGAGCGGCGATGCGGTGGGCAAGGAGTGCCAGATACTGGTTGAACAGCCAGGGAGAGAGATTAGATCCCTGGGGGACACCACAGGTGGAGAAAAAGATGTCGGAGAGGAAGGACCCCAGTTGGACCTGGGAGGGTCGATTTGAAAGGAAAGAGGTCAGCCACGCCAGAGCCTGACCAGTGATACCCAGGTTTTCACAGAGACGGTTGAGCAGGATGGCATGGTTGACAGTGTCAAAGGCAGAGGAGAGATCGAGCAGAATGAGAACACACGGTCATAGCCCCTGAGAATCCTTGTGCATCCACCGATATTCCTGACATAGGGCACTTTCCCTCTCTAAAACAGGATCTCCTCGCCTCAGTGTCAACCAAGAAAGACTTGTGATTGTACATGTTCTTTGTGCCTCTGAGGCTACACCGCCTGTTGTGGTTGCTGCATTTGTGGTTGTACTGCCTGCTCTGTTTGCTGTATTTGCTGCACCTGTTTCTGGGTTGGTTGATACTGTATATACTCTTGGGCATTGTAATCTTGCTGCCTGGTGGATATGTGGACTCCCCTCTTTGGCCAAATTGCTACCAATTGTCTTGCATCCCTCCCATACTTCTGCAAACCTGTGAAATGTGTCCTACTTTTGCTCATTTTCAGCACAGTACTCCAAATCCCAATAATTGTGTCTATCGTCCAATAAACCCTCCTGTCTGTGGTCCTTGGAATCCAAACTCTCTTCCTCTTTGTACAAACCACCCCCCCCAGGATAATGATTATCTTCTACTCTTCACGTCAAATCTTCCAATCAAATCTGGCTGCATTTGCTATGCTTCCTGCACAATGTATTTGTGTTTGTATTTTATTTATTTGTATAGCGCACTAGGCCCAAGGGCAGCCAGGCGCATATCGTAAGGCAGAGGTACAAAAAGTGGCATTGATACAGTTACAGGCATGGAAAATTCACAGGTGAATATCTTAGGCACAACGGTGCAAAACTGGCATAGATGCAGGTATAGTCAAACCATTTTAAATTCTCGAGCAAAGGAGCCACAAGGCACAAGGTACAAAAAATGGCATTGATGCAGTTGCAGGCATAGATAAATTCACAGGCGCATATTTTAGGCACAGCGGTACAGAAGTGGCAAAGATACAGGTATAGTCAAAACATTTTAAATTCTCGAGCAAAGGAGCCAGTAGTACGGGAATGGAACAGGTGGCTTAGGCTGGTAGTGAGTAGGGTGTAGAGGATAGCCAAAGCTTAGTTTTGTGTTTGAAGAGCGAGGCGGAAGGGAGGGTTCTAATGGCCAGTGGCAAGGAGTTCCAGAGCTTGGACGCGAGGACTGGGAAGCTGACGCCTCCGGCAGTCTGCAGGTTGTATTTCAGTATGTTCAGTGATTGAGCTTGGGCAGATTTTAGGGTCCGGGAGGGAATGTATTGAGAGAAGTGGAAAGTTAAGTAGGTGGGGGCCTGGTTGTTGACACATTTGTGAGTAAGTGTCAGTGATTTGAGCGAAATTCTTTGGGCCACAGAGAGCCAGTGTATGCCCTTCCTGGTGTCAGAGACTGTGGTTCTCCCCAACATGTGTTAATATTGTTCCTTGTACTGTCAAGTTTGACATTTTCTCTTCTATCAGCTTCGCTTCCTCTGTCTTTCTTTCATCAACATTCTTCCTGTCTTTCTCTTGTTTTAATCGACATTGATGAACAATGTTCAACTGTATCCCGGTCCATGACTTTGCCTTAATCCCCACAATTTTCTTGAATTACCTTTGTACTTCATCGGGAAGTTCCTAACATAAAATGTTAACAATGGTTATATTTTTGTCCCAAGCGTCCCTCGTTTCTATACGCCATTTCACGTGTATGTCTTGTATGTCAGAAACTGGGTCCTCATCTGGTCACATTTTTCTTGACATTATCTCACTCATCTCTGATGTGTCTGGAAATTGTATTTGGATTGCCCTCCAAATATCTGTTCCACAATTGTTAAACGGTGCACCGTCATGTCTGGTGTTTTTGGTGATGACCCCAGAGTTCCCTGCATGTTTCCAAATGTCATTTGATCAGTTGCCCAATATAGCAGCAAACACGCTTTTCAGGTCTCCTACCACCAAAGCCACACCTGCCGGTTCTCTTTGTAACTCATAAATCCACTTCCCTGCACCCACTCTAAGTGACAGTCATTTGTATATTAAGGTGTTTTTGTCTGTGGCAAGGGTAAATAATGTGCTAATCCTCAGCCTTTCTGTAATAAAGGGAATTTATTGTGTCGGTGCACTTCTGTGCATAGGTGGATCTCATAATGTATTTATATATGGTGTGTTCCTTTCTGGACTCATTGGATGTCTCTTTGGGAGCAATGGATACCTAATGAGCTCTATCTCTCTTCCCTCCAGATCTATCGAACCAATCTCTCTCAACACAACTGCACCCGTAGGAGGTGCTTGTGCAGCTTCCTCCTCCCCGCTCACATCATCATCTTCACATTCAGACTGCCTCTGATCTTCCTCCTCTCTCCACTTCCTCAACATCTAGTCTTCAATGGGACTCTCTCAAATAAGTCCCACTCACTATCTGCTCCAATCCATTCCTACACTTACTCTGGAGAGACTTCCTCCAATTCTCTCTTCTACTCATACTACCTCATCTACTCCTATTTAGGCTGTCACTGTTCCTTCTTGTAACGTCTTCCTTCTCTCTGCCAGGCAATGAATGTCTGCTAATTATGCCATCAACTTCCTTTTGCCATATTTCCCTCTCTTTCTCGTCTCCCGTTTTGTTTCTGTTTCCCTCTATTTTCCACATTTTTCTCCTTCTCTATCTCCTGTCTGTTTCCATCTTCTAACGCCTTCACTTTAGAATCGTATATGACTTTTCCATCAAGTGTAGGTATTATTTGCCATCCTATCCATTTATCTGACAGGATGGTTGCCCCATCCCATTCTCCATGCATGTCTCTCACTCTTTGACCTACTTCCTATGCTTCTGTTAGCTTTGTATGAAAACTATGCCATGCATCATATTCTACTTGCAGCGACAATGGTCTTTCCTTCTTCACTTCCTCTCCCCCTGTGCTATCATCATCACTATATGCTGGGGGCAGGTATTTGGGGTTGTTATACCCTGCAGCAGCCATTAAAGGGTATAGTCCCTGTACATTTGAGATCGGACACTGGTCAGAAGAGGAGGAGGAGCTGTGGGAGGTGTGCGCCCTTCATCATGCTGTTGAAGCATCTATTCTTTCTTGCTCGGTTCCACTACCTCTTCCTAAAAAACATTCCACAGCTTGAGTATAGTTAGTCTGTTCTGTAATTGTTTTCCCTTATGTGTGCCATGTAAATAGGTACACATGTGCTGCAGCACCACTATCAAATAAGTACCGTCATAAACATATTGCCTGCCGTATCTTTAATCCACTGAATGTGGTATTTCACTATCTTGTCTATGACGGTACTGCATCTGGGAAGTGATTTACACAAATGGGCAATAGGAGTATTGCCATTATAGCAATTTAAAACATAACCTACCACTAATCAATAAACACTGCTTCAATACTCGCTCACCCTTGTCTCTCCTTTTTCCATCCCCTCCCCTAAAACGTTTTTCTACAACATTAACACACTCACATCTCTCTCCGAATCCACGTGCTCCAAAATCCTTCTCCAGAGCAGCACCACAAAAACCCTGCTAACAACATAAATTAATTCTTCTACTAACACAAGAAAATACCTCTATTACCCTATTCTATACCATAACAACAAAATAAAATGGTGCCAACAATAATTAACATAAATCAAAATACAGCTGTCTTCCCATTATATGCAGGGGATCCTTCTCTTTATTTCTCTGTCTGTACAAGAGGCTTACCCTGTGATATTTCCTGATGCTTGTCTGAAGTTTTCACTCTTTCTATGTCTCAAAAAATCAATAATAAACAAAACACAACATTCTAAGTTTTGCCATGCACAGTGTATGCTCACATCCATGGATCCTGTGAGGGTCTTTGTCGTCGAACCTCCTCTGTCAACCTGGCCCACCCACCTTGCCCACCTGGGACGGCCTCCGAAACCGGACAGGACTTTGCATAAATGGGCTTACCTGCCGACGTCTCTTCATAGATGTGTGTTATTCCGCTCTACTCAAGCCGGCCTTGGTGTCATAGGGGGATGGTGAGAAATCTTGGATAGTCCACAAAAACATACTTTGCTATCACTTGTATACAAGGGTCCAACTTGTGGCACTAATAAAAACACTAATAAAAACAATACTCAATAATGGAGCACTCAGATTGAACAGCAAAGCCCAGCTTTATTCATTGCACAGAATGTCAGCCAGGACAACATACAGCTCTCAGCATTACAATGAGTGTGAGTGTCTTAATAGCTAGTCATCCACGTTCCCCCCAATGTTTGCTAGATGGATACACCAGAGTCATGGCTTAATTAGATCTAAAACTGAACTCTAAGAAATCTGAGGTTTTATATTGTATATCAAACAAAAAGCCAATGCATGTATTTACCTTTATTATGAACCAGACAGCCGATTCCAGAGGTCTCCAGTTTTGCATATCTGGCGAGAATTTTTTTGTCAACATTTGATGGTAATTTGCACAAGCCCAGCCTATATGTGTAAATATATATATATATATATATATATATATATATATATATATATATATATATATATATATATATATATATATATTTTTTTTTTTGTTTTATATATATATATATATATATATATATATATATATATATATATATATATATATATATATATATATATATATATATATATATGTGTCTGTGAGGGTTTATGACATAAAACTAAAAGCTGTGACTAAATGTGGGGCACCATTATGGAGACGCAAAAACTCTGTGAGTTTGCAAGTGCTGGAAAATACATTCCTCTTAGGTCTTCCAAACTGTCCCTTCACATACTCTGTACAGACTGAACTGTGTATCTCATATCTGGAGAATGACTTATTAATTGAACCACCTCTACTATGGCTAAGAATTTGGCATTACAGCAAGACAATTTTAACCCAGTCTATATTAAAGCATGTCCTGTCATGCCGAGCACACACACAAATCCCATGAGTGAACTGTATGAAATCACCATTGGTGAAATTAAATGAGGCATGACTAATGTTAATTCCCCATAACATCGATGTGTACTCCTACAAACAAATAGGTGTTGCACTACCTAGGCACAATACTATGGAGTATACTATCCTGAGTAGTATCAACAATCTACCCTATTTACTTTGATTAAATTAAAATTCAATTGTGTGCTGATCAATAGGGCTAAATTTAATCTTCTGCGTCTGAGAGCTAAAACCTCAAAATAGGTGTCTTGTCTAGAGGAGAAGAACTATTTACTTTGCTCCAGTGGAGGATTTAATCCACTTTGTATTGCTTTTTCCTTGCTATCACTCTTTCAGGAGTAGAACTCTATTACCAATATTACGTAATTTAGGCTTCACTCAATGATGTCCTGTTTATTATCTGTTGAAAGCTGAAATACCAGTAATTAATTATCAGGGCGCTACACTCTTACATACGACTTGCATTAAAGCAGAGAAGTACTTTACTATCAGCTTTACAATAATCATATGCTTTATGCCATGACATTATTATTTTTTTTTTTACTATATTTAGTTGCTCTTTACAATCAGATTTTAAATCTCAATTTTTCTTTGTTATGGATATTAAGATTTTTCAAAATGTATACTGCTTGTTTGAGTGTATTCTGTAATTAATTTTAGTTTTTTATGCACAGTGTTCCTCTCCAGAATATACGTGATTTGATTGAGTAAAAAATAAGTACTGATTACTACAAATAGAAATTTGGAAAATATAAATACCATAAAACCGGGAGTTCTAATTATAAGCAGTACTAAAAATCATCTTGCACTGCTGCATTTTGTGTTCTGTTTTTCTCTACATCTGGGTGTCCTTTGGATGGCACTCCTAGCTATCCCTAGTTAAGCACAATGAGTTGTTCCACAATGTATATCATTGTGTTTCTTTCAAGGTGTCTTTATGATAGGGCATTGCCAAGCACACGAATCCATATATACTTAGGATAATGCATGAACTTGCTTTGTTCAATATATGTTGTGTTTCATATCTGGGTGTTCTCTGAAGGGCAATTACATTGAACTGTTTCATATATGGGTGTCCCTGTGAAGCTACATTGCCACCTTCTATGCTCCATGTTGCACACACCTCGATATCCTTAACACAATCCATGCATAATTTTGCATACTGTGTCATTCCTAACTATCACTAAGGCATTCTTCTACATGTATATACTATGTTGCTCTCACATAAAGGCATTCCTTAAAAGGCCATTTCATATACTGTTCTGTTTCATATCTGAGCATCACTAGGATGGTGCATTAAATTGTTACACTTTGTATGCATTTGTGTTTCTTATGTAGGTGTCCCCATGAAAGGACATTGCTCCGTACTCACATTCAGGGATTCCTAAGATAATGCACTGAAATGCTCTTTCATATAACATTGTGTCTTATATTTAGGGATTGCTGTTAAAGGGCATTGAATTTTACTCACATCTAGGTATCACTAATACAATGCATTGCATTGGCTCTTGTATGCAACAAGGTGTATCTCATCTGTGAAAGTGCTTATTGTACTCACCTGTAGGCATCCTAAGATGACGCATTGACTTATTAATTGTGTATACTATTAGGTTAATGAGTGGCCCCATTAAGGTGCATCACCACATTTTAAACTTCATTTTGCTGAAACCTAGCTAAAGCTGTGGAGAGGATTAAAGGCAAAGAAAGTATGCTTGAGAATGCCATCATAGGTGCTGAAATGTTTCCCTGTTTCTTCAAGTGTGACACATCTGATTGAACTGGCATAATGGTCTACACCTATCCCAAGACCTGAAGACTGCCTCACATGTAACCACCAACAAAGAAATCTTGTCAGCTGCACAAAAACATTTATTTTGAAAATATGAATGTTAAATGAATGATCCTAGAATTTCCAAGCATGTTGTCAAGTTTTAAAATGCGGGTTTGTTAGTGAAGGGTGGTGAGGATGGGATGGGATATGGCTGTGAGAAACAAAACAACTGGTGTCCGCGAGCAGTCCAGATGTTCACGAACAGTCCTGAGAAGTTCAGGGACACTTCTGATGTTTGGGGGCTGTATTTGGATGGCATATAACTCTGGCACCACTCAATGAAACTGCATGAAATTTTGCAATTATATTCCTGACTTAATTGAATGGGTTTGCAAAGTTTGGTGGGATTCTCTCAGGAGGGGGCAAAATTAGAGGGTGTGTCTCAAAATAATGAAAAGGCTAATAAATGAGGTGACATTTGACGAATCTGCACTTAATTTGGCAAACTGATAATAGATTTAGATATAAATGTGTTAGAGAAGTTTGGTGGGATTCTGTCAAGAGGCGGCAAAATTAGATGGGGGTCCCAAATTATGGTAAAGTCTTATAAATGTGGTGCCATTTGACAAATCTACAGAAAGGTATGCAAAAATATTATAGATCTAAATATAAATGTTTTCGTAAAGTCTGAATGGATTTTGTCAAATGTGTGCTACGTTATATGACAATTGTATGTGCATACATTTGACACTTTTGAAAAAATAAAACATGGGTGGATTTCCAGCCAACTAGTGTATGGTGCAATGGCAAGGACCTGAAAGCATGGTTTTGAAAATGTGCCCGTGTTTTATTTTTTGATAAATGTCATAATGTAGGTACAAAAAATAGTGATATATCTTTGGTGACTGAGGTGTAGCCTGTGGCCATGGTCAGTGGCCAGATTGTCCGGCTCATGGAATAAGGTCATGATCCAGAAAATCTGGCTACTGGCCATGACCACGAGGGAAAACACATGGGGTTAAAGTGGCCATGTCCACTTGGGACTAGCTTTGTGGTAAAGTTATTCGAAAGTGGAATAGATTTGAAAGGGAAGAAAAATGTGCTCGTGGTAATAAGGTCAAACAGTTCTCTTTTCACCTTCTACAGGCTTCCATGGAAAGCAGAGAGGGGCCCTGTATGAAACCCTGCCTTCCCTTTCCATGGTTGCCATCTTGGAAAAGGATTTTCCTTCCTACACCGGGAGGCTGGAGGCGTCCCAGTGTAGGAAGGAAAATCCTTTTTTTAGCACCCCGTCTTCCCGCTTTGGGAACGTAGTGTGCTAATGGCATTCATCCCCCATTACAGGGGCTGGAGTCGGGGGATAATGGTCCAGAGACCTTGTTATCCACCCTCACTTCGCTTGGGCTGATAACTTGGGCTGCCGGGCCAGTATCCACCGTTCCAGTCCCTGGAACGGAGGATGAATCCCACAATATTCCCATTAGCATAACACAAAATGCAAATGGGAATGTTGGAAAATCTTTTTGACTCTATGTACTTTACAGAGAAATATAAAGTAGATGGAGTCAATAAGTTTTTCCTTTAGTTCTATTTTTTAACTGTGAAAGGTGGTTCCTAAAGGAACATTTCTTTTGTTGTTTTTGGATGTATTTCTTTTGGGCAGGAGAGCTAAGAACGAAAGGTAGGGAGGAAATGAGGGAAGAGGCACCAAACACTAATATGGAGGGCTAGGTGGACTGGGGAAAATGTTGTGCGTGTGTTATTTCTAAGGCAGGAGCAAGTGTTTCTCATGCTCCTTGATTACAGCAGTGGTGGTGGCTCTTGGGGAGGAGGGATGGCATAAGCTGATGCCATTTTGCGATAAATAGCAGTTTTGCTAAAAGTATGTACCGTGTACTCGATTGTTAATTGATAATGAGTAGGAATAGGTGTTGGAGCTGTGCAAGGGAAATTTTGAGGTTGAAAGTTCCTAGATCAGTAGAAAATGCAGTTCCGTACTGTCTGTGAAGCAAGTATCATATTGTGAAGTGTGGAGGGGTTCTCGGACACGTCATCATGCCGCGCGCCAGCGTATGATCATGTGGCACTTTCCGGAAGGTCCGTAATGAAGTCAGATGTTCGTAGACGTCTACGGATGCAAAACTAGTTGAAATAGTTGCAAAAAAAGTGTATAGAAGTGTTAAAAATTATTCTAGAAGGTGGGAAATGGCAGAGTTTAAAGGTGACACTTTGTAAATTGGACACAAATATTGCTGTATTGGGTAAGTATGGTATTAGTAAGTTGTAGGAAAAAAGCATGCACTGGTAAAAACCCATGAAATTCAGTGAAAACACTTTGTTAAAGGGACGTTATGGTTAAGTTGGATTTATAAAAACCTATGAAATTCAATGAAAAAGCTTTGTTAAGGGGACGTTATGGTTAAGTTGCACTAATAAAAACCAATGAAATTCAATGAAAAATCTTTGTTAAAGGGACGTTTGTGATGTCATCTTTGATGTCCTGGCTGTTAGTCTTCACAATGCACGGTGGTGAGGCGAGTAATGGTTGCTTAGCTTACCATAACTGGTGAATTTCTGGGTTTTTTCGGTTTTACTTGTAACCATAACATCCCTTTAACAAAGTTTTTTTATTGAATTTCATAGGTTTTTATTTGTGCAACTTAACCATAATGTCCCCTTAACAAAGTTTTTTCATTGAATATATATATATGTATATAGAGATGGTATGTAACAAAGCAGGGTTGTCATATTTCAAAATGTAATGGGTCAACCTACTGATATCAGGGATGCCATCAGTGAAGCCATGTATGGTGTAAATAGTGATGGTGCGGGGGTGTCATCCACAATGTCATCATTGTGGTCATATATTTCTGAACAGGTGGCTCAAGGTTAAGGTGGACTTCCTTTAAATAAGGGTGCTGAATTTCAAGGGTTTTGTTAAATTAAATCGGATCATTTTAACCCTTTCTTAGCTAATGTTTCTTCACAGAATTTCAAGGGTTTTGTTATACTATAGTTTCTTTGGGGCCCACTAGCCATGGCATTTGGCCATAGCGACTCTACATGTTGCACCAATACGTTTCCTTAGGGCACACTAATCATGGACTTTGGCCACAGTCTTCTTTGTGGCCCACTATCCCGAGCCTTCTGCCATGACCAGTGGCCATGGCCTTCGGCCGTGACTGCTCTAAATGTTGCACCAATAAGTTGCTTTGAAACCCACTAGCCATGACCTTCGGCCATGGCCACTGCACATGTTGCTCTAATAGGTTTTTTTGGGTTTCAGCAACAATATGTTTCTTTAGGGCCACTAGCCATCGCCATCAGCCATAGCTACTGTGCATTTTACACCAATAGGTTTCTTTGAGGACCACTAGCCATAGCCTTTGTCCATAACCAGTAGCTTGGGTTTTTGGCCGTGACGACTGTACAAGTTGCACCAATGGATTGAAGGAAGGAAGGGCTTGAATATCAGTCAAGGTTTTGAATTTTAACTAAGGTTCCTAATTTCAATATAGATGAAAACTGACCCCACTTGTCAACAATAGTGTGAGACTCAGGTGAGGCCCTGGACTAAATTTGGTTTCAGTCAGTATTGTAAGTGCATTTAAAATTATATGTAAGGTAAAAAGGGGGTGTTGAATTTGCTACCATAAAAGCTGGTATTTTAATTTGAACACTTCACTACAGTTCACTGTGAACTGAGTTGCAATGATATATAAACTAGCAACGTACTTACTCACTAACATATCCAAACTACTAATATATAAATCCCCATACTAATTTTAAAGGCAACTCAGTTCATAGCCCTGTGATGCAAAATATTATTTTAAAAGAGAATAAAAGGTGCTGGATAAAGGTTGTTTTGCAGTGAGGAATGCAAGCTGGGGAATGTAGAGTCTGTTTCCACTCAAAGTGAGCTTATTGTCTAAAATGTTTGTGACAGGAAAATAGCACAGAGAAATGTAACTATTTGCATCCATTGCCTGTCTGAATCTCTGTGCAGTGGTGACAAGAAGAACACGTGTTATCAGATATTTCTTGAGAGTTGGCTGATTGAAAAAGGAAGGTGGTTCTGACGCATGACATCACACATTGGGGCACTGGCTTCTTATATTTTATGTAGGCCAGTCATACATTATGGGAGGTGATAGTCAGAGAGCCTAAAAAGGATTGTCTCAGAAGGCTGGCTCTGGCCGGTGCATTATCTCAGAAGGCTGGCCCTTGCTCTCTCAAGCACTCACTGTCCCTGGGGAGAAGATACTGCACCTACAAGCAGGCAGGCAGGCTGGGGAAAAGACTTTATGGGTTTCTGACAGATTTACTGAGAGAGGAATGAGCCAGATAAGGAAACTTGCCGTACCGGGAGTCCTGGCAGCTGAGTGGGTACCTGGTTTTGCTGTATCGGGGCACCCAGAACCAAACATTATCCTTGGTGATGTTATAGTAAAATTGAGAAGCGAGGTGTATGATGATTTTTACAAGGATATTTTACAGACAATTGCGAACTGGGAAATGTGTTTCATTAACAAATGTGGCTAGTTATCTCATGTGTTTTTCGCTGTTAAGTAGCAAGCTGTAAATATAACTGAAGGCAGTGAGCAGCACAGAATACTCGCTATCTGTCAAGGTCTGTGATAACCATGTTTTAAACTGCAAAACTAGAAGTTTATTTCAAGCTAATGTGAAGGGGTTTTTAGATCGCAATGAAAGAGTTACTAGGGAATATATTTGTGGCTATGTTTTAGCTTGAAGAATAGAATCTGTATTACCACAAAAGTGTAACAAGTGTTTGAAGTGTGCACTTTCACTTCTGTGTAATGTCACGACAAATTATTACATATAAAGTGATTGCAAAAGAAACATGTCACACGCAGTTAACTTTTTATGTGTCCTGGTTTCCTGGGTTAGCATACAGATTGATGCAGAACAGGTTGCAAACTCATTTTAACGCAGGCAGTAGTTCACTTTATCTCATTTGGTCAAATACTAAACAAAACTGGTTACTGTGAATTGGGCCCTTCTCAGGGGTTGTTTATATGAATGTCAGTATACAGATTACCTGGTAGGTGTGTTCTGAGATACTGCCAAAACGGCATAATATAGTATTGTAAATAAAACACCACTGGAATATGAAACTATGAGCAACAGCGCACCAGGTCCGGTTTTGACTTACCGTTAATGAACCTGGTATAAGAACAATATCAGGCAGTGTTGTGTTATTAGGTCTCACCACTATATCACAAAATACCCCAACAAGCTCACCATAAAATACCACTAACAGGCCCGCTTGCACTGGGTTTCGCCATGGCCTCTGTACATGTTGCACCAATATATTTATTTGGGGCGTATATATCAATATTTTTCTTTGGGGCCCACGAGCCAAGGCCTTCAGCCGTGGTCACTGTACAAGGTACAACAATAGGTTTATTTGGGGCCCACTAACCTTCAC
This sequence comes from Ambystoma mexicanum, assembly GCF_040938575.1. Lineage (NCBI taxonomy): Eukaryota > Metazoa > Chordata > Amphibia > Caudata > Ambystomatidae > Ambystoma > Ambystoma mexicanum. Next base: position 489,844,886 of record NC_090940.1, on the reverse strand, counting down.
CTTCAGTCATGTCCACTTTACATGGTGCACCAATAGGTTTTCTTGGGGCCCACTAGCCATGGCCGAACGGCCTTCGGCCATTGCCAGTGTAAATGTTGCACTGATTGGTTTCTTTGAGAAAAACTTGTACCAATAGGTTTCTTTGGGGCTCACTATCCATGGCCTTTGGCCCCAGCCTCTGGCCGGGGCCACTAAACATGAACGTAGCAATAGGTTTCTTCGGGGGCTCATTTGCCATGACATTCACCCAGGGCCAATGGCCACGGCCTTCTACTGTAGCCAATGTGCATGTTGGACTAATCAGTTTCTTCAGGGCCCACTAGCACTGGTCCAGTAGCCCCGGCATTTGGGCACTGTGCATGTTACACCAATATTTTCTTCCCAAAGATACATTGCTCCCTCCCTAGTAGTTGTGATTTCTGCAGGTATTTACATTTCTTTTTCACTCCCTTGTTCCCACAGTATTACCCCAGTAGTACCCCAAAAATGGGAAAAATTGGCATAAATTACTGCGGTAATCCCCAGTATTCCCCATATAAGCCAAAAAAGTCTGAAAATTGAAATGTGTTCCCCGTCCTCTGTTTTTCTTGTTCCCAAACCTTTAATTGCTTTTTCATTCACTAACCTTCTCCCATTACCGCCCATCACTCTTCTGTTTCGCCTGACACAGTTTCTTACCTGTGCGCAGTGCCACGATAATCTCTCGCGATTCCCCCGTTATTCCCGTTATCCCAATAAACCCAACATGTTCTACCAGTAACTGGCTCCCCAGACCACCACCTCTACTTCACATGGTTTCCTCTTTCTGCCTCCCTACCTCTAGCCTAATGGGTTTTCACCCTTTTCCTCCTGCAAATAGATTTTTGAGCTCTTTTCATTTTCGCATTGCCCAGGAATTACCACGGTAATCACTTGCATCGACAAAAAACAATAGCTGCTTTTAATTTCTGAAAAGTCTCTCTCTGCTGCAAAGCACCCTGGAAGATATGGCAATGTTTTTTGGAGGAGGTGGCTCCCCCTTTCCCATTGAATATTTTAAAAACTACAGGACAGATTTATCCCAAGCCTGTCCAGGAAATCGAGTCAACACGTGCCCAAGATGTTTTTTATTTGGTCCAAAAGCCGCACAGTGGTTTATGCGCTTCAGCTTACCAAAAATGGGAATTTTTCTCTATAAGAACATATTCAGGATTAGGTCATTTGTTAACAAATCTTTCTCAAAATATCCAGACTTGGGGGGCTTGTGACTAACATTTTGTTTAAAAAATGTCATCCAAATCCGTCCACTAAGTTAAAAAATATTAGCAATAGAATTTTCTGATTTCCTATGGTTCATAGGTTTCACCTGGCAACAAACACCAAAATAACCTAAAACTGCAGGTGATTCACCCCCATTTCACTGCCACCATGTGACTGCCATAGAGAAAATGGTCGTACGCATATCTCGCCATCTTGGAACAGTGTAAGAACTCTTACAAAAATGTGGTTACACATCAGTAATTGAATTTTTTAGTCAGTGCTATAAATTAATCCAGTCTCATCCTTACTAATATAATGCAATTGAAACACGCAGTGACCCAACCTTAATGACTTCAATCCCAGTTGAATAAGAAAGCTTAATTCACTACTGCTATAGCTGTGATAAACTACCCAGTGCGAGTCATACAATACACTCGCAGTCCCAGCATACCCCACATGGAATAGGGAAATGCGTTCAATAGGGAAGGGCCTCAGCAAAGCATTTAAACAAACATTGTTGAAACAAATATGAGTGACATTCTCAACCATTGCAAATGCAATAACATTATCTATAAATGCCGGCAAACGAACACACTAAGGCTCACAGTTAGAATAGCACTCTTTGATGTGTGTATATAAAATGCCCGCGCATTTAAGTAGTATGTCTACCCCCATTCGTGGACCTTATTACTAAAGGTATCTATTAATAAGTGATATATATGTATTAATACTTCAAAGCATATGATTTGAATGCTGCATGTATGACAGCATTCCCTGTACAATAATATAATGCAAGTACAATGTTACGTATATCAACATCTGTCATTAGTTGCAATATGATTCGCAAGCTTAGTTGGGAAGGTGCATGTGTGCTTATGTGTAAAAAACAAAGTCGTGCTAATGGCCAAAATGACCGATTTAAGGGCAACAAAAAGTAAGCAGATGCATGTCATCTCATGTTCAATATAGTAAAAATGCATTTCTACAAAAAATTTGAACATAGCTGGAGATGCCAAATGCATGTCATCTCATTAGCAGTAAAGTGCAGAAGCATTTCCACTAGAAATGTAAACATAGATGAAGGTGCCAATACCTTACATGCCAAGAGTCAACACCCCCAGGCTCTCATTAACTCTATCGCTTATGGGGAGTTTTTGAGAGCCAAACGAATATGCACCAGAGACAATAACTATCAAAGTGATGCAAAATAAATTGGAGCCTGCTTTAATAATAGAGGCTATCCGCGTTGTGTTCCCAATAATTCATTCAACAAAGCCAAATCTAGAGAAAGAACAGATATTTTGAAAACCAAACATAAACATTGGGAGACAATATAATTAGGTTCATTACTGGCTTCACCCATCAAGCCAAAGCAGTTCGTACTATACTTACCAAACACTGGCATATGTTGTCAAATGATAGAGATCTTAAGAGAACCTTAGGGATCTGCTGAAATTACTTTTCTAGAGCCAACTCTAAAATATATTCTTTCTTCCAGCTCTGTTGATACAGAGCAATCACTTTCTAATTTGCTTCCTCATGCATGTAACCCCACTGGTTTTAATAAGTGCCACAAATGTAATGTGTGATCTTGTGTCAAAGGATGTGTTCCTAGTTCAGAATGGTCAACTGTGACTTTTCAAACACAGAATAACATGTTTAACTAAATTGGTTGTCTGTGTGATTATATGTATATATGTATATTATACATGGAATGTTTTCACTACATGCAGCATTCTAATCCTATGTTCGAGTGGATTGTGTCCTCCAACGTATTCCTCATCTTTGATGTATTCCATCCAGCTTCAGCTGCTTTGGAATTTTTTTTTCGACAGAGGGCACCGTGCGTCGATGTCGTCGAGTCGATGGTCCCTCGAAGGCCTCTCTCGAGGGTGACGTCATCGGTTGTATAAGTAGCACGCGCGGCGCCCGTTGGCCTCAGTTCCGTTTTTCTGCAGTGTACGCTGCTTCGGAGATTTGGCACGCCTCGAGTTCTGTGAAGAAAGAATAAATAATGAAATATGTCTTTGTCATCGACGCCAACCACGACCCCGAAATCGGGTTTCAAAAAATGCAAATCGTGCGGCTCAAAAATGTCGATTACCGATCCGCACCGAGAGTGCTTATGGTGATTTGGGGAAGGCCACGACATGGAGGCCTGTATGAAGTGTCGAGCGATGGCAGGGAAAGCCTTGCAAGAGAGGAGGGGAAAACTGCAGGTAGGTTGTAAGTCCGACCGAAAAGCTTCTAGCGTCGAGTAGAAGTCCTGTGAGGAGAAATCTCCTCGACGCAAAAGGCATCGGTCCAGGTCCCGAAGCGATTCCCATCGCTCATCGACTTCGACGAAAAAATCGAAGAAATGACGCCACAGATCCCCCTCCACTTCGTCTTCGGACGAATCCACAAAAAGGATGAAATGTCCCACAAAACATTCATCATCCGAAGAATGGGAAGCATTTAGAGTAAAAATGATGAAGGTGTTCGAGAAAGCAAAGCCTCGGTCCGCGCCTTCCTCGGAAGCCGGCAGGCAGCGTTATCGCTCCGACACTCGCGCGCCCTCGAGCCTGGGTGATCAAAGGAGGAAGGATAGAGAACCTTCTAGGACGTCGAGTGAAAAAGAGTGCTCGAGTCGAGCCAACCGCTCAAGGTCACCGACGCCGTCCGAGACCAAACATACCTCGAAGGGCAAGTCTTCGAAGAGTGCCTCGACGCCCTCGAAGCCGATGCCGTCGAAGTCGGGTACTATGTCGACGTTATCAACGCCTTTGTAGACACCGACGCCGAAGCCCTCGACGCCGAAACTTCCAGCTCGACAAGATCAGCTAGAAAGAGAGAAAGAAAAGGCTAAAACACCTGGGTTGCATTCAGGACCCATTAGCACTCCTCCTCTACCTCCTCCAGAGAAGGTTTCAAGCCTCTGCCTAGGAAGGAGTTTTTCAAATCCCTGACCTCAATTTTTGAAGAACAAGAAAGATCTGATGAGGAAAATGTACCTTTTGGGCTTGAATTTGGTACTCCAAATGTTCCTGAATGCCTGATTTCAGAGGAAAGCAGGATGAAGGATTTGGTTGAATCATTGCACAATGCAAGTGGTATTGATACGTCCCCAGAAAATGAATTTGGTAGACCAGAACCAGGTGAACATGCCAATCCATCATACCGTCAGTTAATGACTAAAGTAGTAGATTATTTGGGTTGGGCAAGGCCTACAGCCCAATTTGTCCAAGATGATCTTACAGACATACTGGACCATGGTCCTACTGAAGACCCAATTCTACCTTTCCATGTGGAATTACAAAATAAGGTGGCCAAAAATTGGGAGACGCCGGATTCTATTCCTCCAGTGAATAAATCCCTTACTTCAAAATACCGCCCTGCCAGTAGCGACCCCGGCTATCTGTCTAAACATCCCACTCCTGAAAGTTTGGTCATGCAGGCAGCCACAGCTTCTAACAAACTTGCGTACCCGTCTATCCCTCCAGACAGGGACGATAAGCGTGTGGATGGGTGGGTACGGAAGGTATTTTCAGCTGGGAGCATGGCATTAAAATCAGCCAACTCCACTTGTGCCTTGGCAAAGTTTTCATACACTCTTTGGGAGTGCATTGCAATGGCGGCAAAGCACATACCAGAAGGGGAAGAAAGGGAAGAATTCCTAGCCATGGTTAGAGATGGAAAGGAAGCTATGCAGGAATCCCTTGAATCTGGTTTGGACACTGTTGATAGTGTGAGCAGGTCCATGGCCACTAGCACAGTAATGCATAGATTTGCATGGTTACGGAAGTTGGGTTTTGCACCAGATGTACAGAACCGTCTTCTGAACATGTCCTTTGACAGGTCTCACCTTTTTGGAAGCAAGGCTGACGAGAGCCTTGAGAGGTTGCAGACCTCAAAGGCAGCTGCCAAGTCGTTGGGAGCTGCTATCAGGCAACCTCAGCCCTTTCGTGTGACAAATCAATCTTGGAGGGGACAATCCTATCGTTACTACTCCTCATATGGAAGAACGAGAGGAATGGCCAGTCAAAGGGGCCAAAGAAAGGCCACTCGCGGTGGACAAGCAAAACGTGCAAAGCCAGCTCCAGCTACAGCCTCTTTGCCATCAGCGGCTGCAACAACCACCACAAAACCACTTTGAGGACTTGCATCACAAAACACCTGTAGGAGGTAGGCTGTCACAGCATCTGCAAGAATGGCGAGCCATTACTTCAGATGTTTGGGCTCTAGAAATAATAGGCCAGGGTTACTGCCTTCCTATTCTAACGCAACCTCAAAGCAATCCACCAGGGAGACACCCTTTGAAGTTTACGGACCCGCTCCTACAGCAGGAAGTTCTAACCCTGCTGAAGAAAGGTGCTATAGAACCAGTACCTGCAGCGGAGAGGAACATGGGATGGTACTCCCCATATTTTTTGATCCCCAAAAAGGACGGAGGACTGAGACCCATCCTGGACTTAAGAAACTTGAACAAGTTCCTCAGGAAGGACAAGTTCAAGATGGTCACTCTTTCTCAGATCCTTCAGGCCCTTCAGCTTCAGGACTGGGTGGTGTCATTGGACCTCCAGGATGCTTATTTTCATGAGCAGATTCATCTCAAACACAGAAAATACCTGAGGTTCGTGGTTGGCGACTCACATTATCAGTTTTGAGTCCTTCCATTCGGATTGATCTCCGCCCGAGGGTCTTCACCAAATTGATGGTAGTAGTGGCAACACACCTCACGAGAGGGGGGATTCATGTCTACCCCTATCTGGACGATTGGTTGATCAGAGCATGATCTGCCGAACAGGCACTGGATCACCTGAAAGTCCCCTGCCATTTCCTCTACAGTCTGGGCTTCTCCCTCAATTTCAAGAAGTCACAAATGACACCTTCTCAACGGCTCCAATATATAGGATCTGTGTGAGACACATCCCTGGGAAAGAGCTTGCCTGCCAGGTTGAGGGCTCAAGACATTCTTCAGATGGTTTCCAAATTCCAAAATGCCCAAAATCTTCGGGTTACGACTTCTTAAGGTAGCTCGGCCTCATGACATCCTGCATCTTTCTGGTGCCAGAGGCATGCCTGAGAATGAGATCCCTTCAATGGGCTCTAAAGACTCAATGGTCCCAGTTCTCAGGTCGAATGACGGATCTTCTCCAGATTCCGAACAAGGTTCGTCAGGATCTTCTATGGTGGACTTGTTCAGAGAATATTCTGAAAGGAGAACCCTTTTGGTAGCCATGGCCGGAGATTACAGTAGTGACAGACGCCTCACTCAAGGGGTGGGGAGCTCATGCCAACGATCTCACAATCAGCGGTCGTTGGTCTCCATCTGCACATCAACCTTCTGGAGCTGAGAGCAATCAGACTAGCGCTGAAGGCTTTCCTGCCATCTGTCAGAGGGAAGAATGTCCTGAAAATGACGGATAACACAGTGGCCATGCATTATCTAAACAAAAGAGGAGGTGTAGGGTCAATACCTCTGTGCAGAGAGGCAATGCAACTCTGGTATTGGGCAATTCAAGAAGGAATCTCTTTAATGGCAGTTCACCTAGACGGGGAAGAGAATATGATGGTAGATGATCTGAGCAGGTAGAGCACAGTGTCCCACGAATGGGAACTGGCTCACGAAGTCATTCTAGAGATCTTCGCCCTTTGGGGAACCCCTCAGGTAGACATATTTGCGACCGGTATCAACCGAAAGTGCGAAAAGTATTGTTCAAGGGAATTTCCCCTGAGAGGAGCCCTGGGTGACAAGTTTGTGGTGGAGTGGAATTTCCCACTATTGTATGCGTTCCCTCCGATTCCCGTCATTCCTCAGGTCATCAGGAGACTAAGACGGTTCGGGAGCCGCATTACCCTAATTGCCCCAGATTGGGCCAGGAGAACGTGGTACTCGGACCTTCTAGACGTGTCCATCTGTCCTCCAGTATGTCTTCCTCAGAGAGAGAACCTTCTCTCTCAAATGGAGGGTCAGGTTCTCCATCCAGAGGTCAAAACGCTCAACCTTCATGCTTGGTATCTGAAAGGCTGAGATACAGGGATTGGAACCTTCCAGATGACGTTATGTAGGTATTGCTTTCGGCAAGAAGGCGAGCAACAAAGTCTCTATACTGTTGCCATTGGAAAAAGAATGTCGATCCTTTTCTATGTTCTATTCCGGAAGTACTATCTTTTCTTCTGACCCTAGCACATAGAGGTCTAAATGTTGGAACCATTAAAGGTTATCTTGCGGCGCTTTCCATCTTCATGCGCTCGTCGGAAGAATGCTCCTACTTCAAAATTCCTTTGATAGTACAATTCTTAAAAGGACTCACTAATGTGTTTCCTCCTCACCCATTTCAAGTACTGATTTGGGATCTCAATTTGGTCCTAAAATTCTTAATATGGGCTGCTTTTGAGCCTTTGCACACGTGTCCATTAAGATTACTAACATGGAAAACTGCTTTCCTAGTTGCTTTAACATCTGCAAGAAGAGTGAGCGAATTGCAGGCACTGTCTTCTGTCAACCTATACTGTGTTCCGTAAGGACAGAGTTGTGTTGAAGGTTAAACCCTCATTTTTACCAAAAGTGGTATCTGAGTTTCACTAAAATCAAAAAATTGTCTTACATGCATTCCATCCTCCACCCCATCCTAGTAAGGAGGAGGAAAGATTACACAGGTTGGGTCCAAAAAGAGCTTTAAGATTGTATATCTCTTGGCTTTCTAGGCTTAGATTGGACAACCAACTGTTTATTGGCTACACAGGAAAAAGATTGGGTCAATCAGTAACAAAACAGACAATATCACGCTGGAGTGTGCTTTGCATTTCGGAATGCTACAGACTGGTGGGAAAAGACCCATCAGAAGGTTTAAGGGCTCATTCCACCAGGGACATCGCTTCGTCTACAGCCCTGCAAAGAGGTGTTCCTATAAGGTCCATTTGTGAAGCAGCGACTTGGTCATCGCTGCATACTTTTTCAAAATTCTACAACCTAGATGCTTCCCAATCTAAGGAGATCAATTTTGGTAGAGCATTCCTCTACTCAGTCATCTGAATATATTTAAAAAAAAAAAAAAAAAAAATCGAATCCCTCCTCCATAAGAATTATCCTTACTGCTTTGGGAGTCTATCAAAGATGAGGAATACGTTGGAGGACACAATCCATTCAAAGAACAAGTTACTTACCAACTGGTAACGTTCTTTCGATTGGATGTTCCTCCAACTTATTCCTCATCACCCTCCCAACTGTAAGAGGATTCAATTCAACACTACAGCTAAGTCAACGCCTAGTCTAGAATACTGAATGAAAACCGTTATTGATATATCCTTATGTCCAGTTCATGGGTTCTGGATGACTACCCCTATATAACACCCCTCTCTTGGAATCCCCCTGACCCCGCTGAGCCAAGAAGTAGTTCTGTTTTGCAAGTTTAAAAGGTTTATTTGATAATTTAAACAATCGATATATATATCACACTTTATAATAAATTAATAATTGAATATCACACTTAATCTGAGCAGTAATCAATAATGGATAGTCTGGCACTAGCACACTTGTGAATAGGAACAGAAGAATAAGGTGGTAGAGAATGCTTTATATAAGTTCAGATGGATGCAATGTTGTATGAAATGCAATACAGAAAATACTCAATATGATTTCAACAAAACAATGTAATCACTTTTCTCTGGCAATCCACTCCCCCCCCCCTTTATGCAATGCAAGGAAATGGAAGGAAAGCACACAGTTCTCAGAAATGCAATCAAATGTAATTCAGTTCACCCCAGCAAGCTTAGACTACAGAAGTTTGAAACACAGGCCCAAGATGCTTTTATATGTGCTGGCAATGAAGTGAAAAATTTGCTAAAATGCTTTTAATTCCCTCTAGAGGTTCAGGGTGAGTGGTATCAAGTTAATATTAGTCCAGGCTCACTCTAGCAATGATTCAGGGATGGTTCTTAAGAGGCAAACGAATTTTTAGCAAGGAAAGCAAGGAAGCTGCTGTTTTCACACGTGGAGAAATATGCAAATCGCGGTAAAATTCGCGAGTGTGTTTTTGGCGATTGCGGCAAAAGTATAGGGAGTATGCGGTTCTAGGTTCGTTGAAAAGCCAAGATTCCCAGCTTTCAGAGGAAAGTTACTGCAAGTCTCTAAGACAAACGGTCACGGAGATATGAGCGATATGGTAAAGGTCGTTTTTCAGATTTGAAATTTTAAAGTTCAAAGTGACAAGTGACAGCTAGCAACTAGAAAATGACAGGTGAGAGCTTTGCAAAATGACAGGTGACAGTTAGGAGGCAGTTCTGGTTAGATTAAAATAGATTGAATTATATTATTTTAACTAAGAGATTGGTTCTGCACAGTTCTGCTAGGTACTCACAATATATTTAGAAATAGAATGGGCCTCGCCACGGATCTGGTCAACAGGTTTTCTTCACTCGCCACGGACGGTCTCTGCGCACAGCGTCGGGGTCAGCTCTTCTCTGCTGGTCTGGTCTGGGTCTCTGGTTCTGATCAGGTCTGTGGGTCCGGATACAGCGGTCTCCGGTTCAGCTGGTCTCTCTCTGGATACAACACTGCTCTCTGGCAAATGGCAAGAGTTCTTGCAAAGAATTCAAACAGCTCGGCTGGCTGTGATAATGGCAATGATTTGAGGCCTGCTAAAGAGGGATTTAGCTTGTAGTTGACCTCTCTGCTACAAATTCTGAAGTAAAGTCTTGGTCTCTGAAGGTGGATAGATTGAAGTCTCTATGTTGGCTCTCTGGAGGTTGATGGAGGTAAAGTATGGATTTTCCCGGCAGAGCGTCCCGCAGCAGATGGAATAGAATGTCCCTATCTGTCCTGTCTGTCTGCTTTAATGTGTTTTGAAAATGGGTGGAGAGGCTAGCTTCCTAGGCCCTACCCCTCTCCACTTGTCATTGGCCACTTCCTCCTCTTCCCCTTGATTGGGGGAATGAAATGAAGTGGCATCATGATGAGGTCTGTTTATGATACAGAGAACCCACCCCTGTCAACTTTACACACAATCTATATTTGATCAAAAAGACATATTTCATAGCTAGACAGTGGTTTGAAATTACATGCACCCATCATGCATATCACATGAGATATACCCTGTTCAAATCTGCTCTTCCTGAGAGCTTGCATTGAGAAATGGCAACATATTTCACTTTTTGGTCAAGTTACCAATATCAGATTCTTACTCAAATTTACCCAAATGTGTGCAAGGCATGCAGGCATTGATTGATGAAGTATCAGACTTTTCACATGCAGACATTTTAAGTAATACCCTCTTAACTGCTAGTTTGCCCCCAGATCATGCCACTGGTTCTAAAAACCTCTTAAAATGTGGGCAGAAAAATCACAAGAATTATGGTATCATTTAAATAATTATGACAAGTCCGTACTATGAGTTATTCATCTTTTTCTAAAACCATATTCTGGCTACAGGGGTGTGGTTTCCCAAGTCACATGGTGTAGAAACCAGTTTGTCCAGTTTCTGCCAGGCTCAGAGGCCCTGCCCCTTCCCACATCTGCCAAGAGGAAGCTGTTTTACGGTCCCCCAATAAACCATCTGCCTGGGCCCTGGAAGGCCCATTGTTCAAGAGGAAGCCATTTATGGCCACTTCAATAAACCCTCTGCCTGGGTCCTATGTTTAGTCTCTAGCAGTCCCTTGGTAATTCAATCAGAGAAGTGTCATATCCCTTTTGGTGGGAACAGCAAAAGGCAGCTAGGCCTGGGAACACAGAAGTTGTGCAAGTCTCAACTCCTGTCGAGGGTAGCTGGTGGGCAGAATTCAGTTCCTTAAGCCAGGCCCCAGCTAATGTCACTTCTAGTTACCCAGTTTTCTGCATTCAAATAAACTAACAATTTTTACACATGCAGCTAGAATGCTGATTCTAAGTTTAAAACTATGACATTTAAACAATTGCAACCTATGTGACTGTCATGAATGTCAGGCTGATCTCTTGATTCGTCGGAACCAAAATCGTCTTTATGCAGAACCCACTCCTCCTCACCTGATTCTTCAGTAGACTCCTCGCGTCTTCGCCCCTTTTTTCTTGTGGATTTGTTTTTTGAGAAGAGATATGGTCTTCCGCGGTTAGAAGCCACCCTGTTCCCCCTAGTAAACCAGGGAAGCAAGGGACCCCCTTTCCGCAGAAGCCGTAGGAGAGGAAAAAAGCGTTAGCTAAAAAAAACCTCTCTCTTATATTTCGATCTTGATGAGGAGCCAGGTAACCCAGACAAGCTGTTTCTCCAGGTATCCGAAGGAGAGGAAGTTCCGGGTTGGAGAGGATAGCAGAGACCGCAGCGTGACGCGTCAAATGTCTAGTTGGAAGGGAAAAGGAAAGGAAACAGGTAAGCACGGAGGAAGGAAAGTACAAATAGAAAAGGAGGACTGAGGCACCGGGGAAAGAAAGTAGGACGAGAAGAGAGGGAAACAGGAGAGGATGCAAAGAGCAGAAAGACGAAGGAAAAAGCGACGAAACCAAGGGAGGAAAGGGCACTAGGAGGAGAAAAGCTACAAAGGAAGGCAGAAAGGGACGATAACCGGCAAAAAACACCGGTCAGGAAGCAGGCAAGAAACTGGAGAGAGAGCGCTAGCGAAACGGAGCGTGAAAGCTTCAGTTGCAAAGCGCCGGGCAAAACAAAGAGGCGTGGTTAAGAGTGAAACCAGGAAGAGGCCGGAAAAAGACTAGAGCGTAGCAACAGGAAATGGGGGAAAAATTGGAACGATTAATGGCGGCGGAGTTGCCATTGGTTTCTCAGACTCCAAGGGAATCTCTTTGCAAACGGCATGACAGTGACACTCAAAAGTAGGTCACTCATTTCTTTTAAACATTTAGATTTTTAGTGTCTTTCAGTCCAAATTTACTTAAACTGCTGAAATCCACAGCTCAGCCAGTCTTGTTATAAACCTTCAAGTCACTTCAGAATATAACTTTAGATTGTATCCACCTCTCAGTAAGTCTTTCTTTGGCCTGCTTTGGGTTCATTTATTCAGTTTTACACAAAAAAGTCTGGTGTTGTTTTAAAACGCCGGCTTTCTGATAGTGGTGAGTACTGGTAATGCACCCATTTTTGGGATTTAAGAAAATGAATTCCCCACAATTCTAGGTTGCTTTTGGCAATCAGCATTGCCATTCCCAATGCTTTCAGGCTACTGTGTGGGTAGTCCAATGGTGGTTTTAGGCAGTGCCCTTCTGTGCCCATAACATCGGCAAAAATGGGTGGCAGCCTATTCTTCATGCCTTTCCCTGGGCATTTTCTGGGAAGCTCTGGCCATCATGATGTTTTCAATGCCAGTACTGCACAGTTTTTGAGGTAGGGCTCGGATGCATGGGTAAAAACATCCCACAAGCCCCCCTCTTGCGATGGCCATTCTGTTTCACTGATGGGACTCGCAAGACCTGGGATGTTTCCTCATCTTCTTCCAATAGATGGCACAGTTCAGCATCTTTTTCTCCATCCGGTCGGATCGATCGGTTCTCCTCGCCGGTCCTGATGGGAGTATTGGGCGGTACACTGGGCCCCTTGCGTCTATGCTCCCGGTCTCCGGATCGTCCTCCTTGGCCCGTCTCCAGGTTTTCTTTCTCCTAGGACGACAAAGGAAGAGCGGCAATACCTATTCATGGACATTTCTCCCCTACCATTGGTATAGTGGGGTGGCATATAAATTTATAGTCAAAACATATGAACATGCACATTTCTTTTTGCATTCAAAAACCAAAACACCCACATTGAGAACTCAGAATTCGATAGGCGATATGTAGGATATTTTAAGTTAGAACTGAATTAATCTGAGACAGTACCCTCTAGGATTCCAGAGGATTCCTCCAGTTGTTGCAGAGTGTGCCTGGGATGGCAACACTTCAACTGGTTAATGTGGACCCACTTGTCTTCCCCCTCTGCCAAACCGCCTTTGGGGATGCGGATCTTGTAGGCCACAGGGGAGATCTTGTCTATAATCTCAAAGGGTCCCTTCCATGTAGGCAAAAATTTTCGCTGTTTGGCATGGTTACTTTGGAAATTGTATAGATAGACCCGGTCCCCCACCTGATATTCCTTCCTGGAAGTCTTCAGGTCATAGTGGGTCTTCATGCTATCAGCTGATCTTTCTAGATTCCACTGAGCATAAGTAAAAGCATGTTGAAGGTGTTTCCTTAAATTCTCCACATACTCATGAGTTGTGGAGGCATTTATTAGTGTCTGCTCTTGGGTCCTGTAGAGCAAATGCTGAGGAAGCACCATCTTGCGCCCAGTCATCAACTCAAATGGTGACATTTTGGTTGCAGATGAAGGGGTAGATCTGATGGCCATTAGGACCAGAGGTAATCGGATATCCCAACTTGGCCCAGAATCTGCCACAAACTTCTTTAATATGCTCACAATGGTTCGGTTATATCTCTCTACTGCCCCAGAAGAAGCTGGCCGGTAAGCAATATGCAACTTCCTTTTGTCCCCCAGTATCTCCCACATCTCTGTCATCACTTCACTGGTGAAGTGGCTACCCCTGTCTGACTCAATCCTTTGAGGTAGACCGAAATGGGAAAAGATGTGGTTAATCATCAGGGCAGCTGCAGTTTCTGCCTTGCAATTTGGGGCTGGGAGACATTCCACCCACTTGGTAAACAAGCATGTCACAGTCAACATGTACTTATTCCCCCTAGCAGAGCGAATCACGGGGCCTACAAAGTCAATTTGTAAATCTGAACATGGCAGTGTCATCCCCGTCTTTTGGAGAGGCGCACGGTGCGTGAGGGATGATGGCTGAAATTGTGCACACACAAGACACCCCTTCAAGTATTGGTCGAGGTCCTGCCCCATGTGTGGCCAGTATGCAACCTCTCTTAAGATCTCCAGTGTTGTGTGAAACCCCCTATGACAGGCGGTGGCCGCATCATGGGCGTGACTTAACATCAGGCTTCGGAATGAGGTAGGAACCACCCACTGATTGTGGCCAGCTTTGGATTTCCTTACCAACAAACCGTCTTGGATCCGGAACATTTTTGGACATTTCATAAACACCCTTAGGTCCTCTTTCCCAGTGTAATCGGTATCCGTCAGGGGAAAGTTCTCAGGGTCCTCAAGGTGCTGGTAAAATTTACCAATTATTGGATCCCCCTTCTGAGCTGTAATCAAATCAGCATCAGGGGTCTCCTTACTCCATTGTGCAATTGAAAGGCCGTTGTGAGCATTTGTCTGGGACCTAGTGATAGCAGTGACCTGGATTTCCCCCAACAGGGACTCAATCTCAATTAGATCCCCTTGGATGGCCCCGGTTTTGGCCAGCTGATCAGCTAAGTCATTTCCAGTTTTGTCTGGTCCCTCTACTTTGGAATGACCCTTGATCTTTTTCCAATAGATGGTCATCTCATTCGAGGTGTCCAGATCATCAATGTTTTGGATCAACTTCCCATGTTTCAAGGGTTTGTTGTTAGCACATAACATGCCTCTGGTTTTCCAATTAACCAGGTGCTCCACGAACCCGTTCCGTACATAATCCGAATCTGTGATTATGACCAGTTCGTGGAGTTGATGCTGGACAGCAGTGAGGATGGCCTGATGCACAGCCATCAATTCTGCCACCTGACTACTTCGGGGACCAATTTTGTATCCAGCGGAGGGTTCTGGGGACTCATTCACCCATGCATTCCCTACGCCGGCCACCAGTTCTTTCTCCCCATCGTTGTCAACATGGTAAGAGCATCCATCCACATAGACAGTGGGCATTCCCTCACACTTGTCCTCTTCAAAGACTTTGTGTGGGGAATTAAGGTATGCCTCCGTGTTGTCCTTGATTTTTAGACTTTCGTCCTCGAGACAGTTTTCTCTGGCACAATCATGCAAGTCAGCCAGACCTTGCGCGAGGGGACTCTTCTTGTTTTGGCCATATCTGACCTCCACAGGAAAGCCTTGCATTGATAGAATCCAGGAAGTAATTCGGGAATTACTCACATTTCCGGGCCGGATTCTGTCACTTTGGAGATATTGCAGAGGCTGGTGTGGAGTCTCCACTATGATGTGTTCCCCCTGGATAAACGGGCGGTAATTCTTCAATGCCCACACCGTTGCCAGGAGTGCCTTCTCACAATCGTTGAATTTTTCCTCCACAGAGGATAAAGTTTTGCTCGCATAGGAGATTACTTTATTGACCTTGTCATGCTTTTGGTATAATACTGCCGTCAAGCACGTATTAGAGAACCCCGTCTCCAGGAAGAACTCCTTGTTTCTGACAGGGTAAGCTAGGCAAGGCGCTTGTGAGAGGCTTCTTTTGAGTTGTCTTACTGCCTCGGCTTGTTCTGGACCCCATTCCCACTTGACCCCCCCTTCAGGAGATGAATCAGGGGTCTGGTGATTTCTGCGTAGCCCTCAATGAACTTTCTGCTGTAATTAGTCAGTCCAAGGAGGCTCCTTAGTTCCCGCAGAGTTGTGGGGTCTTTCAGTTTTTGGAGTGCTTCCACCTTCTTTTCCTGGGGACAGAGACCCTGAGGAGTAATCTCATGCCCCAAGAAATTAACACGGGTTCTACTCCACTGTGCTTTCTGAAAGGAAAGTTTTGCTCCGGCGGCCCTCAACTGGGTCAGAACATAACGGATCTCCGCTATGTGTTCCTCCACAGATGAACTTTTGATGAGGACATCATCTACATAAGCCAGGTTACCCCTTGCACCCAGGTCGGGCATGGCCTTGTGTAGAAAAATATTGAACTCATTACCGGAGTTAAGATATCCGAAGGGAGTCCGGGTCCATGTGTACTGCTGGCCCCCAAAGGTAAAAGCCAGTTTGTATTGGTCCTCCCTGCACGGTCCAGTATCCATTGGTCAGGTCTATTGCAGTGAATACCTGTGACCCCTGAATCTGGGCCAGCCCTTGGTCAATGTAGGGAAGAAGCCATCGGGAAGTATGGACCCGTTTGTTGAGCTCCCTGAGGTCGGCGCAGAGTCTCCACTGGCCGTTTGGCTTCAATATTCCCAGCACCGGATTATTGAAGGTGCTGTGGACTGGACGGATTATTCCCCGGGACTCAAGGTTCTTAATTATTTCAGTAAGGGACTCCATTGATGCGAGAGGCAAGCGATATTGCTTCACAAACACAGGAGTCATGAGAGGGTCCGTGGGGATTGTTGTTGTGTGGATGTCAGTGCGACCACAGTCATACGAGTCTACCGCAAAGAGATCTTGGAAATCCAAGAAAACTTGTTTCAACTTTTGCTTTTGTTCCAGAGTCACACAGGCATCAGCTAGGTTGACTCTCTCTTCCACCATCTGCCTGAAGCCTGGAAAGACTTCTGGTTTGGCTATCTCCACGGCCTCCTCCAGCTGGGTGGAGAAGTCCCTGGTCAGAGTGCTGATTTGGACCGGAGGCTTCAGGTGGGACAGGCAGCCCTCATGGACCTGGAAAATCACCTCATCCCTCCTGAAGTCACAAGTCACATCTTCCTTACCATAGGGGCAGGAAGTGTACACCAGGAAGTTCCCCCCATGCCGGGTAAAAATCCTGTCTGGTGTTGTATTTTCATCACTGTCACTGTCAAAGCAGTCCTTGGGGATTGGCCCTAACAGTTCATTACCTAAATCGATGGAAAAATGTCGGTCATCAACCGCCATTCCAATAATGGTGCCTGCGGCTAGAGTAATACTCTTTAAGTCGCTGTTATCCACCTCTATTAGAATGGTGTCATGTTCTATGTTGACTAATGGTGTTGGGTTTACCCCTAACCCTTGCTGTTGGAGAGAAGCATTTAGATGTATGTAAGCATCAGGGTTTTTCAAATGTTGTACTCTTTTAACTTTCACTTCCAGGGAGAATTGTCGGGTCCTTTCTGGGATGGTGACTTCCTCTTTGATCTGAATTTCAACTGCATAAGGTAGCAATTGAGCTGACCTAAATGCTTTTTCTGGATCATCAAAGCCAATGGGATTGTCCGCTAATCGGGACCAAGCTTTGAAGTTTATTAGGTCCAAACTAATGGCAAAGCGATTGAGAATGTCACTGCCTAAGTAAAAGGCGGCAGTGACGTCTCGCACGACCCAACAATTATGGACTATGCTCTTGTTGCCAAGGGAGATTTTGAGCATACACCTGCTTGGCAGGAGATGTTTGGAATTGGGTGCTTCCAGGTCCATTTCCCATTTGTCTATCAGTTTGAATGTGGGAATGGCTGGATCTTTTGGGAGTTGGCGGAACATGGCTTCGCTGATGAAGCTCTTACCGTTGTTCACACACACTCGAGCGAGAACAGAGTCCTTCCCATCATTTCATTGGACAGGGATGAACAACTGCTCTCCAATTTGCTGAATATCAGCCAGGCTCTGAGCTGATTTCACATCTTTCTGGACTATAGGAGTGGGAGTTTCTGATTGTGGATTAGTATAGAATCTCAGAGTGTTTCCTTCCAGCGTGGAGTACCACTTTAGACTGGAAGGAAGGTTGATTTTCAGAAATAGAGAGGACCCTCCATCACCAGTCTGTTGTCCTACTGCTATTACTGTCACGTCTGGAATTTGGCTATTCTGGAAGTGGAATTCTACTTGGTCAGATTTTTGTTCAACCATGTGGCAGGTGCCGTTTAAACTAACATGGTTGACACTCTGTTTTAATTTTATTGGTCGGCTAGTCTGTGTCCAGAGGACCTTGTTTACGCAATCTATTAGGGGTGACAACCTTCTCAGGAGGTCATTCCCTAGTAAACAAGGGGTGCCCTCTGGAGACACAACTATGACTGGGTGTTTCAACTTGTGTCGCCCAATTTTAATGTCCAAGTCTGCCGTCCCCTCAACAGGAATTTCCTTCCCGTCAAAGTTCTGCAGTTGTCCAGGAAGAGAGGTGAGAGGAATTTGGTAATTTGCTCCCCTTCCTGCATTCAGTTCGTCAAAGGCCCTTCTGGACAGAAGAGTAGCTTGAGATCCAGTGTCCACCAGTGCCAAAATTGTACCCTGCCCCTGTACTTGTACCGGGGCATAGTATCTTCCCTCCTTCTCCTCAAGGGGGCACAGATAATGCACATTTTTGGACAACTGGTGGGCTAACTTTCTGATTTTGGACATCGCTAGCGAAGAGATTTGGGCAGAATTCTGTGGAGAGCCTTGGGAATCTGAAAGAAAAATTTGGCAACTGGAGATCAGAGCCATTGTGGGTTCCCCTGGCTCCGGTTCTGGGCCGCCCCCCCCTTTTTGGAGGTAGTCACCAGGATGGGTTTGAACCAGGGGATTTGCTTGCTGTTGGTTCTGGGATGAGATGGTGGGCGGCGGTAGCTCAGTCTCCCCATCTCCCCAGTCTGGATTTGCATCCCTAGGGACCCATTTTTCTTTGGGAGGAGTTCCCCCCTCTCTGAAGGAGAAGATCCTTTTCCCAGGATCCTCTGAGGATCCCTCTCCCTCAAATTGGAAGATCTGTACCTCCTCCTCAAACTGAGTCTGTTTGGGTCTTTTGTTTCTCCTACCCCCCCTCTGCTCCTTAGGAGGCAGACTTTCAGGGGGAAGAGATTTTGTTTCCGGTTCCTGGGTTTCCAGGGTCTGTTAACAAGTGAGGAAGGAAGCTTCCTCCAAGGCTTTACACCCCCCTTCCCTTTGTGCCTCCTCCCTGAGAACCGGTGAGTTATCGAGGTGCTGCCCCCGTCATTGTTCTGGAGCACCAGGTCCAGAGTTGGGTGCGTTCTGCGCCGGCATGCCGATCTGAGGGTTCTGCTGAGCCCTCAGTATGTGACCCAGATCCCGCGCCATGTTTTGAACCTGGCGCTCTAACTGGGAAACCCGCTCAGGCTGATACGGGGCCCTGTTTTCTCCCCTGGGCTGATCCCGGGAAGGGTAGCTATCCCTTCTTTGGTAGTACCCCTGGTTGGGAAGATTTGGATACCCCTCCACCCTTGGCCTCCCCTCTCCCGGATTCGGTTGTCTGGGCTCAGGGAATTGGGGAAAGAAGGGTGGAGGATTTTGGGGCTGGAAGTTGGGTGGATACCTGGGGAAGAAGTTCTGCCCAGGGTTTGGTGAGTTTCTGCCCTCCTGTGAGAAGTTGGGAGGGAAGTTCTCTGGGTTAGGTGCTTGGCTGGATCCCCCCCCTTGGGCTGGAGGAGTCCACACATAACCCAGGATGGGTCTGTTTCCCTTGTAACGGGGGCTTACATAATCAGGAGAGCGAGGGACCCCATTTGTGGGGCTGCATCCCTGGCTCCCTGTCTGTGACTGGCCCGAGGACCTTCTGGGCCTAGCATTATTAGGTGCAGGTAGGTTTTTAGGCCCCCCCCATCTCCAACTCTAAAACGGGGGTGACCTTTACCTCTGCCACCTTGGCAGCAGCAGGGGTGTTGTTGGCTTTGGGGTTTTTGGGCGCATTATTGTTATTTTCTATTGGCTTCTGCACCTCATAGATCCGGGTCGCCTGTTCAATGACCCAGTCTAAAGATCTTTTCTCGTGAAAATCCCTCACGAGCTGGGTCATTATGTATTTGGGCAAGGCATGGAAAAACGTATTAATAAATTCTCTGCTATCCGTGCGCACCCTTCTTGTGGTCTGTGCAAAAGCACGCTTTAACTCCTGCACAAATTCTTGTGGGGCCTGATCCTCCCCACATTGTAAATTGTAGGCTGCCTTGCGAGCCTCTTGAGGATTTCTATGAGTAGAAAAATGTTTCAAGATGGCCGCCTTATAGGCGGACCATCTTAAATGATTTTGGTCCTCCAGCCCCGCAAAGAAACTGGAGTATTCCGGGGAGAAGGTCCACTTTACATATTGAATACAGCTTTGGCTGGCCTTCAAATGGAAAGTCTCCATCATTTGCTCAAACAACTCTAAGTGCTCCCAAACAGAATACTTGGCGTTCTTATGATAAGGCGTGATGACGCTCCTGATTGCCTTAATCTGCTTTAAGGGGTCCTTAAGCAAGGCCCTTTTTGTCTTATTGGCCCTTTTGGTCCGGGTAACCCTGGTCCATTCATCTTCTGACTCAGAGGCACTGCTCCCAGAGGTTCCCGTCTGTTCTTCCAGGTTTTTCCGGATTCTGCGAACCTGGGAATGGCTGGCAGAATGTGGGGACCTGGTCTCCTGTGTCCTGTACCGCTCAGAGGAGTCTTCAGATCCCTCCTTGCTGCCAGGATTTGATGGGTACCCCACCCACTGACCTAACTGGGCAGAGGTTTTCAGGATGCCCTTAATGGGCCTACTCTCCTGGGGTTCCCCATCAAATTGCACTGTGCTTGGGTGCCCATACCCGGATGCCCGCCCCTCCATTCCTGGGTGGTACTGGCCTATGAGCCCCATGCTTCTGGCTGGATAGTAATCTGCCATCCCTGTGGCCCTGTGCTCATATGCGCCAGGGGACATGGGGGTGGCAGAGTCCAGGGACTGAGAGTAATAAAGGCCTCTGGTACTAGGGCTCCTGGGGTTATGCTCAGGAGTTTCTCTTTCCCAGCGAACCTCATCTCTATCCGCACCTGCTCCCTTTTGCAATGCAAGAGCCTGCGCCTTCAGTTCCTCAGTTAAGGCCTTACTAGACTCTATCAGTCTCTCCTGCATCGCTACCTGTTGTTGGAGTCTATCATTGTGCTGGCAGAGAGCCTCATTCTCTCTCTGTGCCTCCTGATTGGTCCTGGAGCACTGGGCCAGTCTTTGCTGCAGGAGGGTTACCTCCTGAGCTGTGTCCCTATTGGCCTGCTCCTTTCTTGCCAGAGCATCCTCCAACCTCCTGGTGTGTTCTAACAAGTTCTGGCGTTCTTTTTGGAGGTCACCCAGCCCCTGGAGGGCCTAGTGATTTTCTTCTGTTTTTCTTTTTAAATGGCAGACTTCCTGGCCTAAGGCGTCTCTTTCCTGACTAAGAGCCTGCATTTGTGCTGCCAGATCGTCCCTCTGCCTTTGAAAGGCATCAGCTTTCTGGCGTTCTTCATCAAACTCTGCCTGGGTATCCAGGTCTTTCAAAATCAGCTTGTTGCTCTCTGCCTTCACTCTATCTAGATGACTTTGCAGGGTGGCTACCTGCTCCGTGCATGCCCTGTTAAAGTCTAATTGTTGCTCCAGCTTTTTCTGGCTCTGCAGTAAGGAGTCCAAACTGTCTTGGTGCTCCTTCTGCAGGGCCAGAAATCTAGTATCCTGGTCAGCCTTTTCCTGTTGCAGTATATCCATGTCCTCTTTTATTTTAATGATATACTGCCTACTATCATTTTCTGACTCCTGGCTCCTCTGCAGCCTCTGCTCAGAAGAGTCCAGATCAGATTGGGCCTTCTGTAATGCCAGCAGTTGCCTACTCGCCAGATCTTGGCCTTCAGCACATTTGTCCTGCATGGCTCCCATATGTAAATATAAATATGCCGCTACCCTGGCAATCTTGTTGTGCTCATCCTTGGCCTTAGAGGACATATATAGTTCACTCAGGGCCACATGTAAGGGACCCTGGTCTCTCCATGTATCTGACCCTGTTTCCGTGATCTGGGGTGCGATTGCTTGCAACCAGACCGTCTGGTCCTGATGAGTCCACTCACCTCTCACAAATAGCTTATGTAAGAAGTGCTCTCTTGCTATTTTCATATCTACCAAGGTCGTCATTCTGGAATTTGAGTTCCTTCCTGACTTACAGAAGTTTGTATTTTATTTTTGCAAAACAGACCTTTTCCTTAGAGCGTTCCTTTGAGGAGTGCTTTACAGCGTAACACAGCGTGGTGATCCGACCGGATATGTGTATCTGGTCAGCTGGCACACTATTAATCTGCACAAGTGATAGATCTAATCCGGAATCCCGGACGAGCCCCCAATTTGTAAGAGGATTCAATTCAACACTTCAGCTAAGTCAACGCCTAGTCTAGAATACTGAATGAAAACCCTTATTGATATATCCTTATGTCCAGTTCATGCGTTCTGGATGACTACCCCTATATAACACCCCTCTCTTGGAATCCCCCTGACCCCGCTGAGCCAAGAAGTAGTTCTGTTTTGCAAGTTTAAAAGGTTTATTTGATAATTTAAACAATCGATATATATATATCACACTTTATAATAAATTAATAATTGAATTTCACACTTAATCTGAGCAGTAATCAATAATGGATAGTCTGGCACTAGCACACTTGTGAATAGGAACAGAAGAATAAGATGGCAGAGAATGCTTTATATAAGTTCAGATGGATGCAAGGTTGAATGAAATGCAATACAGAAAATACTCAATATGATTTCAACAAAACAATGTAATCACTTTTCTCTGGCAATCCACTCCCCCCCTTTATGCAATGCAAGGAAATGGAGGGAAAGCACACAGTTCTCAGAAATGCAATCAAATGTAATTCAGTTCACCCCAGCAAGCTTAGACTACAGAAGTTTGAAACACAGGCCCAAGATGCTTTTATATGTGCTGGCAATGAAGTGAAAAATTTGCTAAAATGCTTTTAATTCCCTCTAGAGGTTCAGGGTGAGTGGTATCAAGTTAATATTAGTCCAGGCTCACTCTAGCAATGATTCAGGGATGGTTCTTAAGAGGCAAACAAATTTTTAGCAAGGAAAGCAAGGAAGCTGCTGTTTTCACACGTGGAGAAATTTGCAAATCGCGGTAAAATTCCCAGCTTTCAGAGGAAAGTTACTGCAAGTCTCTGAGACAAACGGTCACGGAGATATGAGCGATATGGTAAAGGTCGTTTTTCAGATTTGAAATTTTAAAGTTCAAAGTGACAAGTGACAGCTAGCAACTAGAAAATGACAGGTGAGAGCTTTGCAAAATGACAGGTGACAGTTAAGAGGCAGTTCTGGTTAGATTAAAATAGATTGAATTATATTACTTTAACTAAGAGATTGGTTCTGCACAGTTCTGCTAGGTACTCACAATATATTTAGAAATAGAATGGGCCTCGCCACGGATCTGGTCAACAGGTTTTCTTCACTCGCCACGGACGGTCTCTGCGCACAGCGTCGGGGTCAGCTCTACTCTGCTGCTCTGCTCTGGCTCTCTGGTTCTGATCAGGTCTGTGGGTCCGGATACAGCGGTCTCCGGTTCAGCTGGTCTCTCTCTGGATACAACACTGCTCTCTGGCAAATGGCAAGAGTTCTTGCAAAGAATTCAAACAGCTCGCCTGGCTGTGATAATGGCAATGATTTGAGGCCTGCTAAAGAGGGATTTAGCTTGTAGTTGACCTCTCTGCTACAAATTCTGAAGTAAAGTCTTGGTCTCTGAAGGTGGATAGATTGAAGTCTCTATGTTGGCTCTCTGCAGGTTGATGGAGGTAAAGTATGGATTTTCCCGGCAGAGCGTCCCACAGCAGATTGAATAGAATGTCCCTATCTGTCCTGTCTGTCTGCTTTTATGTGTTTTGAAAATGGGTGGAGAGGCTAGCTTCCTAGGCCCTACCCCTCTCCACTTGTCATTGGCCACTTCCTCCTCTTCCCCTTGATTGGGGGAATGAAATGAAGTGGCATCATGATGAGGTCTGTTTATGATACAGAGAACCCACCCCTGTCAACTTTACACACAATCTATATTTGATCAAAAAGACATATTTCATAGCTAGACAGTGGTTTGAAATTACATGCACCCATCATGCATATCACATGAGATATACCCTGTTCAAATCTGCTCTTCCTGAGAGCTTGCATTGAGAAATGGCAACATATTTCACTTTTTGGTCAAGTTACCAATATCAGATTCTTACTCAAATTTACCCAAATGTGTGCAAGGCATGCAGGCATTGATTGATGAAGTATCAGACTTTTCACATGCAGACATTTTAAGTAATACCCTCTTAACTGCTAGTTTTCCCCCAGATCATGCCACTGGTTCTAAAAACCTCTTAAAATGTGGGCAGAAAAATCACAAGAATTATGGTATCATTTAAATAATTATGACAAGTCCGTACTATGAGTTATTCATCTTTTTCTAAAACCATATTCTGGCTACAGGGGTGTGGTTTCCCAAGTCACATGGTGTAGAAACCAGTTTGTCCAGTTTCTGCCAGGCTCAGAGGCCCTGCCCCTCCCCACTTCTGCCAAGAGGAAGCTGCTTTACGGTCCCCCAATAAACCATCTGCCTGGGCCCTGGAAGGCCCATTGTTCAAGAGGAAGCCATTTATGGCCACTTCAATAAACCCTCTGCCGGGGTCCTATGTTTAGTCTCTAGCAGTCCCTTGGTAATTCAATCAGAGAAGTGTCATATGCCTTTTGGTGGGAACAGCAAAAGGCAGCTAGGCCTGGGAACACAGCAGTTGTGCAAGTCTCAACTCCTGTCGGGGGTAGCTGGTGGGCAGAATTCAGTTCCTTAAGCCAGGCCCCAGCTAATGTCACTTCTAGTTACCCAGTTTTCTGCATTCAAATAAACTAACAATTTTTACACATGCAGCTAGAATGCTGATTCTAAGTTTAAAACTATGACATTTAAACAATTGCAACCTATGTGACACTCAAAAGTAGGTCACTCATTTCTTTTAAACATTTAGATTTTTAGTGTCTTTCAGTCCAAATTTACTTAAACTGCTGAAATCCACAGCTCAGCCAGTCTTGTTATAAACCTTCAAGTCACTTCAGAATATAACTTTAGATTGTATCCACCTCTCAGTAAGTCTTTCTTTGGCTGTTAAACGAATCTTCACGAGATCGTGAGTTACCTCTGCTTCCTGTAGACCGTGGAGTTGAGGTTGCCAGTATGTCGATGTATGATGGCCGATGAATGGGTAACGCGAGAAATTAGTCCAATCCCCTCCTGGTGAGTTAACACAGGATGGCACTGAACCAACTCCCAACGCCACGGGTGGCACTTCTCAGAATTTGCGTGACGTCGGGACAGTGTTTCCACTGGCTGAGAAGGCTTGATGAAATCACCGATGAAAACAGGATTGAACTCAGGAACTCCCAGCAGGCAGCAAGGCACAGGTACCGGCAGGACACAAGACAGGCAAAGGGAGGCAAACTGAAGAAGGCAGAACTGACAGGGATTTCCCACTATAACTAGGAACCCAGAGATAACCTACTCTACCATATACCAGGGAAGGACAAGGTATCAGGAGGAGCAGAAAGAGTAGGAGGACCAGGAAGCAAGACCGGAATAAGGAAATGAGGCAGGATTGGGCGGAAAAGGATAGAACAGAAAACTGGGAGACTGGACAACAAGTACCAGGACTCCAGCAGCGCATACACAGTAACAACCGCGTTGAGACGCGTCGTCCCTGTGTATGCGGTGCCCTTTTATGGTTCAGGGTCAAAGCGAGGCTTGTAACGCATGTTCCGACACTGCGCATGCGCGGGACGCCGAAACACTGACGATCCGCGCATGCGCAGATCCTCGCAAGATGGCGGCGTCCACGGCGCCCATCCGAACCGCGGGTCGGCGTGAGGAGAGACGCCACCGTGGGTAAAGTCTCCATGAAGGAGGAGACCGCTGCGGCCGTGGACCAGGGACCCCAGGACAAGTAAGTGGCGCCCGTGAGCGAGCGCGCGGTGTGACACCATACCCCCTCCCGGACAACCCCGGAGCACCGGGTTTCCAAGGGTAGCGGAGATAGAAGTCCCGAACCAGGCGCGGTGCATGCACGAAGGAGCGCGGTTCCCAAGTACGGTCACAAGCAGGATAACCCTTCCAGCTGACCAGAAGCTGCAGAGCACCTCGCCAAATCCGTGAATCACATATCTCATGCACCTCGAATTCAGGGACCCCCCGAACCAAGACCGGGGCAGGACGGGAACAGGTACGACCCATAACATCGGGCACGTAGGGCTTCAAAAGGGAAACATGAAAGACAGGATGGATCCTCCAAGAGCGGGGCAAAGATAAACGAAAGGCAACAGGTGAAATACACCCCGTGATGCGAAAGGGACCAAAAAAGCGGGGGGCTAGTTTCACAGGTAAGTTTCGTACTGGCAGATTCTTGGAGGACAGCCAAACCATGTCCCCAACATGAAGAACAGGCTCTGGGCTCCGTCTCCTGTCAGCCTGCTCCTTCATACGTGCTTGTGCCGCTGCCAAGGTGCCGGCCGCCAGACGATGTTGATCGCGAATCAGGGACACCAGGGCATCTGCAGATGGAACGGCGCTGGAAGATGTTGGATGACTAGGCAGCAGTCGAGGATGAAGACCGGTAGAGCAATAAAAAGGGCTGAGTCCTGTAGCGGAATGAACAGCGTTGTTGTAAGCTGCTTCCGCGGTGTCCAACCACTCCGACCAGTTGTCTTGGGTAGCATTGGCATAACAACGTAGGTATTGCTCAAGGGTCTGATTGGTACGTTCCGTCTGTCCATTAGTCAGCGGATGATAGCCGGAACTCAGGGCTCGCTGGATGTCCAAATGCCGACACAGTTGGCCCCAAAAGGAAGAGATGTATTGAGAGCCTCGGTCAGACAATATCTTCTCCGGAAGACCATGAAGGCGATACACCTCGTGTAGGAAACATCGTGCCATCTGGGATGCAGTGGGCAGTTTAGGAAAGGGCAAGAAATGAGCTGTTTTGGTGAAACAATCCACCACCACCATTATACACGTGAAGCCACCAGACAGGGGCAGGTCAACGATGAAATCCGTGGCGATGGTATGCCAAGGGTATGGAGGCGTTGGCGTGGGTTTTAGAAGACCAATGGGTCTCTTGCGAGGAATCTTGGTCTGGGCACATACCGGGCAAGAGTCCACGTATTGCTTTACCATTGTAGCCCATCCAGGCCACCAGTACTGTCGTGCAACCAGTTCTTGTGTTGTACGGACTCCACGGTGACCGCAAACGACAGAATCATGACAATTCTGTAAAACGATTTTCTGGAGTTCCAATGTGGGAACGTACAGACGATCCTTGAAGAATAATAAGCCATCACGTTCCCTGATGTCAGCACGTTGTAGTATCTGTGTTCTTGAGGGATCCGTTCGTGTGGCCTCAGTCAACTGTTGGAGCTGGGGAGTCACCATCGATAGGAAATGTTTGGACGCTATCAAAGGTTCCGGTTCCTTGACACTTTCAACGTTGTTTTCCAGAGACCGAGACAAGGCATCAGCCTTAGTGTTCTGGGAACAAGGAATGTACGTGACGGTGAAATCGAACTGTGAAAAGAAGAAGGCCCAACGAGCATGACGGGAGGTTCGGCATTGTAAAGAGCGCAAGAACTGTAGATTACGATGATCCGTGCGAACCACCACCGGGTACCTCCCACCCAGCAAGTGATGTCGCCATTCCTCGAAGGCAGCCTTTATCGCCAGTAATTCTTTTTCTATCACTGCGTAGTTTCTCTCACTCACTGACAACTTCCTCGAGTAATACGCCACCGGGTGCTCTATTCCCGTGACTGTATCTTGCTGTAGTAGGACCGCCCCAATTGCGTAGTCCGAGGCGTCTGTTTCAACCACAAACGGTTTTACATCATCTGGATGTCTAAGAACAGGAGCCGACATGAATGATCTTTTTAATTCCTGGAATGCCTCCTCGGCCTGCGTGTCCCAGAGAAACGGCACCTTGGTACTGGTCAGGTGGGTTAGACTGTTGGCCAGTTGAGAGAAGCGTGGAATGAAACGCCGATAAAAGTTGGCAAAGCCCAAGAACCTTTGAAGTGACTTCACGCCATGTGGCGATTTCCATTCTTGAATAGCTTGCAGTTTTGCGGGATCCATCTGTACTCCTGTGTTGCTGATCACGTAACCCAGAAACTCCATGCTCTCCCTATGAAATTGACACTTCTCGATTTTGGCATACAGACAGTTGTGTATCAATCTACGGAGGACTTCCTGTACATGCGTCACGTGTGCAGTATGAGTGTCAGAAAAAACCAGAATATCGTCAAGGTAAACCCAGACAGATATTCCGATAAGGTCAGAAAAGACATCGTCCATGAACCGTTGGAAGACTGCCGGGGCGTTGCAGAGGCCAAACGGCATCACCCTGTATTCGAAGTGACCAATAGGTGTTTTGAAGGCCGTCTTCCACTCATCTCCCTTCTTAATTCGCACCAAGTGATAGGCCCCTCTTAGATCCAGCTTGGTGAAGATCTGTGCTGATTTCAGGGATTCGATGATGTCCCGGATGAGTGGTAACGGGTACCTGTCCTTCCTCGTAATCTCGTTTAGTTGACGGTAGTCGATACAAGGACGCAAAGTTCCCTCTTTCTTCTTGACGAAGAACAACGGGAATCCTGCAGGGGATTTGGACGGCACTATATAGCCCTTGTTGAGGCAATCCGTAATATACTCCTGTAGTATGCCCTTCTCGAAGTGAGTCAACGAATAGATCTTGCCGTGGGGAATGATCGCACCAGGCAGGACGTCAATGGAACAATCAAAGTGCCGATGGGGTGGTAGTGGTATGTCCTCAGGCTTAGAGAACGCCTTGTGGTATCCGGCATATTCATGAGGAACCGATTGAGTGGCACATAAACGAGCGGATACATCAGCAGGATTGAGGGTCTCCAAAATTGCAGGAAAGGTTTCGTGAATTACACAGTCACTAGGACAACGTGTCGAAGAGAACACCAAGGAGCGAGCGGTCCAGTCAACCTGGGGATTGTGATACAACAGCCATGGTAAACCCAACACCACCGGAAATGAAGGAGACTTGATGACGTCCAATGAGATACGTTCGAGATGCCCTTCCACAGAGAGCCACAAGGAATCGGAGTGTTGACAAACCGGACCAGAAGTCAAAGTAGAGCCATCGATTACCTCAACCACCGCTGGTCGTTCCTTGTTGTGTAAACGGATTCCATTGGTAATTGCGAACGAAGCATCGATGTAGTTGCCAGATGCTCCGCAGTCCAAAAGGGCCCAGGTCTTCACACACTTTCCAAGCCAAGCAACACCGACTTTCAGGATCAACAAGGGTACTGAGTTCATGGGGGGAAGGACGGATTCAGAAGGGCGGCCCGCTGCTGCCTTCGCCTGAAACAACGGGCCTGTTAGTTTTCCTGTTTCTTCAGAGGACGTAATGGACAGGTACCTAGAAAGTGGCCAGAACCACCGCAATACATGCACAAGTTCTTCTGTCGTCTTCTTTTCTTTTCAGTCTCGGATAACGGACCTCTGACGGCACCCAACTGCATGGGTTCTGGAGCTACATCGATAGAAACAGCCGGTCCAGGGTTCTGTGCTGGAGGAATTGGTTGATACCTGTCAGATCTGCGGCGTTCACTCCGTCGTTCGGTTAACCTGTGGTCAATGCGTAAGACTTGTTCCACTAAAGCTGGCAGCGTTTCTGGCTCCGGAATGTGCAGCAATTCGTCATTGTACTCCTCTCGTAGTCCCCGACGAAACAAGGTTTTTTGAGTGACTTCGGGCCATTGTGAATCAGTTGCTAGTTGTCGAAACCGACTGATGTAGTGGATTATGTCACCTGACCCTTGCTTGATCTCCATTAATTGATTCTGGGCCATGGCTGCCAAATTGTGCGGTTTGAAGACATCCAAAAAGGCTTTCTCGAAGGCAGCGAAATCGGCCAACAGAGGACTGTTGGTAGAGACCAAAGGTGCGGCCCAGGCGAGTGCATTGCCAGTTAGATTTCCAAGGATATACCCGATCTTAGCTTTGTCTTGAGAAAAATGTGTAGACCTGAATTGGAAATGGATCCGACAGTGAGTACAGAACTCGGCCACTCGACGCGGATCACCATCATACTTCATCGGAGCGGTGTAAGCCATGGAGTTCTCAGGCGGTGTGACAGGTTGTGCGGGATTAGCCAAACACTGATACAATGCTTGTCTGAGAGTGTTGTTTTCCTGGCGAAGAGTGGTCATTTCCAGGCGCATGGCACGCATTTCTTCACGTAGTTCCTGCATGTCGTCCATGTCAGGACTGAGGGATAGGCGTCTCAATCTGTTAAACGAATCTTCACGAGATCGTGAGTTACCTCTGCTTCCTGTAGACCGTGGAGTTGAGGTTGCCAGTATGTCGATGTATGATGGCCGATGAATGGGTAACGCGAGAAATTAGTCCAATCCCCTCCTGGTGAGTTAACACAGGACGGCACTGAACCAACTCCCAACGCCACGGGTGGCACTTCTCAGAATTTGCGTGACGTCGGGACAGTGTTTCCACTGGCTGAGAAGGCTTGATGAAATCACCGATGAAAACAGGATTGAACTCAGGAACTCCCAGCAGGCAGCAAGGCACAGGTACCGGCAGGACACAAGACAGGCAAAGGGAGGCAAACTGAAGAAGGCAGAACTGACAGGGATTTCCCACTATAACTAGGAACCCAGAGATAACCTACTCTACCATAAACCAGGGAAGGACAAGGTATCAGGAGGAGCAGAAAGAGTAGGAGGACCAGGAAGCAAGACCGGAATAAGGAAATGAGGCAGGATTGGGCAGAAAAGGATAGAACAGAAAACTGGGAGACTGGACAACAAGTACCAGGACTCCAGCAGCGCATACACAGTAACAACCGCGTTGAGACGCGTCGTCCCTGTGTATGCGGTGCCCTTTTATGGTTCAGGGTCAAAGCGAGGCTTGGAACGCATGTTCCGACACTGCGCTTGCAGTGTCTCTCCTCACGCCGACCCGCGGTTCGGATGGGCGCCGTGGACGCCGAAACACTGACGATCCGCGCATGCGCAGATCCTCGCAAGATGGCGGCGTCCACAGCGCCCATCCGAACCGCGGGTCGGCGTGAGGAGAGACGCCACCGCGGGTAAAGTCTCCATGAAGGAGGAGACCGCTGCGGCCGTGGACCAGGGACCCCAGGACAAGTAAGTGGCGCCCGCGAGCGAGCGCGCGGTGTGACATTGGCCTGCTTTGGGTTCATTTATTCAGTTTTACACAAAAAAGTCTGGTGTTGTTTTAAAACGCCGGCTTTCTGATAGTGGTGAGTACTGGTAATGCACCCATTTTTGGGATTTAAGAAAATGAATTCCCCACAATTCTAGGTTGCTTTTGGCAATCAGCATTGCCATTCCCAATGCTTTCAGGCTACTGTGTGGGTAGTCCAATGGTGGTTTTAGGCAGTGCCCTTCTGTGCCCATAACATCGGCAAAAATGGGTGGCAGCCTATTCTTCATGCCTTTCCCTGGGCATTTTCTGGGAAGCTCTGGCCATCATGATGTTTTCAATGCCAGTACTGCACAGTTTTTGAGGTAGGGCTCGGATGCATGGGTAAAAACATCCCACAAGCCCCCCTCTTGCGATGGCCATTCTGTTTCACTGATGGGACTCGCAAGACCTGGGATGTTTCCTCATCTTCTTCCAATAGATGGCACAGTTGAGCATCTTTTCCTCCATCCGGTCGGATCGATCGGTTCTCCTCGCCGGTCCTGATGGGAGTATTGGGCGGTACACTGGGCCCCTTGCGTCTCTGCTCCCGGTCTCCAGATCGTCCTCCTTGGCCCGTCTCCAGGTTTTCTTTCTCCTAGGACGACAAAGGAAGAGCGGCAATACCTATTCATGGACATTTCTCCCCCACCATTGGTATAGTGGGGTGGCATATAAATTTATAGTCAAAACATATGAACATGCACATTTCTTTTTGCATTCAAAAACCAAAACACCCACATTGAGAACTCAGAATTCGATAGGCGATATGTAGGATATTTTAAGTTAGAACTGAATTAATCTGAGACAGTACCCTCTAGGATTCCAGAGGATTCCTCCAGTTGTTGCAGAGTGTGCCTGGGATGGCAAGACTTCAACTGGTTAATGTGAACCCGCTTGTCTTCCCCCTCTGTCAAACCGCCTTTGGGGATGCAGATCTTGTAGGCCACAGGGGAGATCTTGTCTATAATCTCAAAGGGTCCCTTCCATGTAGGCAAACATTTTCGCTGTTTGGCATGGTTACTTTGGAAATTGTATAGATAGACCCGGTCCCCCACCTGATATTCCTTCCTGGAAGTCTTCAGGTCATAGTGGGTCTTCAAGCTATCAGCTGATCTTTCTAGATTCCGCTGAGCATAAGCAAAAGCATGTTGAAGGTGTTTCTTTAAATTCTCCACATACTCATGAGTTGTGGAGGCATTTATTAGTGTCTGCTCTTGGGTCCTGTAGAGCAAATGCTGAGGAAGCACCATCTTGCGCCCAGTCATCAACTCAAATGGTGACATTTTGGTTGCAGATGAAGGGGTAGATCTGATGGCCATTAGGACCAGAGGTAATCGGATATCCCAACTTGGCCCAGAATCTGCCACAAACTTCTTTAATATGCTCACAATGGTTCGGTTATATCTCTCTACTGCCCCAGAAGAAGCTGGCCGGTAAGCAATATGCAACTTCCTTTTGACCCCCGGTATCTCCCACATCTCTGTCATCACTTCACTGGTGAAGTGGCTACCCCTGTCTGACTCAATCCTTTGAGGTAGACCGAAATGGGAAAAGATGTGGTTAATCATCAGGGCAGCTGCAGTTTCTGCCTTGCAATTTGGGGCTGGGAGACATTCCACCCACTTGGTAAACAAGCATGTCACAGTCAACATGTACTTATTCCCCCTAGCAGAGCGAATCACGGGGCCTACAAAGTCGATTTGTAAATCTGACCATGGCAGTGTCATCCCCCTCTTTTGGAGAGGCGCACGGTGCGTGAGGGATGATGGCTGAAATTGTGCACACACAAGACACCCCTTCAAGTATTGGTCGAGGTCCTGCCCCATGTGTGGCCAGTATGCAACCTCTCTTAAGATTTCCAGTGTTGTGTGAAACCCCCTATGACCGGCGGTGGCCGCATCATGGGCGTGACTTAACATCAGGCTTCGGAATGAGGTAGGAACCACCCACTGATTGTGGTCAGCTTTGGATTTCCTTACCAACAAACCGTCTTGGATCCGGAACATTTTTGGACATTTCATCAACACCCTTAGGTCCTCTTTCCCAGTGTAATCGGTATCCGTCAGGGGAAAGTTCTCAGGATCCTCAAGGTGCTGGGAAAATTTACCAATTATTGGATCCCCCTTCTGAGCGGTAATCAAATCAGCATCAGGGGTCTCCTTACTCCATTGTGCAATTGAAAGGCCGTTGTGAGCATTTGTCTGGGACCTAGTGATAGCAGTGACCTGGATTTCCCCCAACAGGGACTCGATCTCAATTAGATCCCCTTGGATGGCCCCGGTTTTGGCCAGCTGATCAGCTAAGTCATTTCCAGTTTTGTCTGATCCCTCTACTTTGGAATGACCCTTGATCTTTTTCCAATAGATGGTCATCTCATTCGAGGTGTCCAGATCATCAATGTTTTGGATCAACTTCCCATGTTTCAAGGGTTTGTTGTTAGCACATAACATGCCTCTGGTTTTCCAATTAACCAGGTGCTCCACGAACCCGTTCCGTACATAATCCGAATCTGTGATTATGACCAGTTCGTGGAGTTGATGCTGGACAGCAGTGAGGATGGCCTGATGCACAGCCATCAATTCTGCCACCTGACTACTTCGGGGACCAATTTTGTATCCAGCGGAGGGTTCTGGGGACTCATTCACCCATGCATTCCCTACGCCGGCCACCAGTTCTTTCTCCCCGTCGTTGTCAACATGGTAAGAGCATCCATCCACATAGACAGTGGGCATTCCCTCACACTTGTCCTCTTCAAAGACTTTGTGTGGGTAATTAAGGTATGCCTCCGTGTTGTCCTTGATTTTTAGACTTTCGTCCTCGAGACAGTTTTCTCTGGCACAATCATGCAAGTCAGCCAGACCTTGCGCGAGGGGACTCTTCTTGTTTTGGCCATATCTGACCTCCACAGGAAAGCCTTGCATTGATAGAATCCAGGAAGTAATTCGGGAATTACTCACATTTCCGGCCCGGATTCTGTCACTTTGGAGATATTGCAGAGGCTGGTGTGGAGTCTCCACTATGATGTGTTCCCCCTGGATAAACGGGCGGTAATTCTTCAATGCCCACACCGTTGCCAGGAGTGCCTTCTCACAATCGTTGAATTTTTCCTCCACAGAGGATAAAGTTTTGCTCGCATAGGAGATTATTTTATTGACCTTGTCATGCTTTTGGTATAATACTGCCGTCAAGCACGTATTAGAGAACCCCGTCTCCAGGAAGAACTCCTTGTTTCTGACAGGGTAAGCTAGGCAAGGTGCTTGTGAGAGGCTTCTTTTGAGTTGTCTTACTGCCTCGGCTTGTTCTGGACCCCATTCCCACTTGACCCCCCCCTTCAGGAGATGAATCAGGGGTCTGGTGATTTCTGCGTAGCCCTCAATGAACTTTCTGCTGTAATTAGTCAGTCCAAGGAGGCTCCTTAGTTCCCGCAGAGTTGTGGGGTCTTTCAGTTTTTGGAGTGCTTCCACCTTCTTTTCCTGGGGACAGAGACCCTGAGGAGTAATCTCATGCCCCAAGAAATTAACACGGGTTCTACACCACTGTGCTTTCTGAAAGGAAAGTTTTGCTCCAGCGGCCCTCAACTGGGTCAGAACATAACGGATCTCCGCTATGTGTTCCTCCACAGATGAACTTTTGATGAGGACATCATCTACATAAGCCAGGTTACCCCTTGCACCCAGGTCGGGCATGGCCTTGTGTAGAAAAATATTGAACTCATTACCGGAGTTAAGATATCCGAAGGGAGTCCGGGTCCATGTGTACTGCTGGCCCCCAAAGGTAAAAGCCAGTTTGTATTGGTCCTCCCTGCTGACAGGCACAGTCCAGTATCCATTGGTCAGGTCTATTGCAGTGAATACCTGTGACCCCTGAATCTGGGCCAGCCCTTGGTCAATGTAGGGAAGAAGCCATCAGGAAGTATGGACCCGTTTGTTGAGCTCCCTGAGGTCGGCGCAGAGTCTCCACTGGCCGTTTGGCTTCAATATTCCCAGCACCGGATTATTGAAGGTGCTGTGGGCTGGACGGATTATTCCCCGGGACTCAAGGTTCTTAATTATTTCAGTAAGGGACTCCATTGATGCGAGAGGCAAGCGATATTGCTTCACAAACACAGGAGTCATGCCAGGGTCCGTGGGGATTGTTGTTGTGTGGATGTCAGTGCGACCACAGTCATAGGAGTCTACCGCAAAGAGATCTTGGAAATCCAAGAAAACTTGTTTCAACTTTTGCTTTTGTTCCAGAGTCACACAGGCATCAGCTAGGTTGACTCTCTCTTCCACCATCTGCCTGAAGCCTGGAAAGACTTCTGGTTTGGCTATCTCCACGGCCTCCTCCAGCTGGGTGGAGAAGTCCCTGGTCAGAGTGCTGATTTGGACCGGAGGCTTCAGGTGGGACAGGCAGCCCTCATGGACCTGGAAAATCACCTCATCCCTCCTGAAGTCACAAGTCACATCTTCCTTACCATAGGGGCAGGAAGTGTACACCAGGAAGTTCCCCCCATGCCGGGTAAAAATCCTGTCTGGTGTTGTATTGTCATCACTGTCACTGTCAAAGCAGTCCTTGGGGATTGGCCCTAACAGTTCATTACCTAAATCGATGGAAAAATGTCGGTCATCAACCGCCATTCCAATAATGGTGCCTGCGGCTAGAGTAATACTCTTTAAGTCGCTGTTATCCACCTCTATTAGAATGGTGTCATGTTCTATGTTGACTAATGGTGTTGGGTTTACCCCTAACCCTTGCTGTTGGAGAGAAGCATTTAGATGTATGTAAGCATCAGGGTTTTTCAAATGTTGTCCTCTTTTAACTTTCACTTCCAGGGAGAATTGTCGGGTCCTTTCTGGGATGGTGACTTCCTCTTTGATCTGAATTTCAACTGCATAAGGTAGCAATTGAGCTGACCTAAATGCTTTTTCTGGATCATCAAAGCCAATGGGATTGTCCGCTAATCGGGACCAAGCTTTGAAGTTTATTAGGTCCAAACTAATGGCAAAGCGATTGAGAATGTCACTGCCTAAGTAAAAGGCGGCAGTGACGTCTCGCACGACCCAACAATTATGGACTATGCTCTTGTTGCCAATGGAGATTTTGAGCATACACCTGCTTGGCAGGAGATGTTTGGAATTGGGTGCTTCCAGGTCCATTTCCCATTTGTTTATCAGTTTGAATGTGGGAATGGCTGGATCTTTTGGGAGTTGGCGGAACATGGCTTCGCTGATGAAGCTCTTACCGTTGTTCACACACACTCGAGCGAGAACAGAGTCCTTCCCATCATTTAATTGGACAGGGATGAACAACTGCTCTCCAATTTGCTGAATATCAGCCAGGCTCTGAGCTGATTTCACATCTTTCTGGACTATAGGAGTGGGAGTTTCTGATTGTGGATTAGTATAGAATCTCAGAGTGTTTCCTTCCAGCGTGGAGTACCACTTTAGACTGGAAGGAAGGTTGATTTTCAGAAATAGAGAGGACCCTCCATCACCAGTCTGATGTCATATTGCTATGACTGTCAAGTCTGGAATTTGGCTATTCTGGAAGTGGAATTCTACTTGTTCAGATTTTTGTTCAACCATGTGGCAGATGCCGTTTAAACTAACATGGTTGACACTCTGTTTTAATTTTATTGGTCGGCTAGTCTGGGTCCAGAGGACCTTGTTTACGCAATCTATTAGGGGTGACAACCTTCTCAGGAGGTCATTCCCTAGTAAACAAGGGGTGCCCTCTGGAGTCACAACTATGACTGGGTGTTTCAACTTGTGTCGCCCAATTTTAATGTCCAAGTCTGCCGTCCCCTCAACGGGAATATCCTTCCCGTCAAAGTTCTGCAGTTGTCCAGGAAGAGAGGTGAGAGGAATTTGGTAATTCTCTCCCCTTCCTGCATTCAGTTCGTCAAAGGCCCTTCTGGACAGAAGGGTAGCTTGAGATCCAGTGTCCACCAGTGCCAAAATTGTACCCTGCCCCTGTACTTGTACCGGGGCATAGTATCTTCCCTCCTTCTCCTCAAGGGGGCACAGATAATGCACATTTTTGGACAACTGGTGGGCTAACTTTCTGGTTTTGGACATCGCTAGCGAAGAGATTTGGGCAGAATTCTGTGGAGAGCCTTGGGAATCTGAAAGAAAAAGTTGGCAACTGGAGATCAGAGCCATTGTGGGTTCCCCTGGCTCCGGTTCTGGGCCGCCCCCCCTTTTTGGAGGCAGTCACCAGGATGGGTTTGAACCAGGGGATTTTCTTGCTGTTGGTTCTGGGATGAGATGGTGGGCGGCGGTAGCTCAGTCTCCCCATCTCCCCAGTCTGGATTTGCATCCCTAGGGACCCATTTTTCTTTGGGAGGAGTTCCCCCCTCTCTGAAGGAGAAGATCCTTTTCCCAGGATCCTCTGAGGATCCCTCTCCATCAAATTGGAAGATCTGTACCTCCTCCTCAAACTGAGTCTGTTTGGGCCTTTTGTTTCTCCTACCCCCCCTCTGCTCCTTAGGAGGCAGACTTTCAGGGGGAAGAGATTTTGTTTCTGGTTCCTGGGTTTCCTGGGGCTGTTAACAAGTGAGGAAGGAAGCTTCCTCCAAGGCTTTACACCCCCCTTCCCTTTGTGCCTCCTCCCTGGGAACCGGTGAGTTATCGGGGTGCTGCCCCCGTCATTGTTCTGGAGCACCAGGTCCAGAGTTGGGTGCCTTCTGCGCCGGCATGCCGATCTGAGGGTTCTGCTGAGCCCTCAGTATGTGACACAGATCCCGCGCCATGTTTTGAACCTGGCGCTCTAACTGGGAAACCCGCTCAGGCTGATACGGGGCCCTGTTTTCTCCCCTGGGCTGATCCCGGGAAGGGTAGCTATCCCTTCTTTGGTAGTACCCCTGGTTGGGAAGATTTGGATACCCCTCCACCCTTGGCCTCCCCTCTCCCGGATTCGGTTGTCTGGGCTCAGGGAATTGGGGAAAGAAGGGTGGAGGATTTTGGGGCTGGAAGTTGGGTGGATACCTGGGGAAGAAGTTCTGCCCAGGGTTTGGTGAGTTTCTGCCCTCCTGTGAGAAGTTGGGAGGGAAGTTCTCTGGGTTAGGTGCTTGGCTGGATCCCCCCCCTTGGGCTGGAGGAGTCCACACATAACCCAGGATGGGTCTGTTTCCCTTGTAACGGGGGCTTACATAATCAGGAGAGCGAGGGACTCTATTTGTGGGGCTGCCTCCCTGGCTCCCTGTCTGTGACTGGCCCGAGGACCTTCTGGGCCTAGCATTATTAGGTGCAGGTAGGTTTTTAGGCCCCCCCCATCTCCAACTCTAAAACGGGGGTGACCTTTACCTCTGCCACCTTGGCAGCAGCAGGGGTGTTGTTGGCTTTGGGGTTTTTGGGGGCATTATTTTTATTTTCTATTGGCTTCTGCACCTCATAGATCCGGGTCGCCTGTTCAATGACCCAGTCTAAAGATCTTTTCTCGTGAAAATCCCTCACGAGCTGGGTCATTATGTATTTGGGCAAGGCATGGAAAAACGTATTAATACATTCTCTGCTATCCGTGCGCACCCTTCTTGTGGTCTGTGCAAAAGCATGCTTTAACTCCTGCACAAATTCTTGTGGGGCCTGATCCTCCCCACATTGTAAATTGTAGGCTGCCTTGCGAGCCTCTTGAGGATTTCTATGAGTAGAAAAATGTTTCAAGATGGCCGCCTTATAGGCGGACCATCTTAAATGATTTTGGTCCTCCAGCCCCGC
This sequence comes from Ambystoma mexicanum, assembly GCF_040938575.1. Lineage (NCBI taxonomy): Eukaryota > Metazoa > Chordata > Amphibia > Caudata > Ambystomatidae > Ambystoma > Ambystoma mexicanum. The sequence goes on along the minus strand of NC_090940.1, from coordinate 489,806,309 downwards.
AAAGAAACTGGAGTATTCCGGGGAGAAGGTCCACTTTACATATTGAATACAGCTTTGGCTGTCCTTCAAATGGAAAGTCTCCATCATTTGCTCAAACAACTCTAAGTGCTCCCAAACAGAATACTTGGCGTTCTTATGATAAGGCGTGATGACGCTCCTGATTGCCTTAATCTGCTTTAAGGGGTCCTTAAGCAAGGCCCTTTTTGTCTTATTGGCCCTTTTGGTCCGGGTAACCCTGGTCCATTCATCTTCTGACTCAGAGGCACTGCTCCCAGAGGTTCCCGTCTGTTCTTCCAGGTTTTCCCAGATTCTGCGAGCCTGGGAATGGCTGGCAGAATGTGGGGACCTGGTCTCCTGTGTCCTGTACCGCTCAGAGGAGTCTTCAGATCCCTCCTTGCTGCCAGGATTTGATGGGTACCCCCCCCACTGACCTAACTGGGCAGAGGTTTTCAGGATGCCCTTAATGGGCCTACTCTCCTGGGGTTCCCCATCAAATTGCACTGTGCTTGGGTGCCCATACCCGGATGCCCGCCCCTCCATTCCTGGGTGGTTCTGGCCTATGTGTCCCATGCTTCTGGCTGGATAGTAATCTGCCATCCCTGTGGCCCTGTGCTCATGTGCGCCAGGGGAAATGGGGGTGGCAGAGTCCAGGGACTGAGAGAAATAAAGGCCTCTGGTACTAGGGCTCCTGGGGTTATGCTCAGGAGTTTCTCTTTCCCAGCGAACCTCATCTCTATCCGCCCCTGCTCCCGTTTGCAATGCAAGAACCTGCGCCTTCAGTTCCTCAGTTAAGGCCTTACTAGACTCTATCAGTCTCTCCTGCATCGCTACCTGTTGTTGGAGTCTATCATTGTGCTGGCAGAGAGCCTCATTCTCTCTCTGTGCCTCCTGATTGGTCCTGGAGCGCTGGGCCAGTCTTTGCTGCAGGAGGGTTACCTCCTGAGCTGTGTCCCTATTGGCCTGCTCCTTTCTTGCCAGAGCATCCCCCACCCTCCTGGTGTGTTCTAACAAGTTCTGGCGTTCTTTTTGGAGGTCACCCAGCCACTGGAGTGCCAAGTGATTTTCTTCTGTTTTTCTTTTTAAATGGCAGACTTCCTGGCCTAAGGCGTCTCTTTCCTGACTAAGAGCCTGCATTTGTGCCGCCAGATCGTCCCTCTGCCTTTGAAAGGCACCAGCTTTCTGGCGTTCTTCATCAAACTCTGCCTGGGTATCCAGGTCTTTCAAAATCAGCTTGTTGCTCTCTGCCTTCACTCTATCTAGATGACTTTGCAGGGTGGCTACCTGCTCCGTGCATGTCCTGTTAAAGTCTAATTGTTGCTCCAGCTTTTTCTGGCTCTGCAGTAAGGAGTCCAAACTGTCTTGGTGCTCCTTCTGCAGGGCCAGAAATCTAGTATCCTGGTCAGCCTTTTCCTGTTGCAGTTTATCCATGTCCTCTTTTATTTTAATGATATACTGCCTACTATCATTTTCTGACTCCTGGCTCCTCTGCAGCCTCTGCTCAGAAGAGTCCAGATCAGATTGGGCCTTCTGTAATGCCAGCAGTTGCCTACTCGCCAGATCTTGGCCTTCAGCACATTTGTCCTGCATGGCTCCCATATGTAAATATAAATATGCTGCTACCCTGGCAATCTTGTTGTGCTCATCCTTGACCTTAGAGGACATATATAGTTCACTCAGGGCCACATGTAAGGGACCCTGGTCTCTCCATGTATCTGACCCTGTTTCCATGATCTGGGGTGCGATTGCTTGCAACCAGACCGTCTGGTCCTGATGAGTCCACTCACCTCTCACAAATAGCTTATGTAAGAAATGCTCTCTTGCTATTTTCATATCTACCAAGGTCGTCATTCTGGAATTTGAGTTCCTTCCTAACTTACAGAAGTTTGTATTTTATTTTTGCAAAACAGACCTTTTCCTTAGAGCGTTCCTTAGAGGAATGCTTTACAGCGTAACACAGCGTGGTGATCCGACCGGATATGTGTATCTGGTCAGCTGGCACACTATTAATCTGCACAAGTGATAGATCTAATCCGGAATCCCGGACGAGCCCCCAATTTGTAAGAGGATTCAATTCAACACTACAGCTAAGTCAACGCCTAGTCTAGAATACTGAATGAAAACCCTTTTTGATATATCCTTATGTCCAGTTCATGCGTTCTGGATGACTACCCCTATATAACACCCCTCTCTTGGAATCCCCCTGACCCCGCTGAGCCAAGAAGTAGTTCTGTTTTGCAAGTTTAAAAGGTTTATTTGATAATTTAAACAATCGATATATATATCACACTTTATAATAAATGAATAATTGAATATCACACTTAATCTGAGCAGTAATCAATAATGGATAGTCTGGCACTAGCACACTTGTGAATAGGAACAGAAGAATAAGGTGGTAGAGAATGCTTTATATAAGTTCAGATGGATGCAATGTTGAATGAAATGCAATACAGAAAATACTCAATATGATTTCAACAAAACAATGTAATCACTTTTCTCTGGCAATCCACTCCCCCCCCCCTTTATGCAATGCAAGGAAATGGAAGGAAAGCACACAGTTCTCAGAAATGCAATCAAATGTAACTCAGTTCACCCCAGCAAGCTTAGACTACAGAAGTTTGAAACACAGGCCCAAGATGCTTTTATATGTGCTGGCAATGAAGTGAAAAATTTGCTAAAATGCTTTTAATTCCCTCTAGAGGTTCAGGGTGAGTGGTATCAAGTTAATATTAGTCCAGGCTCACTCTAGCAATGATTCAGGGATGGTTCTTAAGAGGCAAACGAATTTTTAGCAAGGAAGCTGCTGTTTTCACACGTGGAGAAATTTGCAAATCGCGGTAAAATTCGCGAGTGCGTTTTTTGCGATTGCGGCAAAAGTATAGGGAATAGGAATGCGATTCTAGGTTGAAAAGCCAAGATTCCCAGCTTTCAGAGGAAAGTTACTGCAAGTCTCTAAGACAAACGGTCACGGAGATATGAGCGATATGGTAAAGGTCATTTTTCAGATTTGAAATTTTATAGTTCAAAGTGACAAGTGACAGCTAGCAACTAGAAAATGACAGGTGAGAGCTTTGCAAAATGACAGGTGACAGTTAGGAGGCAGTTCTGGTTAGATTAAAATAGATTGAATTATATTATTTTAACTAAGAGATTGGTTCTGCACAGTTCTGCTAGGTACTCACAATATATTTAGAAGTAGAATGGGCCTCGCCACGGATCTGGTCAACAGGTTTTCTTCACTCGCCAGGGACGGTCTCTGCGCACAGCGTCGGGGTCAGCTCTACTCTGCTGGTCTGGTCTGGGTCTCTGGTTCTGATCAGGTCTGTGGGTCCGGATACAGCGGTCTCCGGTTCAGCTGGTCTCTCTCTGGATACAACACTGCTCTCTGGCAAATGGCAAGAGTTCTTGCAAATAATTCAAACAGCTCGCCTGGCTGTGATAATGGCAATGATTTGAGGCCTGCTAAAGAGGGATTTAGCTTGTAGTTGACCTCTCTGCTACAAATTCTGAAGTAAAGTCTTGGTCTCTGAAGGTGGATAGATTGAAGTCTCTATGTTGGCTCTCTGGAGGTTGATGGAGGTAAAGTATGGATTTTCCCGGCAGAGCGTCCCGCAGCAGATGGAATAGAATGTCCCTATCTGTCCTGTCTGTCTGCTTTTATGTGTTTTGAAAATGGGTGGAGAGGCTAGCTTCCTAGGCCCTACCCCTCTCCACTTGTCATTGGCCACTTCCTCCTCTTCCCCTTGATTGGGGGAATGAAATGAAGTGGCATCATGATGAGGTCTGTTTATGATACAGAGAACCCACCCCTGTCAACTTTACACACAATCTATATTTGATCAAAAAGACATATTTCATAGCTACACAGTGGTTTGAAATTACATGCACCCATCATGCATATCACATGAGATATACCCTGTTCAAATCTGCTCTTCCTGAGAGCTTGCATTGAGAAATGGCAACATATTTCACGTTTTGGTCAAGTTACCAATATCAGATTCTTACTCAAATTTACCCAAATGTGTGCAAGGCATGCAGGCATTGATTGATGAAGTATCAGACTTTTCACATGCAGACATTTTAAGTAATACCCTCTTAACTGCTAGTTTGCCCCCAGATCATGCCACCGGTTCTAAAAACCTCTTAAAATGTGGGCAGAAAAATCACAAGAATTATGGTATCATTTAAATAATTATGACAAGTCCGTACTATGAGTTATTCATCTTTTTCTAAAACCATATTCTGGCTACAGGGGTGTGGTTTCCCAAGTCACATGGTGTAGAAACCAGTTTGTCCAGTTTCTGCCAGGCTCAGAGGCCCTACCCCTCCCAACTTCTGCCAAGAGGAAGCTGTTTTACGGTCCCCCAATAAACCATCTGCCTGGGCCCTGGAAGGCCCATTGTTCAAGAGGAAGCCATTTATGGCCACTTCAATAAACCCTCTGCCTGGGTCCTATGTTTAGTCTCTAGCAGTCCCTTGGTAATTCAATCAGAGAAGTGTCATATCCCTTTTGGTGGGAACAGCAAAAGGCAGCTAGGCCTGGGAACACAGCAGTTGTGCAAGTCTCAACTCCTGTCGGGGGTAGCTGGTGGGCAGAATTCAGTTCCTTAAGCCAGGCCCCAGCTAATGTCACTTCTAGTTACCCAGTTTTCTGCATTCAAATAAACTAACACTTTTTACACATGCAGCTAGAATGCTGATTCTAAGTTTAAAACTATGACATTTAAACAATTGCAACCTATGTGACACTCAAAAGTAGGTCACTCATTTCTTTTAAACATTTAGATTTTTAGTGTCTTTCAGTCCAAATTTACCTAAACTGCTGAAATCCACAGCTCAGCCAGTCTTGTTATAAACCTTCAAGTCACTTCAGAATATAACTTTAGATTGTATCCACCTCTCAGTAAGTCTTTCTTTGGCCTGCTTTGGGTTCATTTATTCAGTTTTACACAAAAAAGTCTGGTGTTGTTTTAAAACGCCGGCTTTCTGATAGTGGTGAGTACTGGTAATGCAGCCATTTTTGGGATTTAAGAAAATGAATTCCCCACAATTCTAGGTTGCTTTTGGCAATCAGCATTGCCATTCCCAATGGTTTCAGGCTACTGTGTGGGTAGTCCATTGGTGGTTTTAGGCAGTGCCCTTCTGTGCCCATAACATCGGCAAAAATGGGTGGCAGCCTATTCTTCATGCCTTTCCCTGGGCATTTTCTGGGAAGCTCTGGCCATCATGATGTTTTCAATGCCAGTACTGCACAGTTTTTGAGGTAGGGCTCGGATGCATGGGTAAAAACATCCCACACAACCTACCCCTCTGTAGATTTTTCCCAGGCTGTTGCCACTCCAATTTTAGCAAGGCAAAATACCTGTCTACCGGCACAGTCTGCACAGTGGAAAATCGATAATGAAAGGGGGAAAAACAGAACTGAGGCCAACGGGCGCCGCGCGTGCTACTTATACACCCGATGACATCACCCTCGACGGAGGCCTTCGAGGGACCATCATCTCGATGACGTCGACGCACGCCGCCCTCTGTCGAAATTTTTTTCTGAAGCTGGATGGAATACATCAAAGATGAGGAATACGTTGGAGGAACATCCAATCGAAAGAACGTTACCAGTTGGTAAGTAACTTGTTCTTTTGAAGTATTAACACATAAATGCCTTTGGTATTAAAGTCCATGAATGGGAGTAGACATAATACTTAAATGCACAGGCATTGTATATACACACATCACAGAGTGCTATTCTAACTGTGAGCGTGTGTGTTAGTTTGCCGGCATTTTTAGATAATGTTATTGCATTTGCAATGGTTGAGGATGTCACTCATATTCGTTTTAACTATGTTTGTTTAAGGGTGTTGCTGCTGCCCTTCCCTATCAAACGCAATTTTCCTATTCCATTTGGTGTATGCTGGGACTGCAAGTGTATTGTATCCCTCGCACCGGGTAGTTTATCACAGCTATCGCACTAGCGAATTAAGCTTTCTTACTCAACTGGGAATGAAGGCATTAAGGTTGTGTCTCTCGGTGTTTCAATTGCATAATGTCAGTATGGATGAGACTGGATTAATTTATAGCACTGACTAAAGAATTCAATTACTGATGTGTAACCTTATCTTATGCAAGAGTTCTTACACTGTTCCAAGATGGTGAGATGCGCTTACGAACATTTTCTCTGTGGCAGTCACATAATGGCAATGGCATGGGAGTGACTCAGCCTGCTTTAAATTACGATAAAGAGGCATTTGAACACAGTTGATATTAGCCTTACAAACTCGTTGTAATGGATGGAACTCATGGCATTGTTCACCCTTGGCAGTGAGTGTGTTTACTTCTACCTGATCCTCCCAGGTTGTCCAGGTTGTGCATTATTTTTTGCCAGTCGTTTTAATGCATTGTGATTTGTGATTTCTATGTTAAATACATGTTTTCTTGCATTTCTTGCATCTTTCTACAAGTGCCCAGGCTGTTTTTTATCTCTCTGAGTGCAAAGCATCAGTTGCATATAATCGTTGCCCATGTTTGCCAATATATATATATATATATATGGTGATATATATTGTGATAGGCACACCTCTATGTGGTGCCACAAATATCAACATATTAATATGCTGTGCAAAGTTGCCTCATTTGTTGGATGTTTAAAGTTTGGTTTTACACATGTGTTTATATAAACCTACCAGTTCAGGCCGTCCTCTGCATGCCACCAGTGACCACCCGATGAGTTGCAAAAAGGGGCATACCCTAAGGTGCTTTGTAAGCTATCGTAGAAACTGTTATGATACCGTGCAATTTGACAGATGCTGCTCACAAGCCTCGCATAATTTTTTGAAGCAGGGTTACACCAAGGGCGTTATTGAGAACACTTCTGTTAAGGCCAGATCACTCCAATGTGTGGACTTACTGTCCATGAACAGAATGGTGGGTCAAACTGAAAGTGAGGACCCCTGCCTTATCATTAACTATGGTAGTTCCTCGCATAGTGTGTGGAAAATTGTTCAGCGATACTGGCATGTCCTCAAGATGGACATAGATTTGCCATCACAATTAGATTCCCACCCTGTCCTGACGTTCAGGCGAACACCCTCATTGAAAGACAAACTTCGTCAAGAGATTCTTGCAGCCCCAGTCTAAGCTTGCCACCAATTCCGTGTGGTTGACCTCATCGCCCACAGGCTTTATTGAATGCCACAAGTGTAAAGTTTGTACCCATGCCATTGTTCAGAAATCTTACGTGCATGCAGTTACTACTTCATCTTGTGTCATTAAGCAGCTCATCACGTGTGACACCACATTTGTTATTTACGTACTTTGTTGCTCCTGTGACAAGTGTCACATGGGCACCACCACTTGTAAACTAAAAATCCAAATTCTTCAACATCTCAGGGCCATCAAGACATCTGACCCCTCTTGTCCCATGGTGAAGCATTTCAAAGAACATCACGAGAATAATGCACAGTTGCTAAATTCCGCCTCCTAAAGACACATTCCTGGAGAAAAAGGTTTGCATTTGAGCTAATTTGCATACCCACAATGCCTTGCTTTTGTGGCTCAGAACTGGAGGTGAACTTCCAGTGATGGCTACTAGGTGGTGTTGTGAAATATGGGACTTGGCTCAAATGGACTTTCCCACTTTCACATTTCAGGTGAAAGGTTTTTTTTTCAAAACTTTTTTAAACCCACCATAACTTGCTTGGTGTTGTGAAAACATGGCCAAATGCTCCAACCACAAGGCTGTCAGGATTATACTGCACTCATGATCCCTAGTAAAGGTATCTAGTTGTCCTAGCAGCCTTCCAAATGTCTGTCTTGGTTAAATAAGCTGTGTATAAAGTAGCACTGCCCTATTAGACAAAGACAATTTCCTGGAGATAAAGGTTTGCATTTGAGCTAATGTGCATGCCCACAATGCCTTGCTGCTGTGTCTCAGAACTGGATGTGAACTTCCAGTAATGGCTACTATGTGGCATTGTGGAATGTGTGATGACTTGGCTCAAATGTACTTTCCTACTATATATATATATATAGAGAGAGAGAGAGAGAGAAAGAGAGAGAGAAAATCGATTATAGAAATCAATATGTGTGTGTGAAGAATAGTGAGATTAATGCAGGCAGGTCAATATGATATTTCTAGACCAGATGTCTGTCATCTTCTAACATTGTGGTGATTACCCCTGCAGATAGCTGGAGACCACCCTTGCTTTGATTTATCCTTTAGATTCTTCATTTAAATACATAACATTTTTGAGAACACTGTCTGTTTATTATTCAGGGCCGGGGTTTGTATTAAACCGGTGGGTCCACCTGTTGAAGAAATCCTTTATTGACTAAAATATATCCCACAAAGAATTACATTCTTTTACATATTGTCATACATCTAACTGTCCTAAAGAGAGCATACTGCATTGCTTCTAAATCTTACTCTGTTGCACCCCCAAACAGGCATCACCTAAAAAGCACATAGTTCACCATTTTGTGTTCCACATCTAGGTGTCCTCGGGAAAGCACATTTAATTGTTCCTTGTATACACTGCTGTGTTTTGTATCTGGTTGTTCTATTTATAGACTGTGGTGTTTTATATGTGTGTGTCACTCTGTGCGCATTATATCATACTCACGTCTTGATATACTTTATATGGTGATTTGAGTTGTTTCATTTTGTATATAATTCTGGGCCATTACGGGCCTCACTTTGGGAGTGCATTGCCACATACTGTGTTCTGTCTTGCCCATTCCTAGTTATACCTAACTGAAAGGATTGCATTGCTTTACACTCACTCCCACATTTATCTTATGGGAGGAAATACTGCATTCTAAATTACACTATTTTGTTGTCACAAATAGGAATCACAAAACACCATTGTACATTGAACACTTAAAGTAAAATTAGCTGCAGTGTATTATCACAGTGCATGCACCCAGGCACCCCCAGGTAAGGCATACCCCACAATTGTAGTACATTGTAAGCATCAGCATCAGTTTTAAGCTTAGAACTCTGAAAAAGGTGACTCACATCTTACCAGTGCCCTTGTAGGGTCTCGTGATTGCAACAACAATCTCTGCAGTCCTCGATTATTGCAATGCTGTCTTTTTTACCCAGACTTATTACCACATTCCTAGACTTCAGATCTGGCAGAACTCAGCTGCACGTCTGGTTATGGGTCTGCCTAAATTGTCTCAATCCTCACCTTGGCTCTGGTCCACTGGTTGCCTGTCAAAAGCAGAAACAAGCTTAAGCTCTCTGCCTGACTCCTTGTGCGCTCCACGGTGAAGGCATGGTTTGTTTAGGAAACGGCCCAAAACCTACATATTCCCTAAATAACCTGCTTCAGGTTCTCGATCCTGAAGGTTTTTTCCTTTAAACACCAGCATATTCGGGTGATAGTGTGCTCTAGAAATTCCATAACATAACATTTAGTTGCACAGACCTAAGAGTACATAACACTGCAGAGTGACAAGGGAAAACCAAGGAAGGACAGCTGAGTTAAAAGGGAACTAATTTACAGGTGCATCACCAACACTATTAACACTGTCCCACTGTCCACCAACTGAGACACTTATAAAAATACAGAGCACAATGACTCATTATTTAATTAATTAATATTGTGCTCCTAAAACCGCAGACAGGTCTCTAAACATGGGCCTGAGAATAGAACCTGTCATGCTGTGCGTTGTCTTGTTTCCAAGACAAACATGTTGCCCCTGAGCAATGATCCCTGCCCATACTCATGTGCCCCTGCGAAGGAAAGATTACAAGCCAGATCCAAAATTGGATTGGTTTCATGCTACCTGTCGACCTACAGTTGCCTTGCACCCTTCACAGAGCACATCATGAGAACAATGAGAAAACTAACACATCAGGGTAAGAACCAGAACTTTGGAATTCACCCACAGCGGCCCTTACAAGTGATCAGCTCAATAATACAATTTTAGAACACAACCTTTAGAACCAAATGTTTGCTCAGTCATCACAGCAGTGATGCCAAGACTATGTGGCATACAGAAGAAAACTTAGTCTAGACACTCCTTTCATCACCACAGACCACCCAATCTCCACATTCTTGCTACGGTCAGACAAAAATAACAACCTATCAAGGACCACATCGACTCCCTGGCTCCTGCCCTGGCTGACTTTTGCAACCTCTCCTTCGCCTCTGCAGTCTTCCCATCCCCCCTCAAGCACTCCCTTGTGCACCCTCTTCTTAAGAAACCCTCTGCCGACCCCTCCTGCCCGGCTAACTATCGCCCAATCTCCATTACTCCCTTCCTGGGTAAGCTCCTGGAGAAACTGGCCATCTCCCAGCTTAACCTCCATGCTGAAGCTGTTGGTAGTCTTCATGACCACCAATCCGGCTTCAGAGCGGCCAGAAGCACGGAAACTGCTCTCCTGAACATCCGTGATGACCTGCTCTTGAACCTCGACTCCAACACTCCGTGTGTTCTCATTCTGCTCGATCTCTCTTCTGCCTTTGACACTGTCAACCATGCCATCCTGCTCAACCGTCTCCGCGATAACCTGGGTATCACTGGTCAGGCTCTGGCGTGGCTGAGCTCTTTCCTTTCCAATCGACCCTCTCAGGTCCAACTTGGGTCCTTCCTCTCTGACATCTTTTTCTCCACCTGTGGTGTTCCCCAGGGATCTAATCTCTCTCCCTGGCTTTTCAACCAGTATCTGGCACTTCTTGCCCACTGCATCGCCGCCCTCTGCCCCAACTTTCAGTGCTATGCGGACGATACCCAGCTCATTTTCAGGCTACCCTCGGCCTCCTCCTCTCCTGCCCTCATCTCTGACTGTCTGTCTGCTATCCAGGAATGGTGTGCTGCCAACGACCTCCGCCTTAATGCTAGCAAGACTGAGATTCTACTCATCGGCACACCCACTCCCTCCTTCTCTGCAGCTCTCGGGCCAGCCTCTCTTGGGCCTCTTCCTGCTCCTACCTGCAAGGCAAAAAACCTCGGGTCATCTTTGACTTCACACTCTCCTTCTCTCCTCATATATCTGACGTCTCTAAGAAGTCACACTACCAGCTGCACCTCCTTAGAGGTATTCTTCCCTTCCTCTCCTTCCCCCAGAAGCTTACTGTCTCCGAGCCCTGGTTCTCTTGAAGCTGGACTACTGTAACAGTCTCTATCTTAATCTGCCTGCCTCCACTCTCCGCCCTCTGCAACTCATCCAGAACAGAACTGCGAGACTTGTCCTTGGCCTCAAGCCCAGGGACCGTATCTCTCCAGGACTGAAATCTCTACACTGGCTCCCAGTGGCTGCGAGGATTAAGTTCAAACCCCTCTGCATTGTCCACAAGGCCTTCTGGGGCCTGGGGCCTAAATACCTGCAACTCTCTCTTCCTAAATATCTTCCTTCCCGAGCCCTTCGCTCATCCGTCTCCAACTCCCTTAGGGTCAGCCGCTTCTCAAAGCAACGAGCTGGGGGTAGATCTCTCTCCGCGGCAGGAGCCTCCCTCTGGAACAGCCTTCCTGCCTCCCTGAAACTTGAGGAGAACCATCTCCGGTTCCGGAAGCACCTCAAAACCTTCCTCTTTGCTTCTGCTTTCTCTCTCCCTCTCCCCTGCTAAGTCTTCACTAAATTCTGCACTGAATCTGAAACTTGGCCACTCTCACCGACCTCGGTCCTGGGCCCAGCCACTCTCCACTTGCACTGCCTCCCTGGCAACCCCTGCACTGCGGGACTGTCTCTGTATCCCTACAGCTCCCCCTTCCCAGCACTTGTCTGCACTTACCTTGCACTTGCCACCAGCTGGCCCTATTTATTTATTTATCTATTTATTTCTATTCTACTTACCTTGTACTGCACTTTTCCCTTCCCCCTACCCCTGCACTTGCGCGGTCTGAATGACACTTGGCCTAATAGGATTGTTGTCTGTCCTCCCCCTGTTCCCCCCTCCCTGCCTCGTCGCGCCTTGAAACACTTGTGTATAGGCGCGTTACAAATGGCATATCATATCATATCATATCATAACCCAACCCATAATCTACTGGACCAGTTTAACAATAAAACATTAGACTCAATGAAGCTGCTCACCCTACAACTAATCTACCATCTGAGAATGTTGACTCTACCTGTAAGAAATTAAAGGAAACCCACACAGGTCATTCATCGACACTGACATGTTGAAATGTGATCCAGGGGCAGGAGGCATGATACACTGCAGCCTGATCAACGCCTTTTCATCACTAAACACTGAATAGAAATTTAGAAAATGAGTATTGAAATAGTAATCAAAATGCTCTATAAAAGAGGAAGCTGTTAGTCAGGTGACTATTAGTTAAAGGCATACAAAACCATCCACACCAACTTAAAACTCACCCAGGCCATACAGATCAGCACAAGAGGAGGAGGTATCGCCATGACACATGTGTAACACATCAAAATCTTTCCTTCACACTGTGTATGCTTTCAGAAATATGAAGGACTTCCTGTTTATTCACAGACCACCATCATAGAACTCAGCATTCACAGAAAACTTGGCAGATGTAATTTGTAGCGTTTAGTTTAAAGAGCAAACAACTTCAGAATGCATGAGCTTAGCTCCGAAATGGCCAGCTTTCACCACAAACAAATATTCCAAGGAGCAACACATACTGAGAGCAAGAGACTTGATGCAATCTTTTCTAAAGATGGCCTAATAATCTCCTTTTAATAATGCCATATACGATCAACACACCAATTCATCAACTCCAGGGTCACAGAGGACAAAACACCAACACCACGAGAAGCCCGAAACATCAAACCTGGAGGTACTCAGAAATCTGAAGGAACTCCAAACGCCAACTCTTACTACCGGAAGGAATCATTAATGACACTAAGAAAACTGGATGACCAAAGCTCTAGACACCCTCACCACATTAAGGTGCATCACCTTCTCAGAATAAATGAATTTAGCAAAATGGTTCACACCCAACCTACAAATATTGAAAAAGGAAATCAAATACATTAAAAAAAACATGAGGCAGCACAACAACCGACAAGACGAGATCACCTACAAAAGATAGATCTGCCACTTTTTAGTAACAAACATTATATTAACCTTTTTGCAGGGACAAATAACACTGTCAACAGTACAGAGAAAGTCAACTGTCAGATTATAGACTAGCTCCCTTGATCCTCCCATCTCCCTCCCTACTTCTCCCCAAGTCTCATAAAGATCTACCACTTTAAAGCAGAAATCCTCAACAACAAAAAAACATTATTCTTCCGAAACGTATCAATATGCACCTTGTTCAGAGAAAGAACTTGTCAGGGAAAAAGTAAATTGGAAGAACCTAGAATTAGAGGTGCCAGAATAGTGACTCACTTCTTTCAAGTGATTTGCTTTTCTTCAGATACCCTGAATAGGGTGCACTTGTGGGTGCATGCAGATGAACGTTCACCTGATGGACAGCAACCAAGATATGGTGTGGAGTTAACCACAATTTCTACATTCCTTTGAACCACATAGGGAGCAACTTACTGAAGGCCGAAGGATTGGTTGTGACCAACTTTAAACAAACAGCAAGGAATGCTTGAAGCCACCTTCCAAAACATAACTTTCTACTTTTATCTGAAAAATTGTATCATACTGTATTGAGAGTAGGTACTGTTCAGCACTGTACAAATAAAGAGATATTGTGTGTACAAAATTCAGAAAAGCACCTGATCAATAATAGAATTACTCCCTATAAATGGTAGGGAAAAGAATGAAAGAAAGCTGAAGATACAGAGCTTTATGTATTCACCTGTAACTTCATGAAACAAAATGCCATGTGTTTCTTTTCACAACTGTAAGTAAAATCATATGGACTATCCTGTTAATAATATTTGTCAGAAGAATACGGTTATGCAAGTGTAAATGCAAATAAAAGCCTATCGTAAATACACTTTCTGTTATAGGAACATGTCAGACTTGAAAATAAGGAATAGATAACTGTTTACATCGGCATGGCCAAATTGGTGTTCTTATGCAGATTTGGTAATGTTAGATTTGTATTCTTTTTAGGAACGTCACAGCAAGATTGCTCCTTTTTAGCTCTGAAGACATCGTTTATGGGGTTTTGATATCCCAGGAGATTAATATCATACTATGTGGAAATTAACAGACTCATTCATCTTGCGAGAAAGAAACACATTAAAATTCCTAAAACAAAAGCCTATCTGTGCAGAGCCTCGGAGTAAAACATTTAATGAAATGCCTTCTACCCAAATGGACTAATCTCAAAGGAAATATTCTTAAGGATAAATACATTTAACTTTCCAATTAGACCTCAAGTACAGTGTTCGGAAATATATAATCTAAACTGTAGTCATATGGTAGGAGCGTTTTATTCCAAACTATCGAGCTTCAAAAACAGTCAAATGCATATAAAGTGTCACCTCTAGCAAGGCCAGCTAGGTAATAAAGTCCACCATGTGCCCAGTTAATGCAAGATCAAACAATGGGGCAGGCCTATGAGAGCTGTTTACATGCTAGCACAAGAGTTCACAATTCAAGAAAATGAAACTCATTTGAATTAGCATGACTAGTGTATTTAAATGATTTTGGCTTCAATTCCACAACCCAATTACCTAGAGCTAAAAGAAAAATTGTTCTGCAACTGTGAGATTATTTTCTACAAAATGAGTCTAAACACAATATCTGTAGATTTGTTTCAAATTGAGAACATTACTGATTAAGTAATATTTCATTGCATAAATGCATGCATTTGTAAGGGTCATGAGAATCCAGAAATCTACAATGCATCGATGTGTCATGTTGCCACAATGAGATATGAAACCAATAGGATTTTCGAGCGAAAGGTTGTACAGATCCCACCCATTGACATATGCGGACATTGAATCAACCTATCAAATAGGTGTGTTGTTTTCTCTGGAAATTAAATCCTTCAAAGCAAGCCAATGGAAATACATGACCAATCAAAAAGGATAAGGTAGCAATGGCATACTGTGGAAGTATCACACATTATATAAGTAGAAACACACAGGGAAGGAAAGGAGAGCTAGGCATTGGAAGGCTTCAGTGAAGGGGATTCCCAGTTCCAAATGGATTGCTGATCTTGGAAAGTATCTGGAGATCAATTTCCATTGTACTGGGAGGTTAGCTCAGCGGCAATGTGCGCGCCTTGGAAGCAAGACAACCCGAACAACACAGGTTCGATCCCCGGGTCTGTGCTTAGAAACCTCTCGGTGTTTAAGCGCATTATAAATACGCACCTAAAACACACTAAAAACAATTACGCAACCAAAAAACCAAACAATTTCTGTAACAGCGCCTCGATGCCTGCGGGCTGTGTGAGCACTTTAAAAATGTAAATAAACTAAACTAAAGGGGCCTTATCTACCCGGAATCTGTGAAGGCATCATGAATTAAGACGCAGACAACATGTTCAATTTTCAAAATATAAATGAAGTTTTTTTCTTAAATGTCAGGACTCAGTAAGGCCTAACTTGACCTGTGCTAAGCTGGGATGCCCCTCCCTAAAGAAACTAAGCCTGTGTCAGTAAGGTCAACTTAAAAGTCTGTAGGTGTCCAAAACCTACACTTGCACTCACAACTAAAGGCAATCAATGTGTAGGGATGTCAGTAACAAAAGAAACAGTGTTCTAAATAATGTTCTGAGCTACTTTCAGTTGTTGGCTTACTTTCCAGCTTCCCCTTCCCCGAGTTCAAAAGAGTTCCAAAGGTCCTCAGGTTCTCCTTCCCCAAGAGGTCAAACCAGTTCACAAAGTCTAGTGGTTCCCTTGCCCAAGAAGTCAGATCTTGCAACTTCAAATCAGCTTCAAAACACACAGTCAGTTCAAATCTCTTGAGTTTCAAAAAAAGTTCCAGTGAACTTACATGTGTACTCCTTCAGGGTTTTCAATAGTTCATACAGATTGCTTTCTTTCTCATTCACTTCAGGATTACTGTTATAGCAATGCAGTTTATTTATCTTTACTTTCCTTGGCTCTTTCCAAGCAGGGACCTCTCGGTCTAGTCGCATTTGTCATACCACACGGCCCACCCATTACAGGTCTGCAACTGATAACCCTTCGCACTCTGTTATACTTCTGTATTGTTTGGATGTTAATGCCAGCGCAGGTTTCTTCTCTCTGCACCTGTGTCATGGGTTTACATTCATTTCTGATTCTACTTGGCAGTCTCTTGGCTTTGCGACAATATGTTTTACACACAAATCACTCTGTGGTGTTCACCATGTTCCACCACCTTCCTTTCACAATATTCATAAGGGCTCATTGCTTGCTTTTCACTTTGCTCCAAAATGTTCCTCATGTGCTTGTAACTGCTCAACACTTTCTTTTCAAGTGGTTCACAAATACTCATTACTTGTTTTCACTTTGCTCATATATTCATTATAACTTTCCTTTAATTTCTGTATTTAATATCACTTGTTTCACCTTTAAATAAATTCTTAACAACTGGCAGCTTGCTCGGCATTTAAAACCCCCAATCTGGGTCCCAAGACCAATTGCCACAAATTTCAGTTCATTCTGAATCAACGTATGCCTGTTTGCAGCCCCAGGAGTGCCCCATATGAGTGTTCCCTTTATTCCACTCACTGGTATGCGGCCGCCCCTCTGGGAATATCGTCTTTTTCTTTACGGTTTTCTCTACAGCCTGCTCCACCATCAGCCGCATCTACACCTCCAGGCAGATTATTTACTTCTGCTGGCAGTCCCACCTTATATGCACCTGTGGCCTGTTAACTGGTTGCAGGTACAAGTCCTTGGCTTCAATTGCCTGATCATAATTACTCCTATTAGCTGGACATGCCTGACTCTTTCAATAGTATTCTCCTGCAGTCCTCTTCCTCATCTCAGTACCAGAGTGGTGTGAATGAACGAGAGTGTGCACAATTCCTAATTGCTTCTTTCTCATCCCAGTTTTAAAATATGGTTCTGTGTAAAAAAGCGGAAATGACTGGCAACAAACTATGAAGGCAGGGGGAGGGTAGGGTTTATTCTGACAAGGAAAAGGGGGATACCATGTCTCAACCAAAGACATCCTCTCCCCACTCCTCAACGTACATTCACCTAGGTGATTTTCCCTCACATCTCCACCCCAAGGGTAGGGAATCAAGAGCTATGTTATTTCACTGGCCACCAGAGAAGAAGATCCAGGAGGAGTAGAAGTGAGGCTACCCTCAGGTTCCTCACAAAGCCCAAAGCAGATTTATCTGAGGGTGACCTAATTTCCTAGATGCCAACTGATTATGTTTTCCCTGTAAACTCTTGAGAGCCCTTGCTGGCTCTGTGGGTTAAACAATTACTCACAAGTGACCGTGAAAATTCCCTAATGTAATCTGAAGCAGTCCTTCTAGAATAATTTACCTGCTACGTCCTAGGAGTGGGAGGAGTGGGGAGGTAATTGCCCATTGGCTATTCAAATCTTAACAAACAGAAAGTGTAACCTACACTCATCAAGAAGCAGAAACAACAATTCTCCATAATATAACTTTCATGTGCAGAAACAAACTAAGGGAACACCTACCAACTTCTGACCACCCACCTAGAACACAATGCACAGCACTCAGAAAAATATTAATGACTAGAGGACATCGCATGATGGCAACTCCAAAATCCAAAGAGAACAATTTCCCTGTCTGCTGGAATATCTAAATTCCAGCATAGGACAACTTCACGCATCAACCGCTAAAGCCAAACACCTCTCACCATAACGCAACCCATAGCAAGATAAATACTTTGAAAGCACCGTGGAAACCTCACTCCTCACCTTTTTACTAAGCTCAGTTTCTCTCCACTTAAATCACTAAACACAAAAGCAAACTTGCAACTCACACACAGCTTTTAAAACAGCCCCTCTACCAGAGACCTTGACCATCACAATCTTGCATGTCTAACTCCAACTGACATACTGACCCCCTAGCCAATACATGCCCTCATCCATAAGCATGAGGCAGCTCTTCTGGACACAAAGCCCTAAATGCCTTCTACCTTTTACACCCAGAAAACTTACTCTCACACAGGGCTCAGGGTACTTCACATTTGCAACCTCAACACAAACCACTACAATCGTGCCTTTTCTTTTTCTCCCAATTGACCAACCTACTCACTCTTGTCCAGATCAGCCAGAGCACCTGAAATCCATGCAAATGGCTGCACTGTACATTTCAAGTCATAATAACATAACATAGCATTTGAGGAGCAAATGAGGGCATAACAAATGTTACAATGCCTTGTCCCACCAATCTCTTCCACACACCTCCTTCGAAGGAATGCCCACTAAAAGACATAACAAAACAATGATATATGTGTGGGTTAGTAATTCAAATATTGGCTGGAGTGAGTGCACAAGGGGCCAAGGTGCATGAAGCTATACATGCTTAAACAGTGGCAGAAATTAGGTAAGCAGGTAACGTTCTCTGTTTTCCCCTATGCAATAAGCAATGGCAAAAATAAGATCCAGAAACAAGCACAGGAAGTAGGAGCCTGCAAGACAGAAATTCACTCTTCCTCCACCTTCTCCATCCCTCCTGCATGGCTCCTTTGCTTGAATCCATTACTCTTCAGTAGTGTGCTGGCAGGTGCCATGTTGAGTAGAGAGCTTGCATGTCATGCCTAATGGGCAAGAACACTGGTGCCTCTCTACTCATTTCATAGCTCACATGGTTTGCAGTGTGGCATGCAACATCCCTGGGTATCTAGGTTACGTTATTTCCCTACAACTGATAGAGGCCCAAGCTGATTGCATTGAATGGTGAGTCATTTAAGCCACACCATGAGAGTGGGCACTGCCAGTGATTTTCTAATAAAAACTAACTGGGGTACCCATCATTGCTCATGTCCTGATCGAGTGGTGTCTCATGTGCTCCGGAGGTTGTTGCTTTTGTCCTCTTGTCTGCAAGTCTTGCTTCAGTTTGCTCAGCTGTCTCATATACTCTGCAGGATGTTGCTCTTGTTCTCTTGCCAGCAAGTCTTGCTTTAGTTTGCTCTGCTATCTCATTTTTCCTAGAGAAAGTTGCTCTTGTCCTCTGGTCGGCAGGTCATGCTGCTGTTTGTTGTTGTTCTTTAGAAGCTCTTGATATTGATATTTGCTTTGCATCAGATGGAGCTTTCCAAGTGATGTTATTTTTTTTTTGTGCAGCATGTTTCAGTCACTCAATGGCTTAAGCACATTTCAGAAAATGACCAAGAAAGATTGATTGATTGATTGATTGATTTTGCTCTCTTCTTGTGAATGAATTTAAGTAAACTGTAACCTTGTCATTTCCCATATTCGGAGTGGCATGATAAACAAATATATATATTTATTTTAATTCCCTTTAAAAATGATTTAATAAACACCTTTAAACTGTATATAGTAGTAATACATTTCAAAGGAATAACCAACACATTGAACATTTTGCTTCAGACACGTTTCCAAACTGTGCCTCCTTCTAGTAACTACTGTAGTGAACCAGGGTGAGCATCCGTAAATTAGGGTGTCTATGGAGTGCGTTTTTTGCATCCAAAAGGAGAAAGGCCTTCCTGGCAAGAGCTGGAGAAATGGCAAGTATTGACTTCATTTCTTTGTTCAGGGGGTCGCCTTGGAACTCAGCAGTAAAAATTGACCAATGTAGTCAAAAAGGAGTGTACACCAGGCAAGATGTAACTCAGTTTTAATCAGGGCCTTAGATGCTTTTGGGAAAGCAATATTCAAACAGAATGCAGAACAGGACTGCATGGAAAGGCACTGTCAAAGAAATGCCCCTAAATCAGAAGCTTTTATAATCATCTAAGCTAATTAACATTAGTCATTTTCCACCATAAAATGTTTCCCCATGAGTAGGTGATTGGTGTTTGTATAACAAACCCCTATAAAGGGACATACATTACTTTCTATGATTTGGTCCCACAGACCGTACCACGCCACCACTGGTTCACCCCTGTGATGTCACAAACCAATCCCCAATTCCCACATCATAGTGTCAATTAAGTGAAACATTTGAGATTACTAGCGGATTTTTATTCATCTGTCGCGGTCATCTCATCTTTGTTCTTAGGAGAAAGCCTTCTACCATGACTCTATCAGAGCCTTGAACCCTGAACCAAGAACAAATTACCAAGTAAATGTAGCACATTAAGAACTCCTCAACTTTCCTCCCAGGCAGAAATGTAGTCAGGGGCAATTTAAAAACCGGCATGGCATTTCTGAATCGGCCAGTAGATCAGTCTTCATAAATTAAATATGCTAATTTATAAAATGGTTGTGCATTCATTGCCCTTCGGTGGGACCCGTGAGCTCTAGTTTATGACCTCAAAAGTAACAAATGGTGTTTACTTCCTACCGTGCAATCCTGGATCGTGAGATTTGCAATGTGCTATTAGCTACTGCAGCTTCATGCAAGTTACTGAGGCCAGCACACATTTATGAAAAAGCATGCTTGAAGGCCTGTTTGCCACACCTCAGCATAATGCTAAATTGCATATACTTACCTGTGATCCATCTTTATTATCTATGTTTCTTTAACGCAAGACACTATTATTTAGGACATTCTCCAGCCCAGTTAAAGTTGCTGTGTGGCTATCAAGGAAGCCCTCTCCCCGTTTCAAGTGCTACCGCTGCAGCTAATAAGTTTGGACCTTTTTATGATGCTGAACTTGTATTTTTACCACAGTTTATTTGGGATTTCTGCCCCCTGCTTACTGTCATATTTAAAACAAGCCGGGCTTCATAATACACATCTATAGTCACATATTTCCCTTAATCCCATTGTAAGAAACTCAAAGGATGGAGCTTAGAGTTCAACAAGAAAATTGTCACTTTTTTTTTAGATTGCATTAATTTCCTAAGGAAACACAGAAAATGTATCACAAATGTATGTATATCAATGCCCATCATTAATATGTGTTGTGGATTACACAGACCAATATTGGCAAACCACAGCTCTGTTGGGTGTGCTCATGGGCCCACAATATCAATCAGAGAATGTTACACTTGTGGAGTGCAACTTTAAGCAGAGGAAAAGAGCATTTGTTTTAAATGATTCTCTTTATTTCAGTGAAACACATGTTTGTATAAGACTATGAAAGGCCTTTTATTGTGTAATTACATTGATCTTAGTTATATGGATTTAATTTTAACATAGAGGGGCTGAAATGAAAGAACAGAATCAAAATGCTAAGTTTCAATTCTCACTGAAAAGCATGCTGAAGACCTCAAGGCCTCCAGTCCAGTTGGAGTCGTTCTGAAAATAATTACATGTTGTGTTCAGGCCAGATAGCTTTGGACCACCTTTAAATGTTCCTTGATTGTATTCAAGGCAGATGTGCATAGAAGATATGCACCATTCATTCTCTTTAGGCACCCATTAATAAACAAAAGGCTCAATTTCGAATGGAATCTGTAACCCAGTTTGTCATCTAACAATGTCAAAAATGCATTGGTCATGAGAGGTTAAGAGAAATGGTGACTGACTTCACATGCACTGCCGAACGGGCAGCTACCTTTGATTAGTAAAGGTGAAAGGTCATTTAGAATGTGATATGATGATATGATATGGCATTTCTAACGCACCTATACACAAGTGTTTCAAGGAGCGACGAGGCAGGGTGGGGGACAAGGGGAAGACAGACAACGATCCTACTAGGCCAGGTGTCATTTAGATCACGCAAGTGCACCTCCAATACAATTCACTCTGGATAGTGGTGTCATGGAAAGGGAATATTTAGGCAGAGTGTTGTCTCTGCCCTCTTGTGAAGAACTGCATCAATTGCACGATAGAACAAAGAAATGCATTTACATCAACAAAATCACACTTTAAATGTGCAAAATCAAAAGTATGCGGTGCATCGCCATGCTGCATCCAATTCATCTGAACTTTGGATGTGTTGTAAATAAAAGTAATACCTATCAGAATATGTCAAACATATTTAGGATCATTATTTTTGAAAATGCCCGAAAAAGTTGAAAGCGTGTAAAACAGTTAAAAATCATCATAATTCAATCATTCAGCAAATTAAAAATGTTTGCATCTACTTGTAAAATCTAAAAATGTAGGTTTAATTAAATTAACACAGAGCAGTTAGAAATTAGAATATAAAAACAAAATCAGCTTCTCTGCACAAAGTGCAAGCAGCTCTCCCACCTTTGTTAGTCAGATGGCTGGAAGCCATACCCCTGACAGCCCTGGGATGGGATCAGGGGGATTAGATGGGGATATAATGTCATACACATAGGATAGTGTGGGACTGACAGAATATGGATTTGGGTGATAAAGACTAAAAAGAGGAACAAACTGGAGGACAAAAGGACTGATTTACCCAGAGGGAAGACTTGTCCATTGACCCTTGCAGAGGAGAGACCAGCCCATCGACAGATGACCATTCTGCGTAGAATAATTGATTTACAAATAAGCCACCTAAATTGAGGGTCTGCTAAACAAAGGATGCTGTTTGCAACTTTCTCTATAGGGCTTGGTTCCAAACTTGTCGGAACCCCAACTCAGGATTATTGACTTAATATGCACTTGATAACATCAATGTTAATAGATGTAAGTAAGTGATTAGCCCCGAAAGTGTTGCAGTTGTAACTAAATGCGTGTTTGCACATTGCTTGATTATTGTAGATTCACACATTTGTTTTACTGCTATTTGTTCCATTGGTTGACATTAAAGGATTAGCCAGGACTGTGATTAGGATGAACTGCATATACCTTATATCTTTTGTATATTATGATTTTAAGCATGAATTCATGTATTTGTATTTGTATGTATTGCAAATGTTTTATGACTCTTGTCGAAATAAACTATGATGATGATGGTAAAATGACTGGGACTGCAGGGAGGTATAAGAAAACAGGGACACAAGTGTGAATATCGCAATGTTCTGTGTTCATTGCGTATATGAAACACAACGTGAGATGTGTTTTCTTTCAGTCCCTGTACACTTTGCAGTGAAAAACGGATCCAAACCTGAAAGAATTTTGCCTACCCTTTAAAGTGGGATTACCTTGGTAAAGTTAAACATATTTATGAATATAGTTAATGATTTAAACTGGTGCAGAATCACAGTGGGTCATATGTGCTATGCCAAATGCTATTGCCTTGGATGGACTGGATGTTTTCACACAAACTGTATGCTAAAAGAGTTTATTATGTTTATTATGAACTGTGCGAAGAGCAGATCCTCAGCATTCCCTTGCCTTCAATGCATAGGCAGAATAAGGAGTGATGTTGGAGTGAAGAGGGTCTCCAACTAAATATCTGTTACTGGAGAAAAGTACATCTCCAGCCAGAAGTCTAAAGAAACTGAAAGCATAACAAGCAGGCCCTTTTAAAATTGTGTGTATATCTGTATTGAAATACATGCCTTCATGTTTAAGGAAAGCCTCCCCACACACAATGTAACACACTGATAAACAAAAAGAAGCAAAGTCAGTTTAATTAAAAGTCACATAAACATGTCTATAGAGAGCTGCGCTCGGTCATTCAGAAAACATAGGATACATGTTAATTCAAAAGTATATGAGCCAATGCAAACAAATTACTTTGTGCATATACCTAACACATAGTCCTATGCTAGCCGGTCATTGGTCCTCATTATAAACCTGGCGGTCCAGAAATAAGTGTGCTGGTAGCAGCGTACCGGCACCCTTTCCAAACCACCAGACTGCAAGCATGCCTGCAGGGGCCGTTGCTCCCAACAGGTCTGACCAGCCAGGGGCACTGGCCTATGCAGGCATGGTTTTCATGGAAGCACTGGAACTGTTAGAAACAGTGCCAGTGCTTCTGTGTCCCCATTACCCTGGAGTCCTATGGGACTAAACGGGAATGGGGACTTACACTTTTCACCGCCTGACATCCCCGGCCACCGGGACTTGTAATGTCCTGTTGGCTCCGGGATATCAGGCGGGAAAAGTGTTATGAGGATGGCAGCAACCCGCCGGTAGAACTGGCGGGTTACCGCCAAACTCATAATGAGGCCCATTGTGTATTATCTCACACCTGACCAGGGGAGTTGGTGCATATATATATATATATATATACACATATATATACTTTTTCTCTGGTACCCTTCTTGTTTTGTTACCAGATTGAGACAAGTATTCTGAAAAGAGGTTTGAAATCATTAATATAAGAGAAAGTATGAAATGCCCTCATCTTGACAAGCCATGGGTTACATTAAGTAGTCTAGAGGAGCTGTTGCAGAGTAGAAATGTTTAGCATTCTAGTGTCTTTTAGATTATCATAATATGTGGAGGAAGATTTTGTGATTAGGCAGACAATGGCCCTCATTACGAGTCTGGCGGTAACCATGCCGCTATTGGTGGCATGGCTGCCGCCGAAGTCACGTCGGGGTCCAGGTCCTCAGAATGAGGATTTACCGGGCCATTCCGAGTTCGGAAGGCCCGTTAATTCCTCCCTCCAAGGACCCAGACACGGTCCTTCCCAATTCCCATTTCAGCCCCCATAGGGCTGAATGGGAATGGGAGAGGGAGCAAACAACGGGCCATTACGAGATGGCCCGTTGTTTGCTCCCTCTTCCCCTCGCAGGACCCGGTAAGCACGCCTAGTTTTCCCAGGCGTGCTTACCATGTCCCGCGGGGGGGAACTTGTAAGGCAGCGGTACAGGGTGAACAGCGTCGGCACCTTTTACGGCGCCGTTCACTCCGTACCGCCAGGGTCATAACGAGGCCCAATGTGTTCATAGCGGACATCTCTAAGGAGTTTCGGTGTAAATGGATGAAAAATGCTTCCATTTAATGATTTAGCTTAAGAAGGCTTAATCCAGGAGCATTGTCAGGGTCATTTTATATAAAATGTAAATTGCATTCTGGAGGCCACCCATATTAGCATTTACATGCTTTGTGGCCCCCTGCAAGCAAAAAGAGTAAAAGTGAGGCAAAAACACTTTTACTCTTTTCATGTTTCCCTCTATCCTGTGAAAATGTCAACTCTGTGTGCAAATACACCTAGTGGGTGACGTTTACTGGTGTATGGAATCCACCTTGTTTTGACCAGGTTTAAAACCGAGGCAGATTCCATAGGAATCCATTTGTGTATCTCCCAGTGCATGCAAGAATACTCCACACAACACTTACTACCACCCACAAATGCCTATTTGATGCTACTTCCACTTACCTCAATAGCTGCATTTCATGCAAAACCTCACCCAGAACACTTATATCAAATGCCAATACTCAGCTGATCATCCCACGCTTCACCACCACAAGAGCAGGTAATGCTAGCTTCCCTATTGCAGCCCCCCGCATCTGGAACTCACTCCCCCCACACCTATCCAACAAATTTCCTTACCTAAGTTTAAAAAACAACTCAAAACATAGCTATTCAACAAATACTAAAACTCCTGCACCAGCTCTTCAGCTGAGTTGGTCAACCCTCTCAGTATCACAAGATAACTACAAAGTCAAATGATAACCAAGCTGTATATATGACTGTACCGTTTCTGCAAAACAAAAAGTATGTAACCTTGACATGAAAACGAAGATATATGTAACCTACGCCGTGATACCCAAGGGTTTGGGCGTATAATCAAATGCAATAAATAAATAAATAAATAATGATGATATCTGCATGAAAATCCCAAGCAAGCACAAAAGGAAGTTCTCACACAAAGTGGAGGAGGTGAGCACGGCCGATTGGTGCACAAATACATTGATTGAATATGTTTCCTCCACGTATTCAAAGAGACCGCAATCTGGCTCCTAAAATCGAGAGCGTTTCCTTGTGCTTGCAAAGCAAGTAGGTAAACATTAGCTAAAAATACTTCGCATTCTCCTCAGATGTGGAGGAAACAGAGATGTATGTTGTTTGTGCCATGTGTAACCTTGACTGAAATGTGGAGGCTAGTATTGGTTTGCTGCTGGAGCAAAGGAGGGGGCTTGGTTCCGTAAACATGGTCTCATTATCTACAAGACAATCTAACCCACACATCCTCCTAGCCCTATCTCACATGCTTTTTTTCTTCCTGGCACTGGATTACTGACTTCATAAACGGAAGGCCAATCATCCAGCAAGCTTCATGTCACAGGCAAAGTGCTGTAGAGCTCAACCACAAGTGCAAACTCGAGAATCTTCGGCAAGTCCAATGATTTCAGTGCAACTGCAAGCCCCGGTTTTCATGTCCGTAGGGGATTCGACATGAAGTTTGGTGGTATTGACGAATTCGAAATTCATTCCTAAAATGACTTCCATTTAGTGTGTTTACTGCAATTATACACCTTATCAAAGATGGTAAAGTCGTCATATTGTTGGAAACGAGTTTTCACAGTTCAATTGAATTTGCACTAGATTACACATAGCTCGTATTGAAATATTACACGACCACGGCAGTGGGCGTGTAGTTATGGTTAAGTTGCTGTTTCCATAGGAAGAGCACTTTTTGGCCGGCTTATAACTCCGCTCCCCCAGACGAATCCACACCAAACTTTGCAAAAAAAAGTGTATGGGCCACTGTGAATTTGTTTGCACATTTTGGTGATGTTTGGTCCAGGGGGGGAAAGGTTATATGGGGGGTTCCAAAATGTCTTTTTTTCCCATAGACTGAATGGGGGAAAAACTTTGCGCACGTCTACAGCCCAAACGGCTGGACAGATTTTCACCAAATTTGCGGCAGGAGCTGGGCACATTTGGTGCCAATCCGTCCAGTAGTTTTCTTTACAACGACCAAAAAGTACATCTGAAGAAATTAGTGATATCTATGTCCACTCCGCGGACACACTTCCCTGTTCGCTCCACGGACAAGATACCGATTGGCTTATCCATAGCGTCATGTTCATGGACATGTGGCGCATTCACTGATTGGATGTTGAACGCGTGAAGTGCGTCAGATTCTGTTGCTGCGCCCGCCATCTTTCATTCGTGTTTTGGTGTACGCAGACATCGCCGCTAACACATATAAAACAACACATCATTGCACTTGTTAACCGAGGCAGGAACCTGCACTGTTTGATGGAAACAGTGGTTCTGCAATTGTATGGGAGTAGCAGTTCTCATGCATGCATTCAAATAAGTTGTTGCAAAGTCAAAATGTATTTTCATTCTGAGTGAAGTTTACTTGGTTTGCTTTTTTGGTTGCGAGCTCAGTAGGCCCACGCATCCCACTGAACCCATAAGGGTCAATTGATTTTTGACCTTGAGCGAAAGGGAAAATTCAGTAAACATGCAGGGAGTGCAAGTTTGGAAAAAATACCATTTGATAAGGTCATGTATTCAAAACGTTTGTAAGACACGTAATATCAGTTGAAGAAGAATCTTTGCTGCAAGTACATTGCTGTCTGGGTTTAATGAAGACAATGGAGACAGTAAATATCGTGTAAGTTTACTTTTGATGACTCTTCACTGCAACGAGTTTTAATTTTTTATTACCAGAACAATAATTTTGGCATTATAACTGAGGTGCTATCTTTCTGTGTAGTTGTCATTTTTTTTAAAACTTATGGAGAGTGCAGATTCTCGCCGTTTGTAGGCTATCATTAGGTTCACCCATGTTCAACGCTATTATTTATTTAAAATATCATCTATAACCATATCGATTTGTGTATCAGTTTCCACGTTCTTTTTGTCTTTTTTAAAATTGTTTGGTAAAGGTTGGGAATTGATATGTATTTTCTGTTAAGTTTTCTGTACAGCTACATTCTGCCGTACTGTGATTGCCATGGATTCCAGATGCCAAATAATGGATTCTTTGCATGCCAGATGCACGTACTCGTGACCGGCTGCCTAACCATCACTGTATTATGGGACGATTGTGGCCATTAGGAGTAACATAACATATTTTATGGTGTTGTAGGCCAAAGTTCATGCCGACGTCTTGGAAATCACTGTGCGACTGAAGCAGTTGCTTTATCGAAAGTGAATACTTTGTGTATGCGAAAAGATCAACGTGTGCCTCACGATTAACATTTTCGATGACGACCGAACAAACAAAGTTACTATTTGATTGAAAATGGGAATAGTCTCATGGTCTCTGACAGTTTATTGTGAAATTAAAGTACTTTACAAATTCTAAAATTGTTAATGTTTATCTTTAAAAAACAGTTTATTATTTCAAAATGTAACGTGCTACGTTGTACGTCGCTGTGTGTTCATTTGCAGGTGCTGCGTCACGGCACATAGTTGCTTATGGGCGCATTTGGCTACGCTGGAGAGGAACGTCATCCAAAAAAGTGTACAATATCATTAGGGTTGGTTATGTGATGAGATGTGGGAGTGTTTTCTTATTACACAAGTGTCGTAATGTAGTTAAAAAATGTAGTGGTGTACGTTTATTGACTGAGGGTTAGGCTGCAGCCATGGGGAGTGGGCAGAATGTCGGGGTCATGGTAAAGGTCATGATCCGCACAATGTGGCTACTGGCCATGACCAGAAGGGTGAAAAGATAGGATTACAGTGGCCATGTCTTTGGTGTCACGTGCCGGAGAGTAGCTGGTCACGTCTCAGGGGCGGGGAAAATGGAAATAAAGGAATCACCGGAACTGGCGTATTAACGCCAGTCCGGGTTTATGCACCATCACAAGCGGTTGTGATTATTCATGCGCAGCGACGCACTGCGACACAAGGCCTTGCCAGGCCTAACACCAGTGTCGGGCCCAAACACCTGCCCGTGCCCGACACCACAATGTCCACCTGGGACTGGCTTTGTGGTAAAGTTGTTCAACTTTACGATACATTTGAAAGGGAGGAAAAAAGTGCTGGTGGTAATATGTTAACAGCGTTTCCTTTTTGCTTTTTGCAGGCTGCCATGGAAAGCAAAGAGGGGCATGTATGGAACAACCGCCTTCCCTTTCTATGGTGGCCATCTTAGAACGACAAATCCTCTTTTTCAGTAGAACACGTTACTGCTTTGCAAATCTAGATTGTTAATGGCAAATGTTATTGCGTCTATGTCCTTTACTGAGAAATATAAAGTAGATGGAGTGTATAAAATTATTATTTTTTATGATTTTTAAACTGGGAGTGGTGGTTCTTAAAGGAACATTTACTTTGTTTACGGATGGCTTTTTTTTGGGAAGGAAAGTTGCGGATGGAAATGAGCAAAGAGGCACCAAACAGTAATATGGGGGGAGAGGGGGTAGGTGGATGGGGGAAAATGTTGTGCGTGTGTTATTTGTAAGGTAGGGGCAGTTTTTCTCATGCTCCTTCATTACAACAGTGGTGTTGTTTCTTGGGGAGGAGGGATGGCCTTAGCTCATGTCGTTTTCAGATAACTAGTACTTTTGCTAAAAGTATGTACTGTGTACTACATTGTTAATGGCTGACTACGATTAAGTGTTCGAGCTGTGCAAGGGAAATGTTGAAGGTGGAAGTTCCTACATCAGTAAAAAATGTATTTCCACACTGTCCACGAGGCATACATCTTATTGTTAAGTGTGTACGGATTCTCGGACACGTCACCGTGCTGTGCGCCAGCATATGGTTATGTGGCATTCTCCGCAAGGTGTGCAATGAAGTCAGATGTTACTTTACATTATAGTTACGTGCTACTACTATAAACCGATCAACTTTAGCAAAAAAAACTTTGTTAAAGGGATGTTATGATTAAGTTGTGCTAATAAAAACCTGTGAAATTCAATAAAAAATCTTTGTTAAAGGGACATTATGGTTCAAAGTAAAACTGAAAAACCCTTGACATTCGCCAGTTTTGGTAAGCTAAGCAACCATAACTCGCGCCACCACTGTGCATTGCTAACAATAACACCCAGAACATCAAAGATGAAATCAGAAATGTCATTGATGACATCACTGATGACATCACATGTCTGGCTCCCCCTTTTTTCCTTTACTCACATATCTAGGCCACATGGTTTTCTTCAGTAACAGTCAGGAATTAAAAATATAAAATGTACTATATTTGTAGACTTATCCTTTAAGTATGTTCTTACAGTAATTTCCTTAGGGTCCAGTCAAATCATGTGATACATATGCATAGGGTAAGTAGCACCTTTGAAACAGAGCAAGAATTTCTCTGCATAAAGATAATCAGTTAGGTTATGAATACTTACTGCTACTACCGCTGTTTTTTTCCTTACTTCAATTTTCGTGTATATACTCATATTTGTATGTGATGTTTTCTCTTTGTGATTTGTCTATAATAATGCCATTATGTAGTAAGTGGTTTTCATTACCTACTTATCACATGTTTCACAGTACCCAAAACTCTAATAAGAAAACAGTTATCATTTCACTGTTCAACATGGCAAGTTTATGAATATTGCACTTCCATCATGTATGCTGCACACAATGCCTATGTTTCTATATGAGTACCTTAGTATACTGCATAGAACTTCATAATAGAATGCTACGTATATCAACGCATTGCTTAATGCACTAATTAGCACTTGATATTTATTCCAATGATCCTGGACACTTTTTGGTCAACATTATAATAATAATACCTTCAACAGAGTTTTCATTCAAAGTAAATGTACATTTCTGATGTCATCTTTGATGTCCTGGGTGTTAGTGTTAGCAGTGCACAGTGATGGCGCGACTTATGGTTGCTTAGCTTACCATAACTGGCGAATTTCAAGGCTTTTTCGGTTTTACTTCGGACCATAACGTCCCGTTAACAACGTTTTTTTGTGTGAATTTCATAGGTTTTTAGTAGCGCAACTTAACCATAACGTCCCTTTAATAAGGTTTTTTTACTGAATATGTTTATATGTATTTCTGAAGTCGATACAAAAGCTCTTTAAAAAAACCTTTATACTTTCAAATTGTATTTACTTCTGTGAGTCCCCACTTTGTTTTTTTAGTGCTGGCATTTAAAATGGCAAACTACATTTAAAGTGCTATGCAACTATATAGACATAAGTAAGGTACAGCTTCACATTTCCAGGAGCTGGCATCAAATACCAATTGTTGTTTTGAATGCCTAACAGTCAGTCGCGACAAGCCCGCAAATGCTTCGTATTATAGTCGACAAATGCGCAGTACACTAACTCTATGACGATCGCCTTTAGGACACCAAAGGCATTGGGCCTCATTACGAGGCTGGCGGCTGCGGAAGGAACGGTGCCGGTAGGGTACCAGCACTGTTCTTTCTGGGCCGCCACATTACAAGTTTGCTCACGGGTGGCAGTATTTTCGTCTGGGCCAGACCAGACGTGCATATCGCCACCCACAAGCAGACCATGATGCTAACAACAGACCCGTCATTAACAGGTCCGTTGTTAGCATCCTCCCCATTCCCATTGAGCTCTATGGGGGCTCGAATGGGAATGGGGATGTACCGGGTCCGGGTCCCGGAAATGGGAATTACCAGGCCTGCGAAAGTCGGAATGGCCCAGTAATTCGCTTTTTTTGGGACCTGGACACGAGTTTGGAGGCAGCCATGCTGCTAACAACGGTATGGCTACCTCCAAACTTGTAATGAGGCCTATTGTGTCAGGAAAGGAAAGGAAGGGAAAAATTGAGATGCACGCCCTACCATGGTGTTAACAGGGTAATTTTCTCCACTTTTGTGATGCCGGCAATCCCGTCCTTTCCTGGAAATCCCACACTTGACCACCTATTAACCCCAGGAGACAACAGAAGGCTGCTGGGGTGATATAAAATGCATCAGTGGTGGATTTGGGTGAATGTTCCTTCCGCTTAACTTTACCTACCAAGTCAGCATCTTCCTGATAGATTCTCCCAGGTCAGGGGAAGGGCAACAAGGCCAAAGCACAGAAAGAAAACATCTCTCAGAGTCAGAACAAGTCAAGTTTGCTTTCTGTTCTTAGTGGTATCCCCATGTCACCTGAACCAGATGTCTCAAGGGCAGGCCGTGTGTATAAAAAAGAAAGCAAAAGGTAACAATTAGTATCCCTGACGACCTCGGAATTGTGTCCTCGATTTTAGAACCATACAACTCTGTTATCGTATTGTTTGATGATGATGAGATAGGATATGCGAGCATGAACGCACTGATACACAATCGCCTGTTATTTCACTTGTGGGACAGGGCATAGCCATAATATCTGTGCAAGAGGTAATTTCTCAACAGCTACTAAAAAGCTGAAACCTAGCACAGGTATCTGGGTACCTGTAGGCTCACACATTATATCTCTATGAAATCACACTTGTGCAAAAATGTAATTGCTAAAAGGACACATACAGCAGCAAAACCTCATCTTCACCGACCTGCAGCACCTTCAGATGCCCTCCATGCAGATTTCACTGGAAGAGTTAGTAATAAAAAGTGGTGGCACATTTGTATACAGCTCTTTCATGCCGATTCCTCCCACTTCGAAGTGCTGTAATAGCAGGTGTTAATGTTACCACATGTTTTGGCACTCTTTTGTATTTCTTAAATTTTGTAGGTCTGAGTTAAAGGATATTGATTCCTGTTCGTCCAGCTGTAGGTCTGGTGAAAATATACGACCCGGGCAATCAACCCCTCTCCGGGGAGCATAGACCTTAGATCCCCAAAGGGTCACCTACAACATCAGGGTAATTCATAGAATTCAGCGCACAAGTGGTGCATGCGGCTGGCGCTCAGTGAGCGGGTGCGGCTGACTGCGCCAGCTGCGTGCGCCAAAACCCATTTCGGCGCACAGCGTATTCATGGATTTTAACATCCCTATGCAGCCGTGGCGCAGAGTGGCGCAGCGACCCTGTAGCAGTGCCAGTTACGCCCCCAACCCCGCCCTGTGTGCCATGAACAGCGCACAAATACAGTACATGGCGCACAGGCCAGTGGACCAGCATACAGTCCCCCAACCACGAAAACGCGTGTAAAATTCCCCGCGCACCCCTCGGAATACACATACCCCACTCGCGCTAAGCCAATCGCGTGTAAAACTCCCCGTGCACCCCTCGAAATACACGTACCTCGCTCATTCGCGGGAAGTTTCACACGCGGTAGGCCCTGTGCGAGCGGGGTACGTGTATTTCTGGGGTTCGCAGGGAGTTTCACACGCAGTAGGCCCTGTGCGAGTGGGGTACGTGTATTTCTGGGGTTGGTGGGGAGTTTCACACACAATAGGACCTGTGCGAGCGGGTACGTGTATTTCTGGGGTTTGCAGGGAGTTTCACACGCGGTAGGACGTGTGCGAGCAGGGTACGTGTATTTCTGGGGTTCACAGGGAGTTTCTCAAGCGGAAGGCCCTGTGCGAGTGGGGTACGTGTATTACTGGGGTTCGTGGGAAGTTTCACGCGCGATAGGCCCTGTGCAAGTGGAGTATGCGTATTACTGGGGTTCGCGGGAAGTTTCACACACGATAGGCCCTGTGCGAGTGGGGTACGTGAATTAATGGGGTTCGTGGGAAGTTTCACATGCGATAGGCCCTGTGCTAGTGGGGTACGCGTTATACTGGGGCTCGGGGGAAGTTTCAAAAATTTGATTGGCCCTGTGCGAGTGGGTTACGTGCATAACTGGGGTTCTCGGGAATTTTCACATGCGATTGTCCCTGTGCGAGTGGGGTACGCATATTACTTGGGTTCGCGGGAAGTTTCACACGCGATAGTCCCTGTGCGAGTGGGGTACGTGCATAACTGGGATTCGCGGGAATTTTCACATGCGATTGGCCCTGTGCGAGTGGGCTACATGCATAACTGGGGTTCGCAGGAATTTTCACACGCGATTGGCCCTGTGCGAGTGGGGTACGTGTATAACTGGGGTTCGCGGGAAGTTTCACACGTGATTGGAGCTGGGTACGTGTATTTCGGGGGTTCGCGGGAATTTTCACACGCGATTGGCCCTGTGCGAGTGGGGAACATGCATAACTGGGGTTCGCAGGAATTTTCACACGCGATTGGCCCTGTGCGAGTGGGGTACGTGTCTTTCTGGGTTTTGCGGGAAATTTCACATGCGATTTTGCTGTCAGAGCGGGGTACGTGTATTTCGGGGGTGCACGGGGAGTCCTACACGTGAATTGGCAGTGTGGGTCCTCCCAGGTGTGCCCTCTACCCCCTCCAAGGCCCCTGCAGGCAGCCCACACCACAGGGGACTACCCTGCACCCCTGGTCATGACCCGCAGGCAGCCCATCCACCATGGGCATGCCCCCCAGACAAGCCACATGTCACCTTGCACTAGTGATCACCAACTGATGTCCAACAGCACCCCCACCCCCCCACCATTGATGGGCACCTGCCAGCAGGCCCCCACTCATGTCCCCCAGCACCCCCAACCCCCAGCAGTGAGGGGCACCTGGCAGGCCCCCACTCATGTCCCACTCATGTCCCCCAGCACCGCCACCCCCCAGCAGTGAGGGGCACCTGCCAGCAGGACCCCACTCATGTCACACTCATACCCCCAGATCCCCGACCCCCCAGCAGTGAGGGGCACCTGCCAGCAGGCCCCCACTCATGTCCCACTCATGTCACCCAGCACCCCCATGCCCCAGCAGTGAGGGGCACCTGCCAGCAGGCCCCCACTCATGTCCCACTCATGTCCCCCAGCACCGCCACCCCCCAGCAGTGAGGGGCACCTGCCAGCAGGCCCCCACTCATGTCCCACTCATGTCCCCCAGCACCCCCACCCCCAGCAGTGAGGGGCACCTGCCAGCAGGCCCTCACTCATGTCCCCCAGCACCCCCACGCCCCAGCAGTGAGGGGCACCTGCCAGCAGGCCCCCACTCATGTCCCCCCCTACATGAAGTAAAGATGCACAATCATGGCCCACTTCTACAACCAAATACCACAGCACGCCACCCCATTCTTGAGACGCAATGAGTTCCCAATCCACCACACACTGACATGCCTATCACAAGACACAAACCAAAAGTCAACTATGTACATCAACACATGTCCGTCACACACACACACTGGTTGTCATTGATTGTGTAAACCCACATTTTCACATGCATCAACCCAATGAGCGAATCTCACACATGGAACTAAAATATGAAAATGTATTATGTACAAAAATAAAGCAATGCAATGAAAGCATAACAAAATAGCAAACATGAAATGAAAACCATGTGCAAAAGATGAGTAAATGAAAAGTATAACCAATACAAAGTCATTCTAAAGAAAAATAGTCAAAACTCTTCCTCCACCAATGCAAATCCAAAGGAAACGTAAAAAGAAAAATCCATTGATCCATGGTTAAATCAAAAGAAAAAGTTCAAATAAATCCATTGTCCAACTATGTGCAATCCATTATCAAGGGTCCATGAGCCCAACGAAAGAAAAGAAACCTACCTAAGAAACTACCTAATAAAAAAAAACTATATACAAATGGTTGTGGCATATTCCATTCACCACAAATCAAAGGAAAAGAAAAAGGAAACCTAACTCTAAAAACTATATACAATGGCAGCGGGCTAGTCCAACGGCTCACTTTTGGATGTCCAGGGCCAGGGCATCATCGAACTCCCGCTCAATGTCCTGGAGGCGTTCTTCTTCCATGGCCCTGAGGGTTCGCAGGGACGACGACATGTTCACCTCCAACTCCCTGCGAATTGCCTCGAGGCCCTCGGCCCGCCTCAGGGCCCTCCGTATGGAGTTCTCCACCCTGACCATTGTGAGCATGCCTCTTCCACCCACTGCCGCTCTTCATCTATGGCGTGGCCCAACGGCTGCCACACGGAAGACACTTGAAATCCGGGGTCCTCCTGCCCTTTGGCCAATGCCTGCCACTCTGATGTTGAAGGCCCCGAGCCATCATTGCTCCCACCATGTTGCTGCTGCTGTGCCTGTGCCTGTGCCTGTGCCCTGGCTCTTGCTGCCTGCACGTCCTCCTCCGGCTGGGGTGCAGTTGTCGTGGTGGCCACCCCTGTTGGACATCCGAATCCCCACTGTGGCAGGGATGTGTCCTCCACCAGCCTGGCCGCTGGGTCAGAGGCAGCTCCACAGGGTACCCAGGTGATTCATGGGTGGGAAGATGGCATGGAAGACGACTGGTGCATAGGGGGTTCAGGTGAGGAGGGGGTCGCAAGAAGGTCCAGCACACGGAGGAATCCAGCACCGGTGACCCGTACCAGTAGGTCAACGTGGTCAAAGAGGCATGCGAGACAACGTGCAGTCTCTCCACGAAAAGACTGCAGGTCACCTCGCATGCCCCGTTGACGCAACGCTATCCCACTCAGGACAGGCTCAACACTGTCCCGGATAGCCACGTCCGCAGGGAGAGGAAGGCCAGTTGTTGTGCGCTCATCCCCTCCCTGAAAACGGGTCTGGACGTAGGCATCCCTGCTGGTGCCAGATGATGCAGTGACAGGATCAGGGACAGGATTACACATAGGCACCTCCGCGGCTGCTTGTGCTGCCTCCTGTCCCTGCCCCTGCACTGCACCACTAGCACCAGTGGAATCCCCACCTCCAGACCCCATGTGTGTCCCTTCCATGGCCTCCTCCTCCACCAAACCCCCAAACAACCTGGATGACTCCGTGCCATCTTCCTCCGTTGGAAACCTGTGGGGTCTCAGCTGCCGAGGTGTCCACCTCCGACCTCCCGGGCCTTGCGTCTCCGGCTGGTGGTGCGATCCCTGCCGCTGTGCTCCACAGCACCCTCTCCGCCCTCTTCATCAGTTGACGCTGCAGACAGGGAGAGATAATGACCGTTGTACATGAGTGGCAGTGTCATACTTCAGAAATGGCATCACACTTCCCAACACACATGTCATTTGTACTCACACACATGAGCAATTCCACAGCAATATTGCACCAGCCAGCACCATCCATACACATACAACAACATGAGCATCCGAAGGTGAGCCTTACATCACATGAAACACGGGGAGTGCACAACACATGCACACACGCCACCACACTTACATGCATGTGTACATGTCCACCAACTGTCACAGTGATGATATCGCCATCCATGTCACATCTGGCATTCAGCCTTCTACATGTCAGTGTCACATGCATCCAAGTTGCATCAAAGTTGCACACTTGTCAAATACACACAAATGCACATGTACACAGTGCAGATACATGCAGCAGGAACCACCATCCATGTGTGACACCACAACCATGCCAACGTACATACACAGAAATTCAAACGTGTGCTCCCCCACCTGTATTTGCCCTGCATGCCTACCAACACATACACCATCGATATGTCTCACACCTGAGAGGACTCACATGTGGCAGCCTCACGCCCATGTTCATACACATTCCTACATGGCCCTACAAAAACACATGTGCAACCTGCACACTACTGGCACACCACGACACGCACAGTGTCCAATCAGTATGCATGTACACTTACCGCTTGACTCCAGACGGGCCTGCCTCTCAAGGACCTGGACATGGAGCGCTAGGCATATGCGTTCCAGGACCCTCATTTGGTGGTCGGACAGGTGGCCCCGGCGCCCCTTGGCATCCACTGCCTTTGAGAGGCGCCGGGCCTTGTTGAGGGTCCTGGACCTGAAGTCCTCCCAGCGCTTCTTGACATGTTGTAAGTCACGGACTGCCACCCGATCCGTGTTGATGGCAGTCACGATGTCCATCCAGATCCTGGTCCGTCCTTCATAGTCGGCACGCAAACTTCCAAAGAGGGCATCATACTGCCCCAGGTCTTGCTCCACCAGGACACCAACTTCCCTGGCACTGAAGCTGGTGGCCCTCTGCCTCTCTGGCTGGGGGTTGCCAGCGGTGCCAGATGGTGTTGTGCCCGACATGGCAACCCCAAAGGCAGGAGTGGGTGGGCAACTGGGTCCTGGGGCTGGGCTGTGGAGCAATGGTGTCCCAGTCGGGAGTCTTCGGTTCCAGGAGGGGTGGTCACAGCAACAGCACCCCTGGCTGACGTGCAGGCAGCAAATAGCAGGGCACGTGGACAGCAGGCAGTCAGGCAGCAGCAGATGGCAGGTGGGAGTGTGCTCGGGGCTCTGGGGGGCAGTAATTCAGCCTTCTGGGCAGGAGCGTGGTCTGCTGTCATGATGCCTATCCCCCGGAGCACCAGGCCAGGCCCAGCACCCCCGGAAACAGGCATCATGCCCTCGGGTAAAAGCCCAGAGGCCCCTTATAGGGGCTCTTTGGACTCAGTCCTGGCACCTTTGGCGCCAGGCTCATGTTGGACATCAGTCCTGGCGCCATAGGCGCCAGGCTCATAAAGGGAAGTGTTTTGTGCACTTACCTGATGCAGACCATGCTGCACGCTTCAGGCCTCCCTGAGACCTGAAAGGGATTATTTTTTCATAGGGACTATTTTTTCACTCGGGCGTGGCCAGGGAAGGATACATACCTAGTTGGGGAAGGATACATACCTGGGACTTCTTTGGAGGCTATTTAAGCCACACCCAGACAGCAGCTCATGCTTCGCGTTGTTCTGCTTCCTGCAGCTTAACGCTCACCGTGTCTGCTCCTGCTCCTGGACTCCAGCCACGCCCGCCTCGAACCTGGAAGACCTGCAAGGGAGGAAGAGAAGAGAAAGGTGAAAACCAAGGACTATTTCAAACTTCTTACCTGCATCCAGAATCTTCTCGCCAGCATCCCTGAAGAAAGACTTCCATTTAAAAGCATTGCGTTGCTCGCTGCAGCGCCACGCTTCACTCACCTGTCCTCGAGACATCTCCCGGCTCCATCGCGGCTGCCAGCATCGGACGCCACATCTCTGCACCTAGGGGAGAGAGGAAGAAACAAAAGGTGAGCAGAAGGAACACAGAAGGAAAGCCTGATTAACAGCCATAATACTTACCGGCTTTTCTTCCACATTTCGGGTCGGCGCCGCCCCGTTGGCAGGTACCGTACCCCGGCCCCTATGGGGAAAGGACAAGAGACATTTCTGGGGAATTATAAGGACATTTAGAGGGATTGCCTTCATCACTACTCACCTCGGCAGTTTAACCCCTCGACGCATCGCCTTCATTCTGCACCTGAAATAAAGGACAGATCACAGGTTAGAAAGACAACATAAAGGGGGCCTCACTTGAACTTTGAACTTTCATACTTACGGCGCATCGCTCAGGAAAGTCAAGTGGATTTTGCCAGCGCCATTCTGAAAACCAGTGAA
The DNA here is from genome assembly GCF_040938575.1 of Ambystoma mexicanum. NCBI lineage: Eukaryota > Metazoa > Chordata > Amphibia > Caudata > Ambystomatidae > Ambystoma > Ambystoma mexicanum. The sequence continues at coordinate 489,767,474 of NC_090940.1, read as the reverse complement.
GTAACTGGACGAACATGCGCCCATGCACCAGAAGCAGGATGGAGAGTTCATCCTTCCAAACCATAAGGTGAGCTTAAACCGGGGTTTGGAGGAAGTTAGAGAGGAACGAAGGGGGAAGGGGGAAAGGGGGGAGCTAGCACACTATTCTGCAGACTGTTAATCCCCTTTCTCATCTGAAGAAGGATATTTCTACGGGCCAGGCAAGCACAATTTGGAGGTCCTGTCCAATTGGTGTTCCGGGTCCTGTGCATCACGCTAGAAGAGGCCACAGCAATCCAGACTAGACCAGCGCCCCCGTGGGAACCAGGTGAGCGTTACAGTCTTCCATGTGTTTTCGGGTGGCCAGCTTGATACGGAGTGATTTGGCACATGAAAAAATTGGACATCAGCGTGTAATTCGAGGAAAGGCCCTTAGCAGGTCTGCGTGTGAATGCTTATAATCCGAGGAAAGGGCCTACGCACGTAAGTGACGTGACGCATGCAGGCGTTTCCCTCAGCACGCGTTAAAGGTGAGCAGGTCCAGCAGTTCGCTGTATGTGCCTTTCGTGGAGACCGAAGTGTGTTGCTGATTCGTGTTGTTTCGCACACCATCACAACTTCACAGCTATCAAGGACGTATCTCTTCTTTTGGTGGGGGTATTGGCTACGCGTGTTTTTCTGGATCACGCTAGTCAGACGGTGAGCCGCGCACGCTATTTTTCCCACTGCGGGTGCCCTGTGTATCACACCCATTTTCAAGGTCATAGTAGCCTGCGTGTCCCACGCGTACGCGTTTTTCGTGTTACTGGGTGCCAATGCGTACTGCGGGAGGTTAATTCCACGCACGTAGGCTGCAGGGTTGCGTGTACGGTTTTACTGCAGTTTTGGGGAGCCTGAGCATTGCGTGATCCGTCACTACATCACCGGGGTCACATACAGCCTTGCAGGTGCAGGGGGGCTGTTAACATCTTGCATCCCACCCTCTTCACCCCAATTGCCCAGGTCAATTGTGGTGTACACCTCCCATTGGCACTACTCCATCTGTGCCAGCACTACTACATCTGCGCCATGGTTGAGAGGCCACCAAAGGTGAGGGGCGCCTCAGCGGAGCGTCCTCCTCGTGGCGGGCGTAGTCGGGGACATGGCCGGGGTGACCAGGGAGTAGGGGCACTCCAGGGTGGCCGCAGAAGGGGAAGAGGCAGGGGTGCGCCACTTGAGCATGATGTTGTGCCATGTGTCGGTGCAGTCATGCCACCACCCCATGTGGTTCCGGGAGATGCAGCTTCTGCATCTGGCACTGGCACCCGTGTGACCCGGCAGTCCATTTCATCGACTGCCACGGGCCCAAGGGTAGTGGTAGCTGCAGGTGCAGCTGTGGACACCACCACCCAGGCTCAGGGTCTGCCAGTGCAGGCTGCGTTGGCAATTGAAGAGCCCTTGGAAGATTTCCAACAGGCCAGGAGGGAAACCGTAGGGGCAAGCAGGGCTGCCCTGACCAAGACACGTGTCCCTGGGGCAGTTATGTCATCTGCTGCCCCGAACAGCCGGGTGTTGGCAAGTGCAGGGGCAGATGCACCCAACAACACCCCGGTTGTGAGTCTGCCAACCAGGACAGTTGCGGTCAATGACCCTGCCACAGCGGATGTTGCTGCGCAGGGTCCATTAGAGGGCACCCAGCTGTCACTGACACAAGTCAGGCCTTTGGTCGTCTCTCCACCTGCCACTCCCTTGGCTCAATCCACCGAACCCACTGGCCTTATTGATCAGGGCGGCATTAGCCAGCCAGGGTCTGCGCCACAATCCAAGAGGAGGAAGGTTGCACCTGCAGCACAGGCTGGGACCCCACACACAGCCACGACCTCCGCCACGTCGAGGAAGAAGCCTTTCTGCAAACAGAAACTGGACTTCCTCATGGGCTACATGCGGGACCACAGCCGTGACATGCTAGTGGGTGCTAATTGTCAGACTACGGCTGCCCACCGTGATTCCCACTGGAAGCAAGTTGCGGAACATGTGAGTGCATTCGGCCATGAGGTGCGCACGGCGCAAAAGTGCAAAAAGCATTGGAATGACCTCAAACGAAGCGCTAAGGCTAAGTGTGCCTCAAATTACAACTTTACTCTGGTAACTGGCAGTGGGCCTGCACCAGAGGAGGAAGACCTCACTCACCATGAGTCACTCGTTGCGGAGTTCATACCATCTGAATCGGTCGAAGGAGTGGGAAAGATGCCGGACTTTGATGCCCAGTCCAGTGAGTGTTGATGCATGTTTGTCGAGGACATATGTGTTTTACTTGTGTGATGTGTTGTGCATGACTGCCACTACATGTCACGTGTACATGGTTCTGATGTGCAAGTTTGCAATGTTTCCCTGATGCATTTCTACTCTGTTGGATGGTGGACATGTGGAGCAGACGGGGACTGTCTGCATCACCACTGTTGCACCCTACTCACATGCTGGTTACCAGTATGCCCCTCCGGTCCATGTTCCAGCTCATTGGCACTTCTGCATGTAGCATGGGGTGACCTTCCTCTCAGCCCAGGGACTATGCATAGCATGACTGACGTGCATGTGTCCTCTGCCTGCAAGCGGGTCCTCAATGTAGGCATGCTCCCCTGCCCCTCAACCCCCCGCTCTGCACCCCAATTCCACCTTAGCACTGGTCTGCTACAATATTGCCATTGGGTACTTCCCTGTTCATGCCTCGTGTGTACATGCTAACATCCAGCGGCCAATCTGCCAGACATATGCTGTGTGGTACATCCTTAGTACTTGATGCAGGGTGTCTCACTTGGTCTGTGCAGAGGTCAGATGCCCCGCAGGGACATGAGTGCCCATTCATGCTCCATGTGCATTCCACGCATGCCCCTATGTGTCCATGACTGGATGATCACTGTAATACAAGTCCTGGATGACCTACATTGCATGGCATTTCATCTGCCTTCCCATGTCAACCGTGGCTCAGTACTGCGTTGCACACATGTTTAGGGTCTGACAATCTGTGGGGGTCACAGGCCTCAGCCTGTTTAATGGCCAATGACTCTGTCCAACTGGTGTAGTGTCTTCTTCACACGTGGGTGTACTCCAGAGGTGTCATCATGTGTCCTGCTTACTGTCCACTTCAGTGCAAACTGCCACCTTTCCACAGGTCTAATCACAGAAGCAATTTCAAGTTGACCCAGCATGCATGCCAGGTTCTATTTTGTGTGTCACATGTCTGCCTGATGTGTTTGGTGTCAGTGTGTGTGTGTGTGTTGTGTGCTTCTTACATGTGTAGTGACCTTTTTTCTCTCTATTTTTCAGGTGATGACGCAATGGAGCCGGAGGATGGTGTTGTCATGCCAGGCACAGGGTTGTTATCACTTCATCAACCCAGCACAAGTGGGGGTCGTAGGGTGGTAGGCCACAAAAACCCCAAAGTGCTACAGTCCATCTTGTCTCTGGCTGCCTATGAGTCCAGCCCTGATGAACACTCTGACGACCATGTCGAGTTGGATGAGCATCAGGTCCATATGTCAGGGGTGAGTGATTCTGATGTGGACACTCCTCTGTCCGCGACACCTGCACTGAGGGGTCAGACAGTCTTGGAACCTCCGCCCGTGGTGGATCGGGATGCAGGGTCACCCTCCACACCAGTCACTGATGTGCCTGGGACATCACGTCGACGGGGGCATGTAGATGTGCAGCCGCGGGCGGTGCCAACACAACGAGGACACCCGGTTCTTGGGTCCCGCAGGGGTCAAGCCCAGCAACGCGGTCGCCACGCGCAACCGCTGTTTACTGAGTGGGAGCAAGACATGACTGCCAATTCTGAACGCCAGGGGGCAGCAATGGAGAAAATCGCTGAGAGCATGGAGTGTGTGGCCGATCCGTGCTCCCCCCTGCTAGGCAGGTGCTTCTCCAGCAGCAGGCGGCACGGTCCATGGTCCGCTCCCTCAGGCTGGGCATGGCAGCCTCAGACAGGGCACGCCAGGCTGAAATGTCGTCTCTGCGTCAAGCAATTGCTGCTCACGCAGAGGCCCACATGGAGGCCCTGAGGGAGGAGTATGCTTCCCTAAGATCCACTCTGGGTGTCCTTCTGATGTCCCAGAGGGAGCGGGCAGAGGAGAGGTTTGCACAGCTTGAGCGTACCATCTCGGCTGAGCTACATGCTTGCCGGGAGGTGCAGCGGTTGTCCAGCCAGGCCTTGCAGGAGGAATTCCGTGTTACACGTGCTACCTTGCAAGAGGAAGCATGTGTATCACGGGAGGTTCTGCATGAAGACCTATGTGTCATCGCCACACAGAACCAGGCTCACCCGTCCGACAGACTTGCTGCCAACGAGGGGCAAGCTGCGGCTAGACGTGGTCATGCTCCTGTGCCACATCCTCCTTTCCAGGAAGAGCCAGACTCGGACGACAATCTATCTCCCACATAGGTCGGGCTGTGCAGGCGTTGAGCCCATGGAGATTTTTTTTTTCCTCAGCATCATCGCATGTGGGTGTTGAGCAGCACTCTGTACCTCCCCCCTCCTGGGTGCCTCCCCCCCGGGTCGTATGTGGCTATTTTTGATTTTTATTTTAGTTTAGTTAGTTAAGTTTCTGTTTGATAGTTAGTTTAATGTAGGTTTTTCATAGTTAGTGTAATTAGTTAATATATTTTAAAATTGCTTGTCTATTGTGCTTTCATGTGACGGTGTGGTGCTTTATGGCTTTTGAAAGCATCCACTGTCTGTTCCAGCTGGGCCCTTCAAGCTTGTCTTGTGTATGTGTTTGCTGCTTGGGGTCCTTGACTCACATATGCCACTCCTGCTTCCCTTATCCATGGGCTCGCAAGGGTGGTTCGGTGTAACAGCCTATTACACAAGGGCTTTGGACTGTCATATATGTGGCATGTCTGCTGCTGTGGAACTTGTGTTGACACCCCTAGTGGGGATGATTGGGGTGTAATTGACCACTGTTATTCTTTTGCTAGATGGGGTGTTTCATGATTCATGTGTACATTCATTGCTATGCATTGTGTAGCATGTTTCTTATCTTTACTGTACATGTGCTTTTTGCAATTCATGAAGTAGATAGTGTGTTCCACACTTTGGCTGTGAAAGACGGACTGATGGTGTGATTTCTGATGTACGTCTCTGACATGGTCCAGTCATGAAAGTTGTCTGGGGCACCTGCAGGGGCAGTGACACATACCCTCTGGTCCACCATGGGCCATTGAGGCACTTGTATTAGCCATGTAGCGTTCCGAAACATGGAAAGAAGCAGCTCACAGGGATAGACAGCAAGGGACACACTCGGGTGCAGTGCATTTCATTTTCAAGTAGAATCAGAAATATGCACTGCCTACTTTATTTTGGTCATGGTGGTACACGACTTGTTCTGAAGTCATACCTTGCTATATGCGTCTGTCTGCTTACCCAGGGAACATTGCATGTTGTGTGAATCGTGACACATTGGTGTTCCATTTGCCACGCACCCAGCAGCACCTGACTTACTGCATTGACTGTGTATGAACCATCACAGGGGTAATGTTACATATGTGTACGAAGCATCCACACAAGATTGTCTTTTTGTAGAGTAGTTTGTTACTTTGGGGCATACTTGGTGGTGTGTTTGTGTGTTTTGGGCACACACAGATTATTAATTGTGGCTCTCATTGCAGCATTGAACTTCTCCTGTTACCGGACCTGAGAGTGTGCAGGCAGGAGGCCAGCACTCACCCAGAGATAAGTTTCTCTTTGACTTCCATTTGAGTAATTTGCTGCTATGTGCATGATGAACACGTTTGGTCTAATTGTGTATGGGTTAATGTGAGTACTACATTTTTGTGCATTCCCTACTTTCCCATGTCAATCCTACTCCCCTCTCCTGCCCCTCATTCCGGTTATCCAGTATGCAATGCCTGTCCCGACTGCATATCCCTGACCCTCCTTCCCCACCAGGGTCTCAGAAGCCTGTGTGAGTTTGACCTTGCAGGCACCCAGACCACGGTGGGTGTGGTTGGTTCGTGCCACTCCTGCGCCTGTACACACGAGCTGTGACAGTACACATCCGTTCGTGGTGCATCATTCTATGTTATGTACCACACATGGTACACATCCTGTTGTGACATTGTTTTACTTTACTGTGCTACCTTGGTTGTTAACATCATTGTGGTAGTACTTGGCCTTTGTGGCGTACTGCTACTTCAAGTCATCTACTGGAGGCTGTTCTGGTTTGTTTTACTGCCTGCAGGCTATTTGCGTGGCTTCTGTGTTGGCCTGCTTTGAGTTCTCTTGGATTTGGTGCTTTTGCAAATCAAGGTGGACTCTGAGGGTGCTGGCAACTTTTTACACACAAGGTGCGAGATGGTGACAAAGGGGAAGGATGATCCTGTGGCCAGGTGAAATTAAAGGATGAGGCTGAATAACCCAGGTGCAGTTGTTCAGTGGGTCATGGTGATTTGTGAGGGAGGGGGGAGTGTTTTGTTGTTGATAGTTGCCTTGCCCTGCAGTGTGATGGCACCCTGACATTGTAATTGTGGTATCCTATGTACATGATGTATTCTGCTGATCAATGCCTGTTCATGTGTTGTGTTTACCTTTCAGGTGTGAGGGGATAGTTGTGGTTTGACATGCTGGGGTATACACATGGTGAATGTTCACATGTGATGTGTAGAGGACACTGATAGTCACTTGATTGCACAGGCATATGTTGAGTGCATGCCCCTACTGACCCACACACTCGCACTATAATCCACTACATGTACAACCACCCTTCCATGTCCACGTGTACACTATGTTTGCCTTCTGGTGCCCACTGTGCCCCTGCAGCACATGTTCTATGACCAATTGTGGATCCTGTACATGCCTAATTTGCTTTTTGATGTAGTTTGTCACTTAGATGTGATGTTCAGAGTGTGCATCACACACAATGGCTGTTCACTGTGCTGTGCACTGAGCAGTGTGTTGCAGGAGGTGGACACGGCACACAGAAGCCGCAGTGTTGATTTTGCAATGCACATTGTGCATGTAGACAGGCATTCATTGTTATGTTACAACTACAACTTTTGGAATGCATTTGGGTATTACTTATTTTGGGTGGGAGGTTGTTGGTCAGTCATTTCATCTGATTCCATGTCAGGCATCATTGTCTGATGCCAATTTACATTTTTCACATGGCAATGTGTACCTTATTGGTACTGTGTTGGTGTATGGCTATTGCTGGCCATGTCATGTTGTGGTTTGGGAGGGTTTGAGTGACATACCAGTGATAGTCATGGCCTGTTTTGCAGGTCTGTGTGATTCACACCTTGCATGTGTGCCTTTTGGTCACACAGGATTGCTTGTGTTTAAGTAGCTAGGGATGCACACAATGTGGCAATTCCATGGCAACAATCTCAGGGTGGTAAGGTTGTGACAGTTGACTGTCTCTTTGTCATCATCGATTGTCACCTGGTATGTGCCCGGCCTGTGTGCACTACGCAGGGTTGGGAGTTTAGGTGAAAAATGTGGCCACAAGCTGGGTCCGGGCTGCCTCGCCATGTGCCCTATCCCCTTCCATGGGCAGCGCCTGTGCCTGTGGTTGGGGATGTGGGGGCACCACCATGTCGACCGGTACGCCCTGCCGTGTTGCAACATTGTGCAGGACACATTCTGCCACAATGATCCTGCACACTACTGGGGGTGCATAGAGTAGCTGCCCGCCCCGCCAGAGCGGTCAAGGGAGCGGAAGTGTGACTTGAGCACACCGAATGTGCGCTCACTATGGCCCTGGTACCAATATGGGCCGCCTTGTATCTTACCTGGGGTGGTGTGGTGGGGTTCCGGATTGGCGTCATCATATGGTTGCTCAGAATGTAGGCAGTGTCCCTTGGAGAGGTGACAATGGTTGTGATTATAGGGGTTTATGTATTTGTGTGTGTGTGTGACATGCATGCATGTGTACGGGCATTTGTACTTACCTAGGAGCCATGTGTCGCCATGCTGCCCAGCTTCCAGGGGCCGGCTCAGGGTAGACATTCTGTATATGAAACTGTCATTGGTGGAGCCAGGGTAGTTTGCATAGACAGCGGTAATGATTCCCTTTGCATCGCATACCACCTGTACATTGATGGAATGCCAGTGCTTGCGGTTTTGGTAGATGTGCTCAGTGGCCCTAGGTGGACGTAGGGCCACATGGGTGCAATCTATGGCACCGAGCACTTTGGAGAAGTGTGCCACCCTGTAAAAGTCCTGGCCTGCCTTTCTGCAGGTGTTCTGGGCATGTATATGTGCCTGCGGATTGAGGGGTGCGCTGTCATGATTGCCAAGACCTGGTGTAGGCAGCGTGACTGCGTGGCCATGAGACCCCCCCTCACTATGGCAGTAGTCCGCGGAAAAGGCCCAGTGGCCAAACAATGCAGGACATTGAGCACCTTCTCCAAGGGGCACAATGCTTGGGAGCAGAGGATGAGGGATGTAAGGTCATCTTCCCACACCCTGACCAGGTCTAGGATGATACCGGGTGGAAACCTATACCTGCCATAGACCTGGTCGTCAGGCATCCCAAAAAGGCTTGTCCGTGGTGAAAAAATGCATGCCCTGGCTATTCTTCTCCTCCTGCGGTGTCCCACGATCAGTGCTGCGACAAATGGGGCATTCATCGTAGCTGTATATACGTGTTTGTTGTTTGTGTGCACTTTTATACTGTGCGCGGGGACACTTCCACCTGCCTTTGTGTGGCGGAAGCGTTGACGCCTGTGCACGTCTATTGCCGTGCGCGGGTTTCCCGTATTCAAATCCATGAATACAGGTTGTTCGCGTGCGTGTGGGCGTTCCGTGTAGTTCCTTGCAGTACTTCCCCAGTTACGCCTTCTTTTTCACGCGTTATTCCCCATTCCGTGTGTTACGCCCACTGTTCTGCCCATTTTTGTTGTGTGCGCCGCGCTATGTGCACTTTTGCTGTGCGTGTAGCGCACATCGTTTGATGATGTGTGTGTACGCGTGCGTCATGCACGGATTTGGTGCACAACCAGTGGGAAACAAGCGCAGCGCCTTCCTTGAATCGCACGAGTGTGCATGCGCGTGTTCTTGCTTTCTCACACTTGCGCCTGCTTGCGCTGGGATTTTCGGCACATGTTTGTTCCATGAATAGGCCCCCATGTGTTCCTTCAAATGGCCTTTGGAGGGAGAAAGGTTCACAATCAATGCATACGCACAATTTCATTACTCTTATCATATCACAAAGTATATTATAGTATTTGTGATGGATAGATGAGGCAAGCTATTCTATTAACAATTTTTGGCCATGGCCTCCCTTTTTTTTAAAAGTCATACATAATAACACTGAAACCGTATTAAAGGCAGCCATATGCAGGGATAACTTCAAACAGTAAGAGCCTCTCTCCTTGTATCAGTCGTCTGTAAGATTAATAATGGACTCAACCATTTAGACCTCAGGTCTTTATAGAGTGGGCAGGAAAACATAAAATGCATTTCATCTCCAACTATGGTGGGATGCCGGACAATGAGCAGACAGCCCTTTCCCCAATGTCTTGTAAACTTTGCTTTGCCAGAAGGACAGAAAGAGAAGGGTCCCAATTCAGAGGTCATTTTTAAATGCAATTGTGCCATCATAAAACACTTCTGTAACTACGGCTGAAGGTGTCTCTTGCAGCCTTTTCATAGAAGGAAGAAAGATGGTACCATTGGAAAAAGAATGAGAGTGTTTAAGTGTTAGTGTATTCATGGAGTGCAAGAAATGAACTCGGAGGAAGCATAGGAGAGGAGTACATTAGTGTTTGTGAGGAGAACAGTAGAGGTTGACCTGGTGTATAAAGAAGATGCAGAGACTCAAGATAAGGAAAGATAAGATATCACGTTGAATTAATTTAAACACAAAATAGAAAAACACTGCAATATGAGGCATGAATGATAGGGAAGCCAGTAAAGAAAAAAGGGAGAAGAAGAAAGGAAAGCTGGAAGCAAGGAAAGGAAGCTGTAAAGGTCAGACAACAGAGGGGCAATGGCAGTGGGGTGACATGGCTCGCATGTAGTCGAAGTTAAAACAAGAGAAAACTAGACCTCTTTGGGTCGAAAGCTAGAAAATGGTGTGATTTATTTATGGTATTGTGTTGGAAACAAGAGAAGCTTGAGCTAGCAGAACTGTGATGGTTAAAAGACAGTGAAGTGTCACAAACAAAGCCATATTTTAAGTAAGGATAACATTGAAGGAATAGTAATGACTGAAAGAGCATGTCCTGAGGTGGGAGTGTGCGGATTCATTAAATAACTAATCACAGATATAGCTACATATAGGGAGACATGAAAAAACACTTCAAAAGGATGCAAAAGAGGTTTGTAAATCACTAGAATGGAAATAAGATGAGAGCCCCCAAGAAGCAACTAGTGTTGGCAAGAGGAATGGAAGAAATTGAGGAGTGACAGGTCTTCCAACATATCCTTGAGGAACTCCGTAGTAACGACAAGTGGAGATCAAAATCTTTACTATGATGATAATACATGGGGATTATATTTAATTATAAATGCCAAAGCACAAACATCATGCACTACATTTCCATTTCAAGAACATAGCTTTAAAACAGGGCTCACTGAAATATGTTTAATTACCTACTGTGATATAATTAATTCTGAGTACATTTGTTTAAATAATTTGAGATCATGGAACTAACTTACTGTTTGTTATTCAAATGCCCAGGACAGGTAAGGACACTAAATGGCCCCAGGCAGCATCACCAGCTAAGCTCTTTCTTCCAGTCTGTGCAACTCCTCTCAACCTCCCTTGAAAATAATCTGATTCTGCTTTGAGAAAAGGCTGCTGCATTTGGTCTTACCTGGAAAATACCTTCTTGAGAATATTTACACATTAGATAGCTCGCTACCCTCCTGCCAGATGGCCCACTTGGTTTGCTATTTTCACATATTGTACTTCTGTTCTATGTATTTGAGTTTAAATACCCAATAAACTTCACCCATGTAGCAATATTCAATTCAGCATTCGTGCATTAGACAGAGCCTGTGAGCTTTTCCCTTCACCTTCTCGCATCAGGGCCCTCCTCCTTGGTTGCATTGGCCCACTGAATTTTCTTTGTCGTAAGGGGATGGGTCAGCTATGAATTACCCCTCGCCTCAGATCTGAGCAATCACAATTTTACAAGAATATTCATTTTATCTCTACAGGGGTGGATTTCTGCTAGGGTTTTTAGTTAGTTGATTGCCTGCGTATGTTTTAATTTTAGTGTATATATTTTTTTAAGAACTTTGATTATGCATTCATTTATGTGCTATTCCTGTTTGAATTGATACTGTTATCACCTCAGAACCCTAAAGAGAGTACAGGGTGCAAAAAGGTGAAAATGTATACCTTTTTTATTTTTATGATTGTGATCTCTGCTTGTTTAGTAGTAATTTGTGGCTGAGTAGGTGGTTTAGCAACAAATCATCCCTGTACTCCTTCAAAGCAGTAGTCATTTAGTCACACTAGGTAGCAAACATATGATGCCCATTTATAAAGTGTATATTATGTGTACAATTGTAGATAACCTCCTTGGACACATTTCACCTGTTTAGGTGTCGAGCAGTAATAATGAGTATATCTATGTAAGTCCATGAACTCTTCTGTGGAGCAGCAGAAGGAATGTAATTAAGAGCAAATTGACAAAAGGAACACTGTAGCAACAAACTCATTTACATTGCAATTCAGATGTATAAGCACAAGATACAGGTATGTGGCTGGTGGTGGAACCATGCGGATTGGATCTGAGGCGAAGTGGAGAAACAAAGGAAGGGATATCCTTTTGGCATAGACTTTGATTTGAAAAGGGGAACATCTATGTCATATTTCGATAGTCCTGATACTAGAAGGGTTAACCTCTTTATAAAATTGCTTTAATGAAAGGACCCAAGCAGGGGGGGCGTGGCCGAGCGCCGGGAATGATGGCCGCCTGAGAGTGCAGCTCTGCCTCAAATTAATACCAAATATGTATTAAGTCATTATTTTATATTAAAACTTACCTTTCTAAGTATGTCCCGTCCTGAGCAGCTGTTCTGCGAGGTTGGTTGAGTCCCGGCTGTGGTCCGCATTGAAAAAAAAGCATCACGTCGAGCCGCGCTGCGTCCCGTTGTCATGCTCCAGGAATCAAAGGGAGACGCGCCGCCCCTCATGTGGTGTTGCGTCCCAAGTGACGTGCCGGCTTAGGCCTTGTATCGCTGGCCTCGTATCCTGAATGGTGCCACCTGTGGCGAATTGGATTAAAAAAAAAAAAAAAAGAACAGAAGCTTTATCAAAACAACAAAAGAAGGAAGAACCACAGGAGCAGGCACAAGTAAGGACTGGAGAAAAAAAAAAGGTGTGAGGAAAAGAAGGAGGAAGAGGAAAGGGGGAATGATGGGAAACAGCTAAAAAATAAAAGTGTAAGGAGAAATATCAATATATTAAGTAAAAGAGTTGAAGGGATAAAGTGAAATAGACGGTAGTCTACAAATGCATAGCATGTACCAATAACTCCCAACCACCTTGCCTCCTGACTTATAGTATTAACAACACTCATCTCAACGTTTTATCCTTCATCTCTCTGTCAACGTGCTCCTTTCCTTACCATACATTGTGTTGGCTGACTGCTTCTGGATTCCAAATATCAAAAATAATTATTGGATCTTTTCACACCTTCAAGTATCCATAGTCTGCGCCTTAATATTCTCTGCTCATCTGAGGCTCCTATTGCTAGAGTATGACAGTATAAATAATATGGATATAATAATTGCAGACTATGAGTGAAAATAAATAAATAGAGAAGTAAGAGGTGTTCACAAAACTGGACTTTAGTTGTATATTGCCCTGACATACACCTATTTTCTTATCTTTGCTTCAGTCGCTCTTCCAACAAATCTTTGCCAATAACTGTCAGCAATGGCTGCTAACAAAGCAAATAAAAAAATGCATCCTCAGCAAAGGATGCCACCTCCTCTTCAACGAATCTTAAAAGACCTAAAAGTGACTCACCACCTCCACTAGGCATCTCGCATCCTGCTATTGAAGCCATTCTTGCAGAAATTAGAGCACTTAAACCCTTTATTGAGACTGCAAATGCTAAGCTACAGCAATTGGATGATAGATGGATGGGTGTTAACAACAGAGTGGAGGAATTATAAAAAGGAATAGGGGTTAGTGAAGATTTATCCCCTAGAGTTATACAACTTGAAAAATCCATCAAAGACCTCATAAGGCATAAAGAAGATTTGGGAAATCGCAGCAGCCGCAACAACCTATGCATATCAGGTCTGCCAGAAGGGTCTGAAGGTACTGACCCCATTGCTTTTCTACAAACATTCCTACCAGCCATTCTTCATTTTCCCTTGGAAAGAACATTTAACATACAGAGGGCTCATAGAATAGGTCAAACTACAGTATCTAGTACTTCTCGTCCGTTACCCAGAACTCTCATATTTTATCTACTGGAATACTCTCAACTACAATTTATTATATCCACAGCTAAAAAGCGCAAATCCCTCATTTGGCATGGCAGCAAGCTATTCATCTCACAAGATGTGGCCAGAACCACAGCTCAACGAAGAAATGTTTTCCTATCCTTTCATCCCACTCTAAAGCAGCTAAATATATGTTACGGATTATACCATCCATGCTCCTTTAAGGTGACACATGAAGGACGTACAGCTGTATTTGATAATCCAGCAGATCTAAGGGCCTTTATCCAATCCATAAAAAGTGATGGCATGGATACATCCTCTCCTGCACGTGCATCAACTTCATCTGTTACTTGAGTCCTTGATCTCTAAACATTTGAAGGTTTTCTTCCTTTTACTTTATTATTTACTTAATGCAATCATTGTCAAATTACGTCAATATGTTGAGGCGGATGCTCTTATGGTCTCCCTCTTCCACTGTTGGTCATTCTCTCTCCTTTTGACGACCCAGTTGGTGCTACCTATCCCTGTTACATCCTTCCTCCCAGGTCCTATGTCCTGTTTGGTTTCCAAAATTACTTGTATTTCATGGCCCAAACTTCACCAGTTTGAGATCAAACTCCCTTCTCCCTTCCCTGTTCCTCAATGTGTTATCCTTATGTGCCTCAATTTGGGTATATATTTTTCAAACCACATTATTATTAATCCGGTTCTGGTTTTTCACTACAGCCATATAATGCATGTTTATCATTATGTATATGTCTAAATGATGTTCAAGTGTATTACATGGAACATCAAAGGATGTAAGAATCCCATCAAAAGATGCAAAATTATATCTCACCTTAACAAATTTAAGCCATCAGTTGCTTGTCTACAAGAAACTGTTGGGTATTTTGTGGATATTTGGGGCTTTGCGGTATTTTCTTACCGCCAAAATACCTTTAGCAATAATCACTCTCTGTATTCATATTGGATCACACATAACAATAATACATTGCATTATTTCAGAATACAGACCTATTTAGATAATGTGCGCGATAATTTGCGTGGTTGGTTTATTTGTGGCCCCAATATCCAATATCCCTTGTTTTTTATCTAGATTGTTCTTGATCACTAGAGAGACCTCAGGCCTACATTTTAGGGATACCACATTTTCAGTGTTAGTGTTGTGTGCCACCATGGGCTATTGTGGTATTTTTGTGGTAATTTCCACTACCTTATTTACGGTATGGAACTATGTCCAGAGAGTCTCTCTTCCCATTGGCTCATGTACCTTCAACAAGCTATGCTACAAACAGTCACTCACAACTGTCCATACTGAATATAATCATGCACACATCTGTTTTAAAATGACAATTGCACTGTTTAAAAATCTACCCATGTTTAAACCTTTTCCCATGCAAAATGAAAGAGAGAAATAATACACACTAGCTATCTGTTTTCAGATATTTTTGTATTATAGAAATTTCCTTTAAACACAGTTTAACCCTTTTTTACAGAAATAAATGAAATGGTACAACATTATTTGTGATAAAATGAACAGAGAACTGCGAGAATATATTCAATTGGTAACATTACATATGCTGATAAGGGACTGGGACTCCCTCGAATACACTGACTGAACAGTTTCGCACACTTTCGCACAGCTCCCACACTTCTGTAATTACCTTATCTGTTCAGCATGAGTTTTCTCCGGCTATTCTCTTTCTGAATTTGGCTCCCTTGAAGATTAACCCCAGTGAAAACAAGCGTCTGTCGTTCTCAAACCGGGGTTATTGCCTGGAATTCTCAGCTTTTGCATCAGGAATGCTTCAGCCAGGAAACAGGTCCTTCTCCCAGCTCTGCAAGATCTCGATTGTTCTCCCCCTCTCCTCAAGCTTCCCCAGCAAAACTCTAATCACAGCCTCTAGCATGATACTTGCTATGACGCTGCTCCAATCAGAATCAATCATGTCATCTCCTCCCTCACTACACAATGGCTCATTTCTACAGTAAAAACTTTGTAACCAACTGATTTCCTTTTCCTTCGAGCTCTTTGCTTCCTGTAGTTATGTGGACAGAGCAGCAGAGAAAAAAAAAATGAATGTGCGTTTAAAAGTTCACTTTCAGAGTAGGCCTAATTCTGCAGTGGAGACACATTTTTATTAGTGGGTTATGTTAAATGCAGTTTTATTAGTCAGGTTAGTTATTAATAAGGTTAGTTATTAATTTTCAAATGTGTCTCTTGCACTATAGGCATTTCCGGTGAAACATAGTGTGCATTTTTGAATGTGCACATGTGCTTTTAACTGTAAAAATAGATGTTCATCTTATATGTAAAAATCGTTTTTGACTGAATAGCCTGTCTTTACTTATATGTCCATGTTACTCTGGCAACACATATAGCAATGCACCACACCCATGTGGTATGCTGCATCAAAAAAAGAATTGCTACCTGTGCAGTAGTGCTGTACTCTGTGCTGTAACATGCCAAATATCCTTACATACCCTCCTTTTGTTTTTAGAACTTGGCTATGATCCAAGCCAATTCCTAAAAACAACTTGTTCTTTTTTTTCTTTTAAAATGCATGTGTATTGGGATATCTTTCTCTTCCTGATGTAGCTACTAAAATCAGTTACATTTTCATTTTTACTGATAGCACAATCAACCATCCACCCCTGATTAGCACCAGGACAGCCAAACCCACTAATGAGCGTTCCCCCCAGGTTCCCCAATTAAATCTTTCCACTTCTATTATCCCCAGATTACTAATTGTAATATTGTTTTTTTCCAAATTCATTTTTATAACATGTCTTTCTTTGTGATTCAATAAATATTCCACATCCGGATCTATTGGAAAAGTATCCCTTTGAAAAAAATCGATATTTTCCACTTGACTTTCCCAAACATCATTTGTTACATGAAACAAAGTTAACCCCCCCAATTGACACAATTGTATCCTTTGGAACCTGTAAATAAAAAACATTATATTTCACCTGTTTAACCACGTATGTTCCATGGTTTAAATGTACTACCGTCATGTTCTTTAAACAGGTGCTGACCAACCATTTACCTCTGACCATCTTAGCCTGTGCCATTTCTTCACTCCCCATATTGCTAATAATCACTTCACATCCTTCTGATATACTTGGGTCAGATTTCAAACCACAAATAGCATCTGTGGCATCAGGAACAAACGGTTTACCTGGACACATATAATTTTGTTCTTTAAATTTGACACATGTTTCCAGGTTTGGTATTAAATAAACTTCATGTTCCCATGACTGCAATGCCACCACTTCTGGAGTCTTAATCTTAGTAAATTTGTCCTCTTGCCAAAATCCCACGTTGTGTACCCACCTCGTTTGATAAATAAGTTCAGGGGCTACATATGGGATGCATAGCAAAAATCTGATCTCTAGTCTTTCCAAGTCCACATATAACGGCATTGCATTACCCATTTCGAATGCAATTTTTACCTGTATTATATCAATTTCCCTCCTGGTCAATCTTTCTATCATTTGACGAATAATATCCTGTGAAACAAAATACAAGGGGATATGTCATTGAATCAATTGTGAAACTGCAGTTTGAACTTCTCTCATATAATTCATTAATAGTCTAACAACAGGACTCATTATGTTCAATATTTCATTTAAAGTTCTGTCATGCTTAAGTATTATTTTAGTCGCCCGTAGCATTACATCTGCTTGTTCATTTAGAATGATTGCAGTTTCATTTATGAATATTACTTGTTCATCCAGTCCCCCTCTAATTCCATCTAATGTTTTTTGTATTATTTATAGGTCAATACTCAGTTGTTGCGCTTTAGTACTCAGTGTTCCTACCGAAATAGAATTGGCTGTTGATATTGTGGTACCTATTATGGCTCCAACTATAGACATTACCAATGATGTCGCGAGCATCACCCCACCTCTCTTTCCTCTCCTCTTCTTAATGTCTGCTGAATTCACGAATGTTTTTTCCAACTGCATTAATATATCTCTTATTGACTGCTTAGTGTCCTCTTTTCTTATTTCCAGCCGCTGTTTAGTCTGTTCAATCTTAATTCCGGTATTGTTCAAATGTTTTTCAATCAAAATCTCAGGATTCAATGGTATGTATATCTTTTGGAAAATCATTCTTCTATCACTCATGATGAATCCTGGTGCCTCTTCCACCGCGATACCAGATGCTGGTCCAGGTTCAATGACAACCTGTGCTTCTGAATTCTTGAAGACCCTCCAAATATCATCATCATTAACTATATCATCGGTATCATCTTCAATGCTGATCGCTTTGCAGCCTTGGTCTTCACCCCTCTTTGGGGCTTTCCCGGAATCCGTCCACGTGGGCTCCAGGACTCCATCGTCTCCCGTGGGCTCTGATCCCGGAACCTCCGACCAAATAATGTTAATTTTCTAAATCAAATAGAAAATAAACAAATTAAGTACATAGCACAATACTAACTTCACCCTTTTGCCAAAAATAAAACATGCTTGGTAAAAATATTTCGGGTTTTTTTTTTTTTTCTGAAATTAAACACAAGTTAAAAAGAAAACAAGCACATATAAAACAGCATTCAATATTTAATACATTTTCTCTCTGCACACCAACCATGAGCTTCCATTATATATATATTTATTTATTTGTTTATTTTATATTATATATTTTTACATATATTACAGTGTTTATGTGCCATTATAACAATCAACTTTTTAACTTCTTTGTCACTGCCTCCTGATTGTACCCATTTATTTTCTCTTTTTGTGTTCAAGGGACTTTATCTGTTTCTACATGCTCAAGCTGCCTGATCTCATGTCTGGGATGGCATGGTTTGATTGATTAGGTGAACTGCTCTATTGCTGTTTCACCTTCATTTTTCAAAATTTTATAAACTACAGGAGAGACCTTATCTATAATTCGAAATGGCCCCTGCCAGGCTGCTAGAAATTTAGAATTTTTCTGTTTACTTTTTCCAAAATGAAACTTGTACACCTGATCCCCTACACTGTATTCCTTTACTGATGTCTTTTTGTCATAATAAGACTTTGCACTGTCAACAGCTCTTTCCAGATTTCTCTGCACAAAAGCAAGTGCATGTTGCAAATGCCTCCTCAGTTCATCAATATATTCATGAACTGTGGATGCACTCACAAGTGTCTGCTCATGTGTTCTGTATAGTAGGTGTTGTGGTAACACCATTTTCCTACCTGTCAAGACCTCAAGGGGGCTAACACCTGTTGCTTTGGCAGGAGTTGATCTGATTGCCATCAAAACCAACGGTAAACGTAAATCCCAGCTGGAACCTGCTTCTGCCACAAATTTCTTTAAAATATCCACAACAGACCTATTGCTTCTTTCAACTGTACCTGAAGACGCTGCCCGATATGCGATATGTAGTTTCCTTTTCACACCTAGTATTTGCCATACCTTACTCATTAGAGTACTTGTGAAATGACTTCCTCTGTCTGACTCAATTCTTTGTGGCAACCCAAACCTTGAGAACACATGGTTCACCAGCAATGTGGCTGCTGTTTGCGCACTACAATCTGGTGTAGGAATGCATTCAATCCACTTCGACATCAAACATACCACACTTAAAATATAACGGTTTCCCCTGCTCGACCTTTTTAAAGGACCTACATAGTCTATTTGCAAATCTGACCATGGGAGAGTTAGGCCTCTTTTCATCAATGGTGCTCTATGCATTGCTGAAGCAGGTTTAAATTGGGCGCATACTAGACATCCTCTAGTATATAATTCCACATCTTGGGACATATGTGGCCGTTAAGCATAATCTTTTAGTATTTCTAATGTTTTTTGTGAACCTCTATGGCCTGCAGTTATGGCATCATGTGCATGGAGTAGCATTAGCCCTCTGAATGAAAGGGGTACTACCCACTGTATTTGTCCTGTTATGGACTCTCTAATCATGAGTCCATCCTGTAATCTAATTCGTGTTTTGTTCTTTAATAGCACCCTCAACTCTTCTTTTCCCATACAATCATTTTCTGTTAAAGAATTTTGTTCAGGATCTATCAAATGATTATAATAGATTCCCAAAATTCGATCATTCTTTTGTGCCTCAATCAAATCTTGGTCTGGCGTGTCATGACTCCACTGCACCACCGGTTGAGCTACCTCCTTTGGTGCTTTAGAATGTGTCATTGCATCAATTTGTATTTCACCCGTTAAATAATCAATAGGTAGCAATTCTCCCATCACAGCCCCAATCTTAGCCAGGTGGTCTGCCTTATCATTTCCCTCCTTATCCTCTCCTGGTGTTTTTAAATGCCCACAAATTTTTCTCCAGTATATTGTTACATTATTCTCTGACACCAATTTGTCTATGGCTTGTATCATTTTTCCATGTTTAAGTGGCTTTTTGTTGTATGTAACCATGCCTCTTGCTTTCCAACCAGGCAAATACTCCACAAAGCTATTCCGTGCATAGTCAGAATCAGTCACCAGGACAATTTCACTGAACTTTTTATCAACTGCAGTAGCAATTGCTTTATAAATGGCTGCCAATTCCGCCACCTGACTGCTCCTATCTCCAATCCTCATCCCTATACTGGGGACGCCTTCACATTTCAACCAGACATTTCCTATTCCTGCCACTAATTGTTTATTACTGTCATTTTCAATGTGAAAAGCACAACCATCCACATATACAGTTGGCAAATCCTTGCATGTTTTTTCATCAAAAGCTTTGTGTGGTGATTGTTCAAATTCCTGCAAACTAGTTTCCACTTCCATTTCATTTGGTATTTGTTCAGCTGCGCAGTCATGTAAGTCAGCTAACCCTTGAGCAATTGGGTTCTTTTTATTTTGTCCATATCTCACTTCTACGGGAAAACCTTGTAATGCCAGCGTCCATGAAGTGATTCTGGACTGCGCTAGATTACCTGATCTAATTCTTTTACTCTCTAAAAATTGCAAAGGTTGATGATTTGTTTCAATAATCACCTTTTCTCCCTGAACAATGGGGCGGAAATGTTGTAGCGCCCACACAGTGGTTCATAGGGCCTTTTCACATTCATTAAATTTCATTTCAACTTGGGAAAATGCCTTACTTGCATAGGCAATGGTTTTGTGATTCAAATTGTGTTTTTGTGATAACACTGCTGACATACAATGTTCAGAAAAACCTATTTCTATAAAGAAATCCATGTCCTTTATGGGGAATGCTAAACATGGTGCCTTTACAAGACATTCCTTTAATTTAGCCACTGCATCAGACTGCTCTTTTTCCCATTTCCAGGGAGTATTCAGTTTAAGCAGTTTAGTCAATGGTTGAGTGATTTCTGCATAATTTTCAATGAACTTTCTGTTATAGCCTGTCATCCCTAATAAACTTTTTACTCCTTTCACATTTTTAGGATCGTTGAACCTTTGTATGGCCTCTATTTTCTTCTTTTGTGGATTTAGCCCATGTTCAGTCACTTCATGCCCTAGAAAGTTCCCTTTTTCTTTTTTTGCACCATTGTGCTTTTTGCAAAGATACTTTGGCGCCTGCTTTCTGCAATTGGCCAAGTACATGTCTTATTTCATCAAAATGGCTTTTCAGGCTTTCATATTTTATCAGGACATCGTCCACATAAACTTTCTCAAAATTATGCCAAATTCACTCCCACTATTGATGTACCCGAACTGAGCTCTAAGCCAGGCATATTGAGTCCTGTCAAATGTAAAGGAAAATAAGTGTTGTATCTCCTCTGCCAATGGCATGCACCAATATCCAGAGGTGAGATCTAATGTGGTAAATACATTTGAACCATGTACCTGAGCTAGGCCCTGATCAATGAATGGCAGTGGCCATCTAGATACTGGTACTCTTTTATTTAACTCTCTCAAGTCTGCACATAGCCGCCATTGACCATTTGGCTTTAACACACCTAAAATAGGTGTATTGGATGTGCTATGAATGGGCCTGATGATTCCCCGCGATTCCAAATTTTTAATAATCTCTGCCAATGATTCTAAACATGCCAGCGGTAGTCTATACTGGCGTACAAACACTGGATTTCTGCTACACCCTTCTGGTAGTGTGGCCACATGTAAATCAGTTAAACCACAATCATAAGCATCTTTTGCAAATACATCCTTAAACTCCATAAATATCTCCCTCAAATTGTCCCTATCCTCATTGCTTTCACACGCATCCGCTAAGGAGATCTGCTCTTCTACCATTTTGGAAAATTCTGGAAAATCTTCTGGTAAGGGAATCTCGGCGCTTTCCTCTAACTGTGTGGCTCTCCCTTTTTGTAAAGCTGCCACTTTTAAATATTTTGGCATATCAGCTTCCACTTCAATGGGCTGATTTTCTGTTTCATTTTCATTTAAATTAAACATTATGCAATGCTCTTGATGGCAGCACACTGTCTCATTTGAATCATAAGGACACACAGAATGAATTTTAAATATTCCTTTGGGCTGAGAGTCCAGGTGTTCTGGCAACTCACCCTTGGCACCTACATACTTTTCAGGGATATTTCCAATCACCATGTCATTTAAATCTGCTGTATAATTTGATTTTTGTATGGCCATTCCTAATGGGGAATTTTCCTCCAAATGAATATCCTGACAACCTTTATTATTTACCATAATTTTTACAGATCCTTCACCAATGTCTACCAATGGAATGTATTCATAATACAGGCCTTGCTGTTTTATGGATTCATTCAGGCATACAAATGCATCAGAGCCTTTCATCTGCTGTCCATTTTTGCATTTCAGTGTTATTGCAAACTGTTTTGTAAATGCAGGAATAATAGTATCTTTCCTCATTTGTAATTTGATTGCATAAGGAACCAGTTGTGCACAATGATAAGCCCTTCTTTTGTCTTCAAATTCAGGTGCCGGACCACCTAGGTGTGACCATATTTTTTGATTAAGGAAATCTAACACCATACACATTCTGTGCATGATGTCATTGCCCATGTAAAATTCATTTTGTGCTCCACTCACTATCCATACATTATGGTAAATTGTTTTCTGCCCAATGCTAATTTTAAGCATGCATCTGCCTGCAATTCGGTTTTCAAAGTCTGGACTGTCCAACCCAGAAACATATTGGTTTTTAATCCTAAATTTCGGGATTTCTTCCCTCTCCATTATTTTTTGCAACAATTTCTCATTAATGAAACTCCTTTCATGTCCAAGCTCTAAAGTGGCTTTTATTGTTTTAAAATAGTCATTTATACCAACATGAACCCAGGGTTGCTCATCTTCCATGTGTATTTCTGCCAGAATGGTAATGTGTTTTTCTGAATCTGTTTTAGGAGCAATATTCTGTTTGCATGTTTTCTCTTTTAAATAAAAACGTAATGTGTGCTCATCTATGGCAGTCTGCCAATTTTTCCTTGGGTCCAAGTATATTTGTACAGGTAGTTTTTCATTGTCGCTCTGCATTTTGTCTTGACACATTTATATAACAGTGACACTAGGTATGCAGCTATTCTGGAGATATACCTCCACAGCATCATTTGTTTTGGCAACGGTGTGCCATTCATTTATATTGCTGTTTTGTGATTTTAGTTTCTTAGGCCTCAATGGTTTTTTGGTTAAGGTCCACAGCACTCCATTCACCCCATCTATGAGAGGAGACAATCTTTTCAGGCAATCTGTCCCCATCAGAAATGGAATTTCACAAATAGATGTGATCAATACCTCTTGTTTCATTCTGTGCTTTCCTATTTTTATGTCAACCTCAGTTACACCTATGATGGGCACCTCCTCCTCATTAAAGTTATGCACTGGGCCTTGATTTTCCTTCACGGTGATCTGACTCTGTGGGGGTCTCCCTTCATTGATACTCTTTACCAGCTCCTTGGACATAATTGTGGCTTGTGCGCCAGTGTCAATCATAGCAAAGGTGTGGCATTTTTCTTCTACAGTGATGGGTGCATAATATCTGTCCTCAACTTCCTCTAATACACATAAGAAGTGTGAATTCTTACTGATTTCAGGGCTCACCTTTCTCAGGTCTTTTTTACTTTTGGCTAAACACATTGGTAAATGGAAAGACATTTTTCCCTCCTTTTTACCCATTTATGCGCGAGAGACTTTATTCATTTCTCCATCATCAGAGGTTTTTTGGAGTGTGACCACTGTTCGCCCATCCATCTGGGTAACATCAGAGACCACATTACAACCTTCCAACTGAACATGTGTAACAACATCATTCAGCAATTTGTCATTTTTTAATTCTGTGCATTTGTGATCATTTAGTGTGATACCAGCCCTTTCAGCCTCTTCAAAAATATGTGGCTCAAAGAATTCTTCAGGTGATTGACTTGTACCCTCCTTTTGAGTATTTCCTTTTTCTGTCTGTGTTTGGTCATTGTTTTGCTGCCCCAGGGAAGGAGCTATAGCATCCCCACTTACTCCCTGTTCACTGGTATTCCCCATGCATGAGTCATTTTTCTTAAATCTGTCCCTTTGTTCTTTTGGAATTCCTAATGTTTCTTTTTCATTTGTACAAATCTTTACTGTTTTATTTAGCTCTTTTTTAGAAGTATTTGCACTTTCTGTCACCAGTTCATTTACTGGCACTTTCATTTTTAATCCATTAGGCATCTCAGAGTCGTTATGCAAAATTATATCAGAGCAATCTGTCATTTTGGCACTGCAGTTATCATGAGTACTTAGTCACTTTTCGGAAGCCCCCCGGTCATTGCTATGGCCATCAGCCCCCTCTTTGGAAGGTTGTTTTTGCGCTGTATAGAGCTTTCCTATTTGCTCAGCTAACATTTTCACTTGGGCATCAAGGCACTGGAACCTTTCCATCTCTCTAGGATCCTCTTTCTGTGGCCTAGGTCGATATTGGTTGTTTTCCCCCTGATTGGATCTATTCTGATACCTCTCAGGTGATTGATGTCGGTTGGGATGGTTTCTGAACTCTTGATTCATTCGTGGAGGGGAGCGGGTTGCACCCATCCTTTGATTATAGTCCCCTGGTGGGGAATCATTGTACTGACGTGGATTGTAGTTCACGTTTTGCCTCATGTCCTGTCTCTCAGATTGTGGGTACTGGCCCCTATGTTGATTTCCATTATCAGTAAATCGATCCACATATCGGGGTCTATCCTGATTACCATATATCATGGTGTTGGGATCAAATCTGCTCTGTGTCCCCAATGACTGGTAGGGACCATCATTTCTTTGATCTTGATTTTGTCTCTGGTTATTTTTCATACCTGCCATATCAGGCCGATATCCTACCCGGGGTCTGTCCCTTAAATACCTAGAGCTCTCTCTATTACTAGGATAATGTGATTGGAACATTGGTACAGGAAATGGCGATCTTTGTTGATTACCCCTTTGTTCAGGTGTCACATTATTTTTACCTTGGCTTTGAGCAGACTCAAGGGACATTTTGGCTGACCTGATTTCCATTACTGTGGCTGAGGGTTCTTTAGATTTAGGTCTAGTATCTTTCATTTTATCACTTTCTCTACCCTGACAATAGAGTACCTCATATAGTTTTGTGCTTTGATGTACAATCCATTCAAGGGACTTGTCACGGTCAAATTCACGGACCAATTGGGATGTGATGTCTTTCTGTAGCCCATAGAAGTATGCAGTTTTATACTCATTGGAATTTGAGTCAAAAGATACATCAAAGCGAGAAAATGCTCTTTTTAAGTCTTGTAAAAATTGGCGAGGGGATGTATTAGGTCCAGCAGTAATTGTGTAAGCGACTTTCTTTGCCTCCTGCAATGACTGAAAAGGAGAAAAATGACGCCTAATTTCTTTTTCAAACTCCAACCAGGTCATATTCTGCTGTTCATTTAATCCCCTTATGATGCTGGCCATCGGGGCATCTAAAGTTAAATGAAAATATTGTCTATACCGTTCCTTAGGTATCTGGAGTGCTTTAAAAATGTCATGCACCGCTTCTAAGTGATCCTCAATGCAGCATTCACCTCCCTTTTTAAATGGTTTGATCAGGGCTTTAATGGATTTCATTATTTTTATGGGGCTACTTGTTGCAATGCATGGAATTGCACTATTTTGTGATTCAATCCTGTTTTCAGGTGTATGAGATTGGTGGCTGCCCCCAATGGGAGTATCAAATCCCCCAAGGGCGCTGCAACCAAGTTCAGTCACCGGCCCAGTCACTGGAGCACTAGCTCTTTGGGCAGAGCTAGAATTCACCTCCACTCCATTGAATGTGGTACCCTGCCGCCTCTCCTGGGACCTGGGAATGCACATTTGCTGTTCTAAGTCCTTACACTTTTTAAAGAGTCTGTTTGCTTCATTTTGCAAATAGTTGTTTTCATCACTCATCTTATTAATCACCGCCTGCATGTCGCACATTTGCATTTGGCATTCATTGAACTCTTTATTTCTCTTGTCTCTTTCTTGAATCATTTTAATCATTTCTTGCTCTGCACTCTGGAGATCACATTCTTTTTCACAATGTTCTTTTTGTAAAATCTGCATTTCTGAAACAACCTCATCTTTATCCTGTCTAATGTGGTCCACTAAGGCTTTTAAGTGTACCAATTCTTGCTCACTATCCTCAAATTGTTTCTTGCTTTTGGATAACTGAGCATCAAAGTCTCTGCATTTTAATTGCATGTCTTTTTGGCATACATCCAATTCTGCTCTTAGCATTTCCTGATTTTTACTTGCCCCATCTAATTCAGTATTTTACCTGTTAATTAGCTGTTTATCATTCTCCTGCATTTGCAGGGACTTATTCAAAATAAACCATATTTTGCCGCATAGCCGTATTAAACAGTCTTTCTCTGCACTTTTATCGGCTGCATTCAATAATCTTGTAAGGCAGACCTGAATTATGCTGTCTTCTGCAAAAATATTGTCTAGTTTTTCTTTCTGCACCTCACCCTGAATGCGGTCACGCCATTCTAAGGTGCAGTTCGACGACCACGTCCCATGTGCAAACAATTTTGCCTCTAAATATTGCACTAGGTCTAAAAATGTGGTTTCCCT